>NC_069500.1:272709340-273071840 GCF_027579735.1 Bombina bombina | reverse complement strand
TGCCATTTGCAATCTAGCCCTATGTATATCATGACAATTAGCCATTAAGAAAAATTTCCAAGAGACAGGCAGTGCATCTACAAAAGCTGCTGGAGGATCATCTGTTCTGAAGCTGTGCTAGCTTTTGCCAATGAAGGACCATATCCTCTATGCAGTAGAGCTCCTTATACAGTTCCCTTGTGTATGTGGTGAGGTACACTCTTTTGTTGTGTTGGAACAGAGGACTGCTACAATTCATGGCTTATCACATAAGCTGATAAATTTACATGTTATGGGAGAAACGTGACTGATCCTTCAGAGTGCATACTTAAAGGGACAGTCAAGTCCAAAAAAACTTTCATGTTTCAAATAGGGCATGTAATTTTAAACAACTTTCCAATTTACTTTTATCAACAATTTTGCTTTGTTCTCTTGGTATTCTAGTTGAAAGCAAACCTAGGAAGGCACATATGATAATTTCTAAGCCCTTGAAGGCCGCCTCTATTTTATTTACTTTTCACAGCAGGGGAGAGCAAGCTCATGTAGGCCATATAGATAGCATTGGGATCACGCCCGTGGCTAGTGGCAGACACTGCACTAATTGGCTACAATGCAAGTCAATAGATAACTAAAAGTCATGTGATTAGGGGCGGTCAGAAGATGCTTAGATACAAGTTAGTCACAGAAGTAAAAAAAGTGTATTAATATAACAGTGTTGGTTTTGCAAAACTGGGGAATGGGTAATAAAGGGATTATCTATCTTTTTAAACAACAAAAATTCTGGTGTTGACTGTCCCTTTAATGACAGAGAATCCAGCACCCGGGAAAACAATGGTTTTTCTATACCTGCAAGTATAAAACCCAATAGTCTTTCAGTGTGTTATGGCATGTTGCCGACAACAAAAGAACTAAAGGCAGAGGGCATAAAGAGCAATAAAGTAATAAGGGATGAGTCCGTAAAGACTCCCCATAAGGTGATATTAGTAAAGGGGATCAAAGAAGTGTTTGGGAGGTTCATAATCCACCCATAACATTAAAGACACAGCAGAACAACAATCGTGCAAGCCAAGCCCAATATATAGAAGAGGCCATGATGGAGATAACAGATGTTCTATAGCTGCAAAGTGGCTAAAAAAAAAGAAAATGTATGCTTACCTGATAAATTTCTTTTTTGACCCAATGAGTCCACGGATCATCTTAATTACTAATGGGATATTCACCTCCTAGTCAGCAGGAGGCGGCAAAGAGCACCACAGCAGAGCTGTTAAATAGCTCCTCCCTTCCCTCCCACTCCAGTCATTCGACCGAAGTTAAGGAAAGAAAGGAAAAGCCAAGGTGCAGAGGTGTCTGAAGTTTACAAGGACCAACAACCTGTCTTACAAGAACAGGGCGGGCCGTGCACTCATTGTGTCAAAAAAGAAATATATTGATCAGGTAAGCATAAATTTTATTTTTTATGACATGATGAGTCCACGGATCATCTTAATTACTAATGGGATTCAATACCCAAGCTAGAGTACACGGATGATACGGGAGGGACAAGACAGGAAACCTAAACTGAAGGCACCACTGCTTGAAGAACCCTACTCCCAAAAGCAGCCTCAGCTGAGATAAAAATGCAACATTTATAGGACTTTGAAAAAGTGTAAAGACCGAACCAAGTTGCAGCCTTGGAAATCTGTTCCACAGAAGCTTCATTCTTGAACGTCTGTTCCACAGACGCTTCATTCTTGAACGTCCACGAGGAACCAAGGCTCTCGTGGAATGAGCCGTAATTCTCTCTGGATGCTGTAGACCAGCGACATCAAATGCAAAACGTATAACACTCTTCAGCCAGAAAGAAAGAGAAGTAGCTTTCTGGTCCTTACTTTCTCCTGAAAAAAAAAACACAAATAAAGCAGAAGACTGGCGAAATCCTTAGTCGCCAGCAGGTACAAAGTTTAAAGCACGGACCACGTCCAAATTGTGCAGAAGACGTTCTTTCTAAGAAGAAGGGTTAGGACACAAGGAAGGAACAACAATTCCCTGATTAATGCTCCAATCAGAAACAACCTTAGGAAGAAATCCTAATTTAGAACAGAAAACTACCTTATCTGAATGGAAAATAAGGCAAGGAGACACCTACTGCAATGCCGGGAGCACGGACACTCTACGAGCAGAAGAATAGCAAAAAGAAATAAAACTTTCCAAGATAACAACTTAATATCTAAGGAATGTATAGGCTCAGACAGAGCTCCTTGAAAAAAAAATTGAGAACTAAATTAAGACTCCATGGAGGAGTAACTGGTCGGAACACAGACCTGATCCTGACCAGACCTGACAAAAAGACTGTACGCCTGCCAGGCGGTTGCGGAACAAAAAAGACAAGGCAGATATTTGACTCTTTAGAGAACTTGCCGAGAAAACCTCTCTCCAAAGCTTCTTGGAGAAAAGACAGATTTCCATGAATCCGAAGTCTACTCCAGGCGTAGTCTTAAAATTCGCACCAATAGAGAAATATACACCATATCTTATAGTAAATCCTTCTAGAAAACAGGATTACGAACCTGAATCATGGTCTCTATGACAAAGTCAGAAAAACCCCGCTTTAGACAAAATTAAGCGTTCAATCTCCAAGTAGCCAGTTTCAGAGAAACTAGATACGGGTGAGGAAAGGGCCCTCAAATTAGAAGGTCCTTCCTATACTGAAATCTCCAAGGTGGCAGAGACTACATGTCCACCAGATCTGCATACCAAATCCTGCGAGGCCAAGCCGGTGCAATGAGGATCACTGAGGTCCTCTTCCTACTGAACTCGAGCAATGACCCGAGGAAGAAGCACCAACGGAGGAAATAGGTATGCTAGACTGAAGGTCCAAGATACTGCCAGGGTATCTATCAGTACCGCCTGAGGGTCCCTGGACCGCGGCCTGTACCTCGAGAGCTTGGTATTCTGCCGAGATGCCAAGAGATCTAATTCCGGTTGACTCCGTTTGAGAATCAGGCTGGAAAACTCTTCCGGATGGAGTTCCCACTCCCCTGATGAAAGGTCTGCCTTACTCAGGAAATCCGCCTACCAGATGTCCACTCCTGGGATGTGGATCACCAACAGACAGCAAAAATGGACGTCCGCCAATTGAATTATTTTGGTTACCTCAGTCATCGCTAAGGAACTTCTCGTTCCTTCCTGATGAATGATGCAAACCACTGAAGTTACGTTGTCCGTCTGGAACCCGATAAACTGGACAGAGACTAACTAGGGCCAGGCCAGAAAAGCATTGAAGATTGCTCTCAACTCCAGAATGGTTAGTAGAAGAACAGACTCTGAATCCAAACTCCCTGAGCCTTAGAAATCCCCAGACTGCTTCCCATCCTAGAAGGCTGGAATTTGTTGTCACAATCAGCCAAGATAGTCTGTGACAGCAGGTTCCCCGAGAGTGATGATCCAGAGACAACCACAGAAGAGAATCCCGACTCCTACTCCAGTAGTATTTGAGGAGACAAGCCCGCATAATCTCCGTCCAATTGCCTGAGCATGTTTAACTGTAGAGTTCTGAGGTGGAATCGAGCAAACGGGATGACCGCCACCATCAGCCCGACTACCTCCATGCACTGAGCCACTGATGGTCGAGGGGTGGACTGAAGATTTGGACAAGTATTGAAAATCTTTAATGTCCTGACTTCTGTCAGAAAAATCATCATGGATAGGGAATCTATTATTGTTTCCAAGAAAGTGACCCCTGTGTTTTGAACGAAGGAACTTTTCCAAATTTACCTTCCATCCGTGAGATCTCAGGAGGAATAACAACATTTCCGTGTGGGATCTTGCTTGTTGAAAGGATGATGCCTGGACTAATGCGTCGGTCCAAATAGGGGTGACCACTGCAATGTCCCTTAACCGAATCACCTCCAACAGCGGTCCCAAAACCTCAGAGAAAGTCTGGGAGCTGTAGCAAGACCGACGGGAAGAGTCATGGAATGTAAAAGTTTGTCTAAAAAGACAAACCTTAGAAACTCGTGATGAATGGGAACATGCAACTACACGTCCTTTATTTCTCAGTGTCAGATATTGACACTCTTGAAACAAGGGAGAGTGAAACAAATAGCTTCCATCTGAAGGACGTTAATTTTATGAATTTTAGACTCTTGAGCTCTACAAACAGGACTGAAGGTTCCCTCCTTTTGGGAACCCCGAACAAGTTGGAATAAATTCCAGACTCTGTTCCTGAATCCGAACAGGGACTATCGCTCCCACGTCAGAGAGGTCTCCTATGCAGTGGAAAAATGCCTCTCTTCTTATGCAGATAATCTTTAAAGCAAAGATCTGCCCCTGGAAGAAAAAGCCCTGATTCCAGATTGAATCCTAATGATACAGAGTCTTCTCGGATTGGGGGCAGGCCTAGCCTGCTGTCTTTTGTTCTAGCAGGATACTTGAATTGCATTCCCCCATTCCCGAGGGAATGAATGTCCCTTCTCCTCTTGAATATAGAGAGAATTTCCAGCAAAATAATTCCAAACAAGGTCTTCCCTTGTAGAGAATCACCCAAAAGTTTATACTCTGATGAGGTATCCGCAGACCTTATCTTTCTTGACGCTCTGCGGTTAACTTAATCCTATCCCGGACTTCTTTGAGAGAAGTGTCTGTCCGATAGAATCAGACCACTCACCAAAACAGTACGCCACCACACAGGTGACAAAGCAATACAAACCGCAGGTAGATGTAAACTCTGATGTACACCCCTTCCCTGGGTACTATTGACAAGACTCCTGGATAGAGTCTGCTATATCTGGAGAAAAGGGGGTACCCAGTTTCTCCCTGACTTTGTAAAGTGTACTGGACTTATTAGGATTGACTACGCTGATAATGTCGGAGTCATCCAGTGTATCAGAGACCTTCTAATAACAAACAGAGGTGTTGAAGCCTAAGGTAAAAAGAAAACTCTTCCGTATCAACTAAAGGAATTACCCAGACAGATTCTGAGATTTCCCCCTTATCTATTACCGAAGTATCCCCCACTTCATGCTTTAAGGAGGATAATTAGGAAAAGCTACTACTGTATCAGCAATATTCACTATTTAAATACATCAGACATTGCGTTAATGATCTTAGGAAGCAATGTTTTGCCAAATAACCCCAGGTGGAGTTAGTGAAGAGGTGCAGGGCACTGCATATGTGGGTTATAAAATATTTTGCACTTTTAGAGAAACAAAGTATTTATTCTTATAGTAAGCATCTCTCTATTCATATCAAAAACATAAGGAGATACATTGTAGGATTTCTTGGAACACTCTGTCACACATATGGGTGAATATCCAAGAAAAAACAACCCAGAAAAAAACGTTACTGTCTCTTTAACTATTTAAAGAGAAACTTCTTTATGTTACTGTCTCTTTTAAATTTTTAATAAGTAACTTATAAATTAAGTGTGCAAAAACATGGTTAATAAAAACAGTACTGAAAAAAAACCCTCTACACCTCAGATATCCTTACTTCAGTGCGTTTCTTCCTATGCACATTAAATATTCTGGACTAAGACCTTTGAAACACTGTCTGGTCCGTTACTTTCTTCTATTTAAGAATAAAACCTCTCCTTTATCCCTTCCGATACTTGGAAAAAACTGACAAAGTGCTGCGCAACTAAATTGGCGCCACACAACTCCGCCATCGTGGGCGTTAGCATAATAATCTCCCGGTCGCCATTGATCTTTTTAGTTTTACAAAGCGGAACTGTCGGGACGCAATAACGGACTGATCAGCTTCAGTTTGGCAGCTGCTAGTCCGAGAGACTAAATGTCAACACCTCACACTGATGTCAATATGTGTTCTCCCGGTCGGCTATTGTTAAACCGCCGGGAGATGAGAACACCGTCCCCTTCAACACCTCACCCTGAGCTTGTCTTTTTATAGCTCATCAGATATGGTAATAGGAGATCTCCCAGTCGGCTATTATTAAACCGCCGGGAGATGAGAACACAGTCCCCTTCAATACCTCACCCTGAGCTCGTCTTTTTATAGCTCATCAGATATGTTAATATTAGATCTCCCGGTCGGCTATTATCAAACCGCCAGGAGATGCAGACACAAGTCCCATTCAAATATTTTTACTAAGCGTAACTCCTCCACTGAGCCCATCTTAGAATAACGCATCAGTCTGTCAATAGCGGATCTCCCGGTCGGCTATCATGAAACCGCCGGGAGATGAGAGCACACGTCCCATGCATCCCCGGTGTCTGCGTTTAAACTGTCCCAAAAGGGGTCGCCTGAGCCTCTGGGGGAAATCTATCTTTAACCTCTGATAAAGAGGTCAAATCCAACAAGGTATAATAATGATTTAGTATCCTACCTTTCTTCTGAGCCTTTTCAACCCCCAGAATAAAGTTAGCACTTACCTCATTGTCTCCTGCCGGACAGTAAGGCAGTTCCCAGGTTTGAGAGGTCCTCTCCCTCACATGGACCTGTAATTAAAAACGAAAGTTCTGAGTAATATCCCTCAGATTTTCTTGGCAAGGGCAGCAAAAATTACATGGGAGGCGCACCAAAAGCTCTACTGTAGAGACTGAAATGGACTACGGCTACACCCTAGAACAAAGCAGCACTCTCTGGTACTACTTTAAAAATAATAAACTCTTGATTGAAGAATCTAATCTAACACCTCACTTTACCTCTTCCTATCATTAACATAGGCAAAAAGAATGACTGGAGTGGGAGGGAAGGGAGGAGCTATTTAACAGCTCTGCTATGGTGCTCTTTGCCTCCTCCTGCTGACCAGGAGGTGAATATCCCATTAGTAATTAAGATGATCCGTGGACTCATCGTGTCATAAAAAAGAAAAATTGATACCAGTGAGTAAAAGCAAAAACAGAGGGACTTAGTAAGTGGGCTTGAACTGCTATGTGCTAACTTTTTTTTTAGGTTAGTGGAAGATATTAAACAAGTTCCATAACTCTCACATATGTTAGGTAGGGCTTGAGGTTAGTGATAAAAGACCAGTTGGCAGTTGTGTAGAGGAGTAGCTACTGACATCTGAACACCACAATGGAAGCAAATCTTTACCTATAAAGGTGTAGCTTTATTTTTTGATAAAGCACCTATGTGCTTAGAGTTAGCTGCATATTATCCAGGCTTATCTTCATGCTGTTGCATAGAAACAGGGTACGAATAATGCCAATCACTTTCAATACTAGTTGCCAAATAATAATAGGTGGGAAAGTAAAACCATGTAATACCGTTCCTGAATGGAACATTAGATTATTAAGAATATGGGTATGTAAAAGAAGAGATTTGTTGCAATAAGCAAGCAGCACTTAAAAGAATAATATCCTGCTCCTGTGTGGTCAGTGCCAAAGTCTAGAAGCTTCAATAATATGTTGTAGGAGGACACTGAAACTATGTGAAGCTAATGTGCAGAAGCTTAAACCAGGAAAAGAGGATCAGCGTGAAGAAAATAAAGTGTAAATGCTTGGGACCACAAGTGAATTTGATGGAAGATATTCAAATAAGCAGGCACAACAGGCAACCCTTGCAGTTAAGAATGGAACAGTATGGAGTCTAAGCTAAATACGGCTGAAAGGAATCTATCCAGCAGCAAGGTCCTAGAAAATCAGCCTCTTCCAAGAAGAACATGTTTCCTGTGCCATAGTTAAATTTTAGTAACACGAATCAAGAGAATAGGTTATTTTTTTTTTTTGCAAGGAATGGACAATCCAGTTTATGACTGATACCAAGCAGCCACAATAATGCATAATGGATTTCAGGAAAGATGGCTTTATGAGGAAAGCCTAGAAAAAATGCAAGCCCTAACTTACTAATTGAAATTATGGAAGATCCCTAATTAGAGTGCTTTCATCAAATTACGTTTGCAATAATAGCAACCTGACAGCTCAGATGGCTATTAAGTAGAATTGGCTGGTGATTAGTGGTAACAGAGAAACACTTACCTGTTTCAAAGGTATCATTAAGCCGTCTAGGGTTAAGTTTCCTTTCTGACCGTTGCTGGAAAAAACAAATCATGTTGTTTAGTAATTACACCAATCAGAAAATATCACTAGAATAAAAGATCTGATGTTTTTGCACCCTAAACCTGTAGACTGGTGAGCTCTCCGGAGCAGGGCCCTCTTCCTCCTGTGCTATATTTGTTTTGTTTTGTATTTTATCACAAATCTTTGTCATTGTATACCCCCTATCATTGTACCCAGCGCTACGGAATTTGGCAGCGCTATACAAATAAATGATAATAATTTAGTCTGACAGGGAATACACACTGACACTGGTACATTTAGTTGCTCCTCCTTTACCTTCCACAATACTTAAGTTCTGAAACTCCTCCTTTAACCTTAAACCATAAGTATATATTTTAGCCATGTTGCTCTAAGATACGGCATGATTAGTTCTAAAGGAGCATTTTACTTACATGCGGGGCATGTTCATTTTGAATACAAGTATTATTGCAATATACTTGCGTAACTGGGAATGTTTACTACAAATTGTTTTGCTAACATTCATATTGGAAAAATGCTTCTTTTCAAAACTGATTTATAAAAATGTATGTGCATTTCAGTTATTGTACTTTATTTCCATTTAGGAATGAAGAATGTCCCTTAAAAAAAAAAAAGTCTTACACGCATAGTTTAAAACTAAATAAACGAGTCATGGGGAAAAAAAACATAAAAGCTTCCTGAAATCTTTCTTCTCAAGAATAACCATCAGCACAAATATGTTGAAACTGAGGTCATTGTAAGAATCTGATCCTTAGTCAATATATGCTGCTAGGAAACTGCATTAAAGGGACATTATACACTCATTTTTTCTTTGCATAAATGTTTTGTAGATCTATTTATATAGCCCATAAAGTGTTTGTTTTTTAAAAAAAATGTATAGTTTTGCTTTTTTTTTTTATAACATTGCTCTGATTTTCAGACTCCTAACCAAGCCCCAAAGTGTTACGAGAATACCGTCAGCTACTTCTCCAGCTTGCTCCTGTTTGTGTAAAGGGTCTTTTCATATGCAAAAGAAGGGGGAAGGGGGAGTGTCTTATTTCCCACTTCCAGTGGGCTTTCCAGCTACTTTTTCAACTGAGCTAAACTGAGAGCTTCTAAGTAAGTTTTTAAACAGTTTTATACTGGATTTTTATATCAGTATCTGTGCATCTTATTCTTTATAGTAGTGTCTATTACATGCAGTAATATGAAAATGAGTGTATACTGTCTCTTTAAAGCACAATCTACATTCAGTTGCTTTGTATTTGAGGTGTACAATAAAGAACTGTACAAAAGGCAAATCTTATAGGGAATATAAATGAGAAAATATATCATTGATAAAATGGGCTGTTTTAGGCTTAGTATGTGAAACATCTGTCATCAAATATACACATTTCTCCTATCCATTCTTTGCTGTGGGAGTGAGCAACATCTCGCATGATTTCACCAGTACTCTGCATATGCGAGTCTGTTTGCTGCACCAGCTCAACGGAACAATACCGACTAGTCTGGCACTTGCAGGACAAGTGTTAAGCCAATTATAATGATTTCAGATCCTTAAAAGTTGAAAACAAAGAAGATTCTGGATTTACCAAACACTGTTTTGATCAGAAAAATATTTTGTTGGGTACTAGTACAGGAACACATTCTGCATGTAATCATTATTTGCACACATTAGAGGGTCAGAAAATGGTTGTTCTGACATCCCACTACTAGCCAGTGCCGTTTTTACATGTATAAATACGATTACAAAGATAAAAAGGTGAACTTTCTTTGCATCTCTGTACACAGCAAATCCTTGTAGATAAAAAGCTTTGCCGATTTGTATATGGTGCTCCACAAAATGATTTAACATCTTGATGGAGTTCGCATACTCTGATCCTGGCCGGCGGAACAGTGCTCAGGGTATGCAAACAATAAGTATTCAATAATGTACTCACATGCCACTATTTCCATAGCTCTTTATGCACAATAAATAAAGGGACGATTCTATCAAACCTAACAGATTTTTCCTTGGATAAAAGCTTACCAAAATACTATTCTGTTGCTTAGTTTGTGAATTGTGTATCCCATTAGTTTTTTTCTTTTGGTTTGGAGAATCTTGATGTTGCTTTTTACCATTGCTCTTAAGGTTTTGGTTCTGCCAAAACAAAGGGTAAAAAAAAAAAAAAAAAGTATTCTGAATTAAAGTTACAGACAAAAAAGGCAATACAGAAAATATTAGCAATTCCGGCCCTTTGGTAGCCAGTTTAAATATAAATGAATACTTAAACCGGTGTGATGCTAAAGAAAGAACAAAAAAAAACTGTAGAACTGGCCTTAATTTTACCTTGATTTTTAAGATTTCCGACATCTCTACAGGATTAAAATTTGTGTAAGGCTTCTGTTGTTGCTTGTATTTTGTCCAAGGATCTGCTGAAGAAACTTCAGAAAATAGTTGCATGCACTTCATTTTGGAGCTACAAATAAAAAAATATTTACAGTATTAAATTAAGAAAGTTCAATCATAAGACAATTATTGTGCACAAACATCTTTAAAAAGCCTAGTATCTGACAGTAGTGTTTTACAAATGCATAGTATAATTGTACCAAAAAGAGCACACATCTGCTGACCAAAGACAAGACATACATAAAAATGAATATTTATACACATTTTCTTTCAGTGGGTTAAAGGACCACTTAATACTGTAGAACTGAATAATTGACAAATACACAATTAAAAAGACAATAAATAACACTTACTTAGAATTTGAAATAAGGAGTAGAATATGCTCTGTCAAATTGCAAAGTTAACCCAATTTTTCCCTCCACCATATCATGTGACAGCCATCAGATAATCACAAAATATATATACTGTGCACTTTTGCTCAGTAGGAACTGGAGCCTCAGAAAGTGAGAATATAAAAATAATGCACTTTTTGATAATGGAAGTATTTTGGAAAGTTTTTGTTAAATTGCAACGAATCGTGAAACTTACTTTTAACTTTAGTGGTGTGGTGCTTTAATTATCACTCTCTGTGTTAAACACAGGATAACACTAATGGTTACAAACTAATGCCTACATCCCCAGGAACATAACCTGTCCCAAAACACTTACCCTGTTTTTGGTTACAGGGAGGAGGAGGAAGAAGGGGAAGCATGAATAGGCAAAAAGAAGAAAACTAGTGATGAGTAGCAGCAGAGAAGAAAATGTTCATAAAAAAAAATCTTCTTAATGAAAGTTGTTAATAGATCAGTTAACAACTCTCCTTGGTTTAGATCGTACAAGATATTTGTAATGTGATTTACCCTGATCCCATCACACCTATCCTTGATTTTGATGTTGGAAGTAGATTAGTTTCTGGCTTTCGGAAGAATAAGTATCAATTTTACTTCAGTTGTCTACATTTTCTAAAGTTCATCAGGGAACCTCAAACCTAAGGGCCAGAAGCTGAAATCTGCCTTATTATGTGGACCTTGCAAATGTTAAAAAAAAAAAAAAAAAAAAAAAAAAATGAAATGAAAGGCTAAAAGAAATAGGAAGTACAGAAAAACAAAAATGTATGCTTACCTGATAAATTTCTTTCTTTCTTGACACGATGAGTCCACGGATCATTTAATTACTAATGGGATATATCACTCCTGCCCAGTAGGAGGCGGCAAAGCTGTTAAATATCACCACCCTTCCCTCCCACCCCAGTCATTCGACCAAAGTAAAGGAGAGAAAGGAAGTAACAAGATGCAGAGGTGTCTGAAGTTTATAAAATAGTAACACCCTGTCTAAAGAACAGGGCGGGCCATGGACTCATCCTGTCAAGAAATAAATAAATTTATCAGGTAAGCATACATTTTGTTTTTCTAATGACACAATGAGTCCACGGATCATCTAATTACTAATGGGAATGAATACCCAAGCCAGAGTACACAGATGATAAGGGAGGGACAAGACAGGGAACCTAAACGGAAGGCACCACTGCTTGAAGAACCTTTCTCCCAAAAGCAGCCTCAGCTGAGGCAAAAGTGTCAAATTTATAGAATTTTGAAAAAGTGTGAAGAGAGGACCAAGTTGCAGCCTTGCAACTCTGTTCCACAGAAGCTTAATTTTTGAATGCCCATGAGGAAGCAACAGCTCTCGTGGAATGAGCTGTAACTCTCTCTGGAGGTTGCTGTCCAGCAGTTTCATAACCAAAACTTATAATACTCTTCAGCCAAAAAGAAAGAAGTAGCCGTAGCTTTCTGTCCCTTACGTTTTCCAGAGAAAACCATAAACAAGGCAGAAGACTGATGAAAATCCTTAGTCGCCTGTAAATAAAAAATTTGTGCACGTACCACGTCCAGATTGTGCAGAAGCCGTTCCTTCTGAGAAGGAGGATTAGGACATAAAGAACAAACAACAATCTCCTGATTAATGTTCCGGTCAGAAACTACTTTAGGGAGAAACCCTAATTTGGTACGTAAAACTACCTTATCCGAATTAAAAATAAGGTAGGGAATCATACTGTAATAACGAGAGCTCTGACACTCTACGAGCAGATGACATCGCAACAACAAACAAAACTTCCCAAGAAAACAACTTAATATCTAAGGAATGCATAGGCTCAAACGGAGCCCCTTGAAGAACCTTAAGAACTAAATTAAGACTCCAGGGAGGAGTAACTGGTTTGAACCAAGGCCTGATCCTGACCAAGGTCTGACAAAGCGATTGCACGTCTGGTACATTCGCCAGACGTTTATGTAACAAAATAGACAAGGCAGATATTGGACCCTTTAGGGAACTTGCCGATAAGCCCTTCTCCAAACCTTCTTGGAGAAAGGACAGAATTCTAGGAATCCTAACTCTACTCCAAGAGTAGCCCTTGGATTCACACCAATATAGATATTTCGCCATATCGTGAGGTAAATCTTTCTAGTCACAGGTTTACAAGCCTGAATCATGGTCTCTATGACCGATTCCGAAAATCCCCCGCTTGCATAAAATTAAGCGTTCAATCACAAGCAGTCAGCTTCAGAGAAACTAGATTTGGATGAAGGGCCCTTGAAGTAGAATGTCCTTCCTCAACGGAAGTCTCCAAGGTGGAAGAGATGACATGTCCACCAGATCTGCATACCAAATCTGCGAGGCCATGCCGGTGCAATGAGGATCACCGACACCCTCTCCTGCTTGATTCGAGCAATGACCCGAGGTAGAAGAGCGAACCAGTCTCTCGCAATCCTTAGCAATGATCTCAGAAGCTCGGTCTGGTATTGGAAAAAACATAATTTATGTAAGAACTTACCTGATAAGTCATTTCTTTCATATTGGCAAGAGTCCATGAGCTAGTGAACGTATGGGATATACAATCCTACCAGGAGGGGCAAAGTTTCCCAAACCTCAAAATGCCTATAAATACACCCCTCACCACACCCACAATTCAGTTTAACAAATAGCCAAGTAGTGGGGTGATAAAGAGAGGAGTAAAAAGCATCAACAAAGGAATTTGGAAATAATTGTGCTTTATACAAAAAAATCATAACCACCAAAAAAAAGGGTGGGCCTCATGGACTCTTGCCAATATGAAAGAAATGAATTTATCAGGTAAGTTATTACATAAATTATGATTTCTTTCATGTAATTGGGCAAGAGTCCATGAGCAAGTGACGTATGGGATAGCAATACCCAAGATGTGGAACTCCACGCAAGAGTCACTAGAAAGTGAGGGATAAAAAATAAAAAAAACAGCCATTTCCGCTGAAAAAAATTATCCACAACCCAAATCATAAGTTTGGTCCTCATAATTGAAAAGAAAAAACTTAAATTAGAAGCAGAAGAATCAAACTGAAACAGCTGCCTGAAGAACTTTTCTACTAAAAACTGCTTCTGAAGAAGCAAATATATCAAAATGGTAGAATTTAGTAAAAGTATGCAAAGAAGACCAAGTTGCTGCTTTGCAAATCTGATCAACTGAAGCTTCATTCTTAAAAGCCCAAGAAGTAGAAACTGATCTAGTAGAATGAGCTGTAATTCTCTGAGGCGGGGTTTTACCCAACTCTAAATAAGCTTGATGAATCAAAAGCTTTAACCATGATGACAAAGAAACGGCAGAAGCCTTCTGACCTTTCTTGGAACCAGAAAAGATAACAAATAGACTAGAAGTCTTCCTGAAATCTTTAGTAGCTTCAACATAATATTTCAGAGCTCTCACCACATCCAAAGAATGTAAAGATCTCTCCAAAGAATTCTTAGGATTAGGACACAAAGAAGGGACAACAATTTCTCTATTAATGTTGTTAGAATTCACAACCTTAGGTAAGAATTTAAATGAAGTCCGCAAAACTGCCTTATCCTGATGAAAAAATTAGAAAAGGAGATTCACAAGAGAGAGCAGATAATCAGAAACTCTTCTGGCAGAAGAGATGGCCAAAAGGAACACCACTTTCCAAGAAAGTAGTTTAATGTCCAAAGAATGCATAGGCTCAAATGGAGGAGCCTGTAAAGCCTTCAAAACCAAATTAAGACTACAAGGAGGAGAGATTGATTTAATGACAGGCTTGATACGAACCAAAGCCTGAACAAAACAGTGAATATCAGGAAGTTTAGCAGCTTTTCTGTGGAATAAAACAAAGAGCAGAGATTTGTCCTCTCAAGGAACTTGCAGACAAACCTGTATCCAAACCATCCTGAAGAAACTGTAAAATTCTAGGAATTCTAAAAGAATGCCAAGAAAATTTATGAGAACACCATGAAATTTAAGTCTTCCAAACTTGATAATAAATCTTTCTAGAAACAGATTTACAAGCCTGTAACATAGTATTAATCACTGAGTCAGAGAAACCTCTATGACTAAGCACTAGGCGTTCAATTTCCATACCTTCAAATTTAATGTTTTGAGATCCTGATGGAAAAATGGACCTTGAGACAGAAGGTCTGGCCTTAATGGAAGGTGGCCAAGGGTTGGCAACTGGACATCTGAACAAGATCTGCATACCAAAACCTGTGGGGCCATGTTGGAGCCACCAGCAGCACAAACTATTGCTCCATGATGATTTTCGAGATCACTCTTGGAAGAAGAACTAGACGGGAAAATATAAGCAGGTTGATAACACCAAGGAAGTGTGAATGCATCCACTGCTTCCGCCTGAGGATCCCTGGACCTGTACAGGTACCTGGGAAGTTTATTGTTTAGATGGGATGCCATCAGATCTATTTCTGGAAGCCCCCACATCTGAACAATTTGAGAAAACACATCTGGGTGGATAGACCATTCTCCCCGGATGTAAAGTCTGACTGAGATAATCCGCTTCCCAATTGTCTATACCTGGGATATGAACCGCAGAAATTAGACAAGGGTTGGATTCCGCCCAAACAAGTATCCGGGATACTTCTTTCATAGGTTGAGGACTGAGTCCCACCCTGATGATTCTGTTGTGATCAAAGTCCAGGTTGGACGAACAAAAAAGGCCCCTAGAATTATACGATGGTGATCTAACCACCAAGTCAGAGAAAGTTGATCATTGGGATTTAAGAATATCAATTGTGATATCATTGTATAATCCCTGCACCATTGGTTCAGCATACAAAGCTGGAGAGGTCTCTCATGAAAACGAGCAAAGGGGATCGCGTCCGATGCTGCAGTCATGAGACCTAAAACTTCCATGCACATAGCTACTGAAGGGAATGACTGAGACTGAAGGTTCCGAAGGCTGCAACCAATTTTTAAATGTCTAGTCTGTTAGAGACAAAGTAATGGACACTGAATCTATCTGGAAACCTAAAAAGGTTACCCTTGTCTGAGGAATCAAAGAACTTTTTGGGTAAATTGATCCTCCAACCATGTCTTTGAAGAAACAACACTAGTTGATTCACATAAGATTCAGCAGAACGTAAAGACCTGAGCGAGTACCAAGATATCGTCCAATTAAGGAAACACTGCAATAACCCGCTCTCTGATTACAGTGAGTAGGGCACTGAGAACCTTTGAAAAGATTCTTGGAGCTGTTGCCAAGCCAAAAGGAAGAGCAACAAATTGATAATGCCTTGTCTAGAAAAGAGAATCTCAGGAACTGATAGTGATCCGGATGAATCGGAATATGAAGATATGCATCCTGTAAGTCTATTGTGGACATATAATGCCCTTGCTGAACAAAAGGCAGAATAGTCCTTATAGTCACCATTTTGAAAGTTGGCACTCTCACATAACGATACAAAATTTTCAGATCTAGAACTGGTCTGAATGAATTTTCTTTCTTTGGGACAATTAATCGCTTTGAATAAAACCCCAGACCCTGTACCTGAAACGGAACTGGCATGATTACCCCTGATAACTCCAGATCTGAAACACACTTCAGGAAAGCCTGAGCCTTTCCTGGGTTCGCTGGAATGCGTGAGAGAAAAAAAATCTTCTCACAGGCGGTCTTACTCTGAAACCTATTCTGTACCCCTGAGAGACAATACTCTGAATCCAATAATTTTGGACTGAATTGATCCAAACATCTTCGAAAAAATTTAATCTGCCCCCTACCAGCTGAGATGGAATGAGGGCCGCACCCTCATGCGGACTTGGGGGCTGGCTTTGATCTTTTAAATGGCTTGGACTCCCTTCCCCCCAGTGACAGTTGAAATTATTGAATCCAACTGAGAACCAAATAATTTATTATTGAATCCAACTGAGAACCAAATAATTTATTACTTTGGAAAGTAGGAATAGTAGTATGTTTAGTAAGAGTAGAGATAGCCGCATCAACTTTGGGGATCTTTTCCCAAAACTCCAATCTAACAGTTGGCAAAGGATACAATTTTTTAAACCTTGATGAAGGAATAAAAGAAGTACCAGGCCTATTCCATTTCTTAGAAATCATATCAGAAATAGCATCAGGAACTGGAAAAACCTCTGGAGTAACCACAGGAGGTTTATAAACAGAATTTAAACATTTACTAGTTTTAATATCAAGAGGACTAGTTTCCTACATATCTAATGTAATCAACACTTCTTTTAATAAAGAACGAAATATACTCCATTTTAAATAAATAAGAGGATTTGTCAGTGTCAATATCTGAGGCAGGATCTTCTGAATCAGATAGATCCTCATCAGAGAAGGATAAATCCGTATGTTGCCGGTCATTTAAAATTTCATCAACTCTAGGAGAAGTTTTAAAAGACCTTTTACGTTTATTAGAAGGCGGAATGGCAGACAAAGCCTTCTTAATAGAATCAGAAATAAATTCTTTTAAATTTACATGTATATCTTGTGCATTAGCTGTTGAGGGAACAGCAACAGGTAATGAACTACTACTGATGGAAACATTTTCTGCATGTAAAAGTTTATCATGACAACTATTACAAACCACAGCTGGAGGTATAATCTCCACAAGTTTACAACAAATGCAGCTTTGGTAGAAACCGTTATCAGGCAGCAGGAATCCAGCAGTAAATTCTGAGACAGGATTAGATTGAGACATCTTGCAAATGTAAGAGAAAAAAAACAACATATAAAGCAAAATTATCAATTTCCTTATATGGCAGTTTCAGTAATGGGAAAAAAAATGCAAACAGCATAGCCCTCTGACATAGAAAAAGGCCAGAGGCAAAAGGAATGGGGTTTTAAATAATGAAAATATTTGGCGCCAAGTATGACGCACAACAAAAAGAAAAATATTTTTGGCGCCAAAAAAGTCCGGAAACGAAACACTTGCGTCATAGATGACCTTGCAACCTTGTGAAGGACTCGGCGTCAACTAAGATGCCAGAAATGACGAACTTGCGTCAACAAACATAACTTCGCGTTAAAAAAAACTTGCGCCAAAAATTACGCAATAAATTTTGGCATTTTGCGCCCTCGCGAGCCTAATTCTGCCCGCAAATTTAAAAGGCAGTCAATTGAAAAAGAGACTATACCCCAGGTAGGAAAAAATTTTCATAAAAAAAGCATTTCCAGATATGAAACTGACAGTCTGCAAAAAAGGAAATATACTGAAAACCTGAATCATGGCAAATATAAGTACAATACATATATTTAGAACTTTATATTAATGCATAAAGTGCCAAACCATAGCTGAGGTGTCTTAAGTAATAAAAACATACTTACCGAAAGACACCCATCCACATATAGCAGATAACCATTTCAGTACTGGTTTGGCTATCAGTAGAGATAATGGAATATGAGAGTATATTGTCGATCTGAAAAGGGAGGTAGGAGATGAATCTCTACAACCGATAACAGAGAACCTATGAAATAGATCCCTGTGAGGAAAACCATTGCATTCAATAGGTGATACTCCCTTCACATCCCTCTGACATTCACTGTACTCAGTGGAATCGGGCTTCAAAAAATGCTGAGAATCGCATATCACGTAGAAATCTTAGCACAAACTTAATTCACCACCTCCATAGGAGTCAAAGTTTCTAAAACTGAATTGTAGGTGTGGTGAGGGTGTATTTATAGGCATTTTGAGGTTTGGGAAATCTTTGCCCCTCCTGGTAGGATTGTACATCCCTATATGTCACTAGCTCACGGACTCATGCCAATTACATGAAAGAAACCTCTACCGAGGAAGGTACATCAAAATATTTGCTTAGTTTACTGGATTTCTTAGGATTAACTACGATCATAGTGTCGCTGTCATCCAATGTAGCTAAAACCTCCTTGAGTAACAGACAGAAGTGTTCTAGCTTAAACCTGAAAAGATACAACTTCAGTATCAGCAGGAGCAATTACACTGTCAGAATCTGAGATCTCACCCTCAGATGCTACCGAAGTATCCTCCTCCTCAGGCTTCTGGAGGGGGCGTTCGAAAAAACTGCATCAGTAACCTCGCTAACTGAATGTTTATTTTTTCTCTTGTGTTTTCCTGCAACATGGGGAAAGCAGACAACGCATCAGAAAGTGAAGAAGACATGAGGGAAGCAATGTCTTGCAACGTAACTCCAGGAGTTTTTTTGGGCGGAAGCCCAGGGCACTGCATGTGTGGGCGGTTAAAATTTGGGAGGCTTGAGGAGAAAAGCTGCGGCATATATTTAACATTGTCAGACCCTGGAACAACATCCGCCTTAGAAAATGTTGGCTCCGAAAAAAGTTTATCCCCTATAATTTAAAGTCCTCTCAATGCATGAGCAACAGAAAGGGATTGGTGGTTCCACATTGGCATCAAAACATAAAGAATAATTGACACTTTGCAATGCCTCTTGGCCCATTCTAATTCACAATGGATCAAGCTATCAGATAAAAAAATTCAAATTTTTTAATAAAAATTAAAAACAGAAAAACGTTACTGTCACCTTAAATGTTAAACCATAACTTTTTTTATTTATTATATGCAGAGAGGCCTAAACGACTAAACAATACTTTAGATCACCTCTACACCACAGCTTACTTTGCTGAGGTGCCTAGCTGCCCTGCCGACACTTCCTTTGTAGAAGCCTTCCCTCTAGTAAAAGATCCGGACTCAGGCAGTAGCTATAGAAAAACAGTCTCCAATATAGAAACGCATGCCTCTTTGAAAAAACATAATTTATGTAAGAACTTACCTGATAAATTCATTTCTTTCATATTAGCAAGAGTCCATGAGCTAGTGACGTTTGGGATATACATTCCTACCAGGAGGGGCAAAGTTTCCCAAACCTCAAAATGCCTATAAATACACCCCTCACCACACCCACAATTCAGTTTAACGAATAGCCAAGAAGTGGGGTGATAAAAAGTGCGAAAGCATATAAAATAAGGAATTGGAATAATTGTGCTTTATACAAAAATCATAACCACCACAAAAAAAGGGTGGGGCCTCATGGACTCTTGCTAATATGAAAGAAATGAATTTATCAGGTAAGTTCTTACATAAATTATGTTTTCTTTCATGTAATTAGCAAGAGTCCATGAGCTAGTGACGTATGGGATAATGATTACCCAAGATGTGGATCTTTCCACGCAAGAGTCACTAGAGAGGGAGGGATAAAATAAAGACAGCCAATTCCTGCTGAAAATAATCCACACCCAAAATAAAGTTTAATGAAAAACATAAGCAGAAGATTCAAACTGAAACCGCTGCCTGAAGTACTTTTCTACCAAAAACTGCTTCAGAAGAAGAAAATACATCAAAATGGTAGAATTTAGTAAAAGTATGCAAAGAGGACCAAGTTGCTGCTTTGCAAATCTGATCAACCGAAGCTTCATTCCTAAACGCCAAGGAAGTAGAAACTGACCTAGTAGAATGAGCTGTAATCCTTTGAGGCGGAGTTTTACCCGACTCAACATAGGCAAGATGAATTAAAGATTTCAACCAAGATGCCAAAGAAATGGCAGAAGCTTTCTGGCCTTTTCTAGAACCGGAAAAGATAAAAAATAAACTAGAAGTCTTTCGGAAAGACTTAGAAGCTTCAACATAATATTTCAAAGCTCTAACAACATCCAAAGAATGTAACGATTTCTCCTTAGAATTCTTAGGATTAGGACATAATGAAGGAACCACAATTTCTCTACTAATGTTGTTGGAATTCACAACTTTAGGTAAAAATTCAAAAGAAGTTCGCAACACTGCCTTATCCTGATGAAAAATCAGAAAAGGGGACTCACAAGAAAGAGCAGATAATTCAGAAACTCTTCTGGCAGAAGAGATTGCCAAAAGGAACAAAACTTTCCAAGAAAGTAATTTAATGTCCAATGAATGCATAGGTTCAAACGGAGGAGCTTGAAGAGCCCCTAGAACCAAATTCAAACTCCAAGGAGGAGAAATTTACTTAATGACAGGTTTTATACGAACCAAAGCTTGTACAAAACAATGAATATCAGGAAGATTAGCAATCTTTCTGTGAAAAAGAACAGAAAGAGCAGAGATTTGTCCTTTCAAGGAACTTGCGGACAAACCTTTATCTAAACCATCCTGAAGAAACTGTAAAATTCTTGGAATTCTAAAAGAATGCCAAGAAAAATGATGAGAAAGACACCAAGAAATATAAGTCTTCCAGACTCTATAATATATCTCTCTGGATACAGATTTACGAGCCTGTAACATAGTATTAATCACAGAGTCAGAGAAACCTCTTTGACTAAGAATCAAGCGTTCAATCTCCATACCTTTAAATTTAAGGATTTGAGATCCTGATGGAAAAAAGGACCTTGCGACAGAAGGTCTGGTCGTAGCGGAAGAGTCCACGGATGGCAAGAGGCCATCCGGACAAGATCCGCATACCAAAACCTGTGAGGCCATGCCGGAGCTACCAGCAGAACAAACGAGCATTCCTTCAGAATCTTGGAGATTACTCTTGGAAGAAGAACTAGAGGCGGAAAGATATAGGCAGGATGATACTTCCAAGGAAGTGACAATGCATCCACTGCTTCCGCTTGAGGATCCCTGGATCTGGACAGATACCTGGGAAGTTTCTTGTTTAGATGAGAGGCCATCAGATCTATTTCTGGAAGTCCCCACATTTGAACAATCTGAAGAAATACCTCTGGGTGAAGAGACCATTCGCCCGGATGTAACGTTTGGCGACTGAGATAATCCGCTTCCCAATTGTCTATACCTGGGATATGAACCGCAGAGATTAGACAGGAGCTGGATTCCGCCCAAACCAGAATTCGAGATACTTCTTTCATAGCCAGAGGACTGTGAGTCCCTCCTTGATGATTGATGTATGCCACAGTTGTGACATTGTCTGTCTGAAAACAAATGAACGATTCTCTCTTCAGAAGAGGCCAAGACTGAAGAGCTCTGAAAATTGCACGGAGTTCCAAAATATTGATCGGTAATCTCACCTCCTGAGATTCCCAAACTCCTTGTGCCGTCAGAGATCCCCACACAGCTCCCCAACCTGTGAGACTTGCATCTGTTGAAATTACAGTCCAGGTCGGAAGCACAAAAGAAGCCCCCTGAATTAAACAATGGTGATCTGTCCACCACGTCAGAGAGTGTCGTACAATCGGTTTTAAAGATATTAATTGAGATATCTTTGTGTAATCCCTGCACCATTGATTCAGCATACAGAGCTGAAGAGGTCGCATGTGAAAACGAGTCATGGACACTGAATCTATCTGGAAACCCAGAAAAGTTACCCTTGTCTGAGGAATCAATGAACTTTTTGGTAAATTGATCCTCCAACCATGATCTTGAAGAAACAACACAAGTCGATTCGTATGAGATTCTGCTAAATGTAAAGACTGAGCAAGTACCAAGATATCGTCCAAATAAGGAAATACCACAATACCCTGTTCTCTAATTACAGACAGAAGGGCACCGAGAACTTTTGTAAAAATTCTTGGAGCTGTAGCTAGGCCAAACGGCAGAGCCACAAACTGGTAATGCTTGTCCAGAAAAGAGAATCTCAGGAACTGATAATGATCTGGATGAATCGGAATATGCAGATAAGCATCCTGTAAATCTATTGTGGACATATAATGCCCTTGCTGAACAAAAGGCAAGATAGTCCTTACAGTTACCATTTTGAACGTTGGTATCCTTACATAACGATTCAATATTTTTAGATCCAGAACTGGTCTGAAGGAATTCTCCTTCTTTGGTACAATGAAGAGATTTGAATAAAACCCCATCCCCTGTTCCAGAACTGGAACTGGCATAATTACTCCAGCCAACTCTAGATCTGAAACACAATTCAGAAATGCTTGAGCTTTCACTGGATTTACTGGGACACGGGAAAGAAAAAATCTCTTTGCAAGAGGTCTCATCTTGAAACCAATTCTGTACCCTTCTGAAACAATGTTCTGAATCCAAAGATTGTGAACAGAATTGATCCAAATTTCTTTGAAAAAACGTAACCTGCCCCCTACCAGCTGAGCTGGAATGAGGGCCGCACCTTCATGTGGACTTAGAAGCAGGCTTTGCCTTTCTAGAAGGCTTGGATTTATTCCAGACTGGAAATGGTTTCCAAACTGAAACTGCTCCTGAGGATGAAGGATCAGGCTTTTGTTCTTTGTTGAAACGAAAGGAACGAAAACGATTATTAGCCCTGTTTTTACCCTTAGATTTTTTATCCTGTGGTAAAAAAGTTCCTTTCCCACCAGTAACAGTTGAGATAATGGAATCCAACTGAGAACCAAATAATTTGTTACCCTGGAAAGAAATGGAAAGTAGAGTTGATTTAGAAGCCATATCAGCATTCCAAGTTTTAAGCCATAAAGCTCTTCTAGCTAAAATAGCTAGAGACATAAACCTGACATCAACTCTGATAATATCAAAAATGGCATCACAGATAAAATTATTAGCATGCTGAAGAAGAATAATAATATTATGAGAATAATGATCTGTTACTTGTTGCGCTAAAGTCTCCAACCAAAAAGTTGAAGCTGCAGCAACATCAGCCAAAGATATAGCAGGTCTAAGAAGATTACCTGAACACAGATAAGCTTTTCTTAGAAAGGATTCAATTTTCCTATCTAAAGGATCTTTAAACGAAGTACCATCTGACGTAGGAATAGTAGTACGTTTAGCAAGGGTAGAAATAGCCCCATCAACTTTAGGGATTTTGTCCCAAAATTCTAATCTGTCAGACGGCACAGGATATAATTGCTTAAAACGTTTAGAAGGAGTAAATGAATTACCCAATTTATCCCATTCTCTGGAAATTACTTCAGAAATAGCATTAGGAACAGGAAAAACTTCTGGAATAACCACAGGAGATTTAAACACCTTATCTAAACGTTTAGAATTAGTATCAAGAGGACCAGAATCCTCTATTTCTAAAGCAATTAGTACTTCTTTAAGTAAAGAACGAATAAATTCCATTTTAAATAAATATGAAGATTTATCAGCATCAATCTCTGAGACAGAATCCTCTGAACCAGAAGAGTCATCAGAATCAGAATGATGATGTTCATTTAAAAATTCATCTGTAGAGAGAGAAGTTTTAAAAGATTTTTTATGTTTCCTAGAAGGAGAAATAACAGACATAGCCCTCTTGATGGATTCAGAAACAAAATCTCTTATGTTATCAGGAACATTCTGCACCTTAGATGTTGAGGGAACTGCAACAGGCAATGGTACATTACTAAAGGAAATATTATCTGCTTTAACAAGTTTGTCATGACAATTAATACAAACAACAGCCGGAGGAATAGCTACCAAAAGTTTACAGCAGATACACTTAGCTTTGGTAGTTCCAGCACTAGACAGCGATTTTCCTGAAGTATCTTCTGACTCAGATGCAACGTGAGACATCTTGCAATATGTAAGAGAAAAAACAACATATAAAGCAAAATTTATCAAATTCCTTAAATGACAGTTTCAGGAATGGGAAAAAATGCCAATAAACAAGCTTCTAGTAACCAGAAGCAAAGAAAAAATGAGACTGAAATAATGTGGAGACAAAAGCGACGCCCATATTTTTTGGCGCCAAATAATACGCCCACATTGTTTGGCGCCTAAATGCTTTTTGGCGCCAAAAATGACGCCACATCCGGAACGCCGACATTTTTGGCGCAAAAGGACGTCAAAAAATGACGCAACTTCCGGCGACACGTATGACGCCGGAAACAGAAAAGATTTTTTGCGCCAAAAAAGTCTGCGCCAAAAAATGACGCAATAAAATGAAGCATTTTCAGCCCCCGCGAGCCTAACAGCCCACAGGGAAAAAAAGTCAAATTTTTAAGGTAAGAAAAAATGATTGATTCGAACGCATTATCCCAAATATGAAACTGACTGTCTGAAAATAAGGAATGTTGAACATTCTGAGTCAAGGCAAATAAATGTTTGAATACATATATTTAGAACTTTATAAATAAAGTGCCCAACCATAGCTTAGAGTGTCACAGAAAATAAGATTTACTTACCCCAGGACACTCATCTACACGTTTGTAGAAAGCCAAACCAGTACTGAAACGAAAATCAGCAGAGGTAATGGTATATAAATAAGAGTATATCGTCGATCTGAAAAGGGAGGTAAGAGATGAATCTCTACGACCGATAACAGAGAACCTATGAAATAGACCCCGTAGAAGGAGATCACTGCATTCAAATAGGCAATACTCTCCTCACATCCCTCTGACATTCACTGCACGCGGAGAGGAAAACCGGGCTCCAACTTGCTGCGGAGCGCATATCAACGTAGAATCTAGCACAAACTTACTTCACCACCTCCATAGGAGGCAAAGTTTGTAAAACTGAATTGTGGGTGTGGTGAGGGGTGTATTTATAGGCATTTTGAGGTTTGGGAAACTTTGCCCCTCCTGGTAGGAATGTATATCCCAAACGTCACTAGCTCATGGACTCTTGCTAATTACATGAAAGAAACATGCGTAATCAAAACTCTCTCTGTCCCTCCGGTCACTAGGAAGTGAGGGAAAGTGGCCCGCAACACAGATTGCTGCCCCTCATAGATCCGCCCACCGTGGGCGTCTTAGAAAAAAAATCTCCTGGTCGCCATTTTGATAGAAAAACCGCCAGGAGCCATGCAAACCACCAAAAACCTAGAGCCTAATTACTCCTCAACCCCAGTGCCTGCATCCCAGCCGTCTACATAATATCTCCTTATCAATAGGAGAATATATGGTCCTTTATGTGTGTGTCCCATCTCTAGTAAGTAAAGTGCCCAATTTTTTTCTGAGTCTTCTTTATTACGCCAGAAAAATTAAAGTTAGCACTTACCTCATACATCTGCCAGACAGCAAGGCAGCTCACCAGGTTTGAGAGGTCCTCCCCCTCACATGGACCTGTGGAAAAAAAAAAAAAAAAAACTATAAAAACCGAGTAATTTTGCTCAGGCTTTTAGAGTTAGGGCAGCATCAGTATATGGGAGGCGCAGTGGGAATTATGTCCCACAAGTTCCCATTGCTCTAAAGCCACCACTGCTCTACTAAAGAGACTGATATGGACTACGGCTACACCCTAGGACAAAGCATCACAATCTTGCACTACTTAAAAAATAATAAACTCTTGATTGAAGAATCTTTTTTTTTTTTTTTTGAAAATAATTTTTATTGTTTTTGAAAGATGAATGAACATGAGAGCATCAAAAGCATGTACACACATATCAATAGTACATATTACAATATTAACAGAAAATTACAATATGTAAAGCAATCACAGATAATACGGAACGCAAGAGAGAATGCTGAGTATTAGAGTCAATGCCAGTTGCTTGTGGATCTCCAATCGTACCCTCACCTCTCCAGGTAAGAGCGCTGAAACACTGTTGTTGCAAAAGGATAAACACATAGCAATCTATCCAGATAAATCAGCATTCTCCAGAGAGTGTAGAGGTTTTATCATAGTTGTGCATACCAATATCATAACTTAACCATAAAACATTACAGATCAGGTATATTAGTCAAAACAAATGCAGGCTGTGCCAAGCTATCTAATAGGCGGGGGAGGGGAAAAAGGGAGAGAAAAAAAAAACAAAAAAAAAAAAACACAAACAAACACAAACACAGACCAGGAAGAGGTATAGGAGTGGAATTTTAGGGAGGGTTCAGTAGGGGGGGGGGATGAGGGGGGCTGAAGTGTTCATGTAGCGCTAGATCGGTCCAACACCAAAGAACCACAATCACCCCATATTATTTGCGGGAAGAATTACTTTGGGCAATATGCCCAAGTTTTGATCTGGAGGTCCACTGATCCATGGATGTGAGAGACGTAGGACTCCATTCTCTTAACAAAGTCCAAAATGTCGGTCACTTGCTCCCAAGAGGGTGCAGCACGTTGTAGCCACATACGGGCCACAGCCAGTTTAACGGCCAGGAACAGGTAGATACAGAACAGTTTTTGAGGTAAGGTTAACTTACCGGGCAAGATGTGAAACAGACATGAACTTGAGGACAGAGGTACTGGAATACCCCCCGAAGAGCAATACCGGATTGCTCTCTGCCAGAGCGGCTGAATCTGTGGGCAAGACCACCAGATATGTTGAGGGGTTCCCATGTCCTCGCAACCCCTCCAGCATTTAGGCGAGTTGACTGGCGAAATCTTAAACAAGCGAATGGGAGTCATATGCCATTGGAGCATGACCTTGAGGAACAACTCATACAGAGTTGTGCAGTGTATAGCTTTCTTAGTGAGTTGGACTGCAGTCCGCCAGTGCTGTGGTTCGTGTGAGACCGCCAGGGAAGATTCCCAGTGCCGAATCGGGGGAGATTTGTAGAAAACTGGGGGTTTCATGAGTACAAGATACGAAATGGATAGGAGTTTGGTAGGAGGGGCCAGAGAGTCCCATCTCACCTCCCAGGTAGTTTTGGTTCTCAAAGGGCTTGTATCAAAGCCCCATGATATGAGGAGGCTACGTAGTCTCCAAATAATAGGCGGGGGAGGGGAAAAAGGGAGAGAAAAAAAAAACAAAAAAAAAAAAACACAAACAAACACAAACACAGACCAGGAAGAGGTATAGGAGTGGAATTTTAGGGAGGGTTCAGTAGGGGGGGGGGGGATGAGGGGGGCTGAAGTGTTCATGTAGCGCTAGATCGGTCCAACACCAAAGAACCACAATCACCCCATATTATTTGCGGGAAGAATTACTTTGGGCAATATGCCCAAGTTTTGATCTGGAGGTCCACTGATCCATGGATGTGAGAGACGTAGGACTCCATTCTCTTAACAAAGTCCAAAATGTCGGTCACTTGCTCCCAAGAGGGTGCAGCACGTTGTAGCCACATACGGGCCACAGCCAGTTTAACGGCCAGGAACAGGTAGATACAGAACAGTTTTTGAGGTAAGGTTAACTTACCGGGCAAGATGTGAAACAGACATGAACTTGAGGACAGAGGTACTGGAATACCCCCCGAAGAGCAATACCGGATTGCTCTCTGCCAGAGCGGCTGAATCTGTGGGCAAGACCACCAGATATGTTGAGGGGTTCCCATGTCCTCGCAACCCCTCCAGCATTTAGGCGAGTTGACTGGCGAAATCTTAAACAAGCGAATGGGAGTCATATGCCATTGGAGCATGACCTTGAGGAACAACTCATACAGAGTTGTGCAGTGTATAGCTTTCTTAGTGAGTTGGACTGCAGTCCGCCAGTGCTGTGGTTCGTGTGAGACCGCCAGGGAAGATTCCCAGTGCCGAATCGGGGGAGATTTGTAGAAAACTGGGGGTTTCATGAGTACAAGATACGAAATGGATAGGAGTTTGGTAGGAGGGGCCAGAGAGTCCCATCTCACCTCCCAGGTAGTTTTGGTTCTCAAAGGGCTTGTATCAAAGCCCCATGATATGAGGAGGCTACGTAGTCTCCAAAATTCAAAGTGTAAAAGAGGGGGTGGCTAAATTTCCGAAGGAAACTTTGATAAGTGAGTAATTTGTCTCCTGCATAGAGGTCTGCTATATTGGTCAAACCCAAAGCAAGCCATAAGTTAGGATGAGAGTCTGGTAGCGACAGTAGTAATCCTCTTAAGGAGTGTGACGGTGAGGGGTGAGGCGCTATGGACGGAAGGCTACGAACCTTATCCCAGAATCTCAAATTCGACTTTATAATAGGGTTAGCCAGAAGGGCAGGCGGTCTAGAGTGCTTGGGGATCCACAGAAGATCTCTCAAGGTATACCCAGCCGGAAGAGACGCTTGTTCAACCTCTGACCACCGGCTCACCAGTGTCGAGTTCCATTGAGTTACATGGGAGAGTCTGGCTGCTTCGTGATATTTCAAGATATTGGGGGCAGCCGCACCGCCAGCTAGTAAGGGCTGTTGCAGGATGTTGGTAGCTAGTCTCGGGACTTTGTTGTGCCATATAAATTTATTGCACAATTGCTGGAATTTATAAATTTTAGACCTAGGGATCGGAATAGGGAGCGAACGAAACAAATAGGTAAGCTTCGGTAAGAGGCTCATTTTAAAAGCTGCTATCCGACCCAGCCATGAGAGCGATGGAACATTCCATGTGTCGGTAGACTTTTCGATATTTGATAGCAGAGGAGTAAAATTCAAGTCAATCATCTCCGAAACACTATGGGAGAGATAGACTCCGAGATGTTTAATATGGGACGTGGACCATGAAAATTTATAGGTACGTTTTAGCGTACCGAGAGTCTCTTCCGAGATATTGATTGCGTAAGCCTCTGTTTTAAGAACATTTAATTTATAGTAGCTAACTAAGGCAAATTTGTCCAGCAGCGAGAATAGATGGGGGAGAGAGGTAAGAGGGTCCGATACAAGTACTGTGAGGTCGTCTGCGAATAGAGCAGTCTTCTGCTCTGTGCGATGTATGCAGACCCCTTTAATCAGAGGGCAAGACCGGATAGCCTCGGCCAAGGGCTCCATCATAAGGGCAAAGATGAGCAGGGACATTGGACACCCCTGTCTCGTGCCATTCGTGATCATAAAAGGCCTGGAGCAGAACCCCAGGCCCTTGACCACTGCTGACGGGGTAGAATATAACGCCGCGATTGCTACAATGAAGGACTCCGGAAGGCCAAATCGTCGTAGCACAGTGAACATATATTCCCAGTTCACCCTGTCGAAGGCCTTCTCGGCGTCCAGCGACAGGGTGACACAGGGCAGACGTGAGCCATGAGCTTCAAAGTAGATATTCAGGAGTCGTCTTGTATTATCCGGGCCTTGCCGATGTAAGACAAAGCCCACCTGATCTGAGTTGACCAGCATAGGTAATAAGGAGTTAAGGCGCGAGGCTAGAATTTTAGCATACAGCTTAAGGTCAAGGTTCAGCAACGAAATTGGTCTATAGCTTCCACAAAGCGTTAAATCTTTCCCTTGTTTCGGGATAGTGATGATAGTGGCCTGCAAGAATTCGGCCGGGAAGGTCCCCTGCTCACTTGCCAGTGTAAAAAGACGCCCTAGAATGGGAAGTAGCTGAACTTGAAACTTTTTATAAAATAAGTCAGAAAAACCGTCCGGCCCCGGGGATTTGAAAGCTTTGAGGGATTTAATAGCTTTTTTAATTTCCATTAGTGAGATGGGACTCTGCAATGAGGCAATACGATCCTGAGGAACCACAGGGAGATTTAACGGAGTTAGAAATGCCTCAACAATTTCAGATGTTGGGGGGAAAGTTGAGCCGTCCTGTTTTAAATTGTAGAGAGAGGCATAATAGTCCGCAAAGTCATTACCAATATCTGTAGGTTTCAAAATGCACCGACCATCCACCTTCAACAGGGGGATGCGTGCCGCTGCAGTTTTTTGACGTAGCCGATTAGCCAACAGTCTGTCTGCTTTATTACCTTTATGGTAGTATATTTCTTTAAGCCGTAAAAGTCTCACGGCTGACCTCTCGGTCTCCAGATGAACTATCCGTGCCTTAAGGTCCATTAGTTGTTTGGACAGTGTGGTTGTGGGATTCATTTTATGTTCCTCAGAGATCTTACGGAGGCTCATAGTGAGTTGCGCTAGGGTTTCCCCTTTGCGCTTTTTATCAGCTGCCGCTATTTTTATGAACGACCCTCGAATATACGCCTTCAATGTTGCCCACAAAGTAAAGTCATCTACCTCATTGGTGTCGTTTAAAGTTAGAAAGTCTGCAATGTCCCTAGCAATAGAAGCTTCTGTTCCAGGAGCTGAGAACAGATGAGGATGTAAGCGCCATGTAGAGGATCGTTGGAGTTCTATAGAAGATCGCAGAGTAATATACACAGGATCATGGTCAGACCATGAGCAAGGGGGGATCCAAGCATGAATTACCCCATCTAGCAGACTCGGGTCACAAAAGAAAAAATCTAAACGCGAATAAGAGCGATGTACCGAAGAAAAGTAAGTGTAATCACGAGCAGTCGAGTTAAGGGCGCGCCATATGTCAAACAGGTTAAAGCGGTAGATCAAATTCCGGAATTTGTGCGACAATTCAGCTAGTGGCTTAGGGGATTTGCGAATGGTATCTGATCGCCTATCCAAATTGGGGTCCCAGATAATATTAAAATCACCAGCGAGAAGCAAGAGGCCTTGGCGCAAAGCTTCCAGTCTCTGGAGGAATTTACGCAATGACCGGATATGTTGTTTATTGGGTCCATAATAGGAGGCCAATGTATACATAGCGCCATCCAACTTACAAACAAGAATCAAATATCGACCCTGAGGGTCAGCTTCAACAAAAACACTCTCATATGAGACATCTTTGTGTATAAGGATAGCCGTTCCTCTTGATTTCTGGGAGAAGCTAGCAGTCTCGACTATCGGGTACAATTTAGACTGAATGGGTGTCTTTGCACCTTTAACCCAATGGGTCTCTTGGAGAAAAACCAGGTGGGCACCAGACTTGGCTAGAGACCTAAGGCAGATGCTGCGCTTAGTCGAGGAGTTGAGCCCTCTGCTGAAGGGTATGGTGAGAAAGGTCAGCAAAGATGATGATGTCCTTAAACTGTTCTGGTAGAGTAGGCTTGGACATGGAGGCTCTAACAAGCCGCTCCTTATATGTATAGAAATGCAGTCGCACAATGACATCCCTTGGTTTATCAGTTGCTAGGCTTCGAGGACGAAGGGCCCTATGTGCCCTATCAATAAGTCCCTCATTGGGATTCACCGGCGGCGCCAGAAAGTTAAAGAACTCAGACAGGTGGGTAACTAGGTCACTGGAGGCTACACTCTCAGGAATCCCCCTAAGACGTAGATTATTCCGACGGGATCGGTCTTCAGCATCTGCTACTTTATTTTCTAACATGATAAGCTGTTCCGCCAGACTCTGAGCATCTGAGCAAAAAAACACAAACAAACACAAACAAACACACACACAGACCAGGAAGAGGTATAGGAGTGGAATTTTAGGGAGGGTTCAGTAGGGGGGGGGGGATGAGGGGGGGTAGAAGTGTTCATGTAGCGCTAGATCGGTCCAACACCAAAGAACCACAATCACCCCATATTATTTGCGGGAAGAATTACTTTGGGCAATATGCCCAAGTTTTGATCTGGAGGTCCACTGATCCATGGATGTGAGAGACGTAGGACTCCATTCTCTTAACAAAGTCCAAAATGTCGGTCACTTGCTCCCAAGAGGGTGCAGCACGTTGTAGCCACATACGGGCCACAGCCAGTTTAACGGCCAGGAACAGGTAGATACAGAACAGTTTTTGAGGTAAGGTTAACTTACCGGGCAAGATGTGAAACAGACATGAACTTGAGGACAGAGGTACTGGAATACCCCCCGAAGAGCAATACCGGATTGCTCTCTGCCAGAGCGGCTGAATCTGTGGGCAAGACCACCAGATATGTTGAGGGGTTCCCATGTCCTCGCAACCCCTCCAGCATTTAGGCGAGTTGACTGGCGAAATCTTAAACAAGCGAATGGGAGTCATATGCCATTGGAGCATGACCTTGAGGAACAACTCATACAGAGTTGTGCAGTGTATAGCTTTCTTAGTGAGTTGGACTGCAGTCCGCCAGTGCTGTGGTTCGTGTGAGACCGCCAGGGAAGATTCCCAGTGCCGAATCGGGGGAGATTTGTAGAAAACTGGGGGTTTCATGAGTACAAGATACGAAATGGATAGGAGTTTGGTAGGAGGGGCCAGAGAGTCCCATCTCACCTCCCAGGTAGTTTTGGTTCTCAAAGGGCTTGTATCAAAGCCCCATGATATGAGGAGGCTACGTAGTCTCCAAAATTCAAAGTGTAAAAGAGGGGGTGGGCTAAATTTCCGAAGGAAACTTTGATAAGTGAGTAATTTGTCTCCTGCATAGAGGTCTGCTATATTGGTCAAACCCAAAGCAAGCCATAAGTTAGGATGAGAGTCTGGTAGCGACAGTAGTAATCCTCTTAAGGAGTGTGACGGTGAGGGGTGAGGCGCTATGGACGGAAGGCTACGAACCTTATCCCAGAATCTCAAATTCGACTTTATAATAGGGTTAGCCAGAAGGGCAGGCGGTCTAGAGTGCTTGGGGATCCACAGAAGATCTCTCAAGGTATACCCAGCCGGAAGAGACGCTTGTTCAACCTCTGACCACCGGCTCACCAGTGTCGAGTTCCATTGAGTTACATGGGAGAGTCTGGCTGCTTCGTGATATTTCAAGATATTGGGGGCAGCCGCACCGCCAGCTAGTAAGGGCTGTTGCAGGATGTTGGTAGCTAGTCTCGGGACTTTGTTGTGCCATATAAATTTATTGCACAATTGCTGGAATTTATAAATTTTAGACCTAGGGATCGGAATAGGGAGCGAACGAAACAAATAGGTAAGCTTCGGTAAGAGGCTCATTTTAAAAGCTGCTATCCGACCCCAGCCATGAGAGCGATGGAACATTCCATGTGTCGGTAGACTTTTCGATATTTGATAGCAGAGGAGTAAAATTCAAGTCAATCATCTCCGAAACACTATGGGAGAGATAGACTCCGAGATGTTTAATATGGGACGTGGACCATGAAAATGTATAGGTACGTTTTAGCGTACCGAGAGTCTCTTCCGAGATATTGATTGCGTAAGCCTCTGTTTTAAGAACATTTAATTTATAGTAGCTAACTAAGGCAAATTTGTCCAGCAGCGAGAATAGATGGGGGAGAGAGGTAAGAGGGTCCGATACAAGTACTGTGAGGTCGTCTGCGAATAGAGCAGTCTTCTGCTCTGTGCGATGTATGCAGACCCCTTTAATCAGAGGGCAAGACCGGATAGCCTCGGCCAAGGGCTCCATCATAAGGGCAAAGATGAGCGGGGACATTGGACACCCCTGTCTCGTGCCATTCGTGATCATAAAAGGCCTGGAGCAGAACCCCAGGCCCTTGACCACTGCTGACGGGGTAGAATATAACGCCGCGATTGCTACAATGAAGGACTCCGGAAGGCCAAATCGTCGTAGCACAGTGAACATATATTCCCAGTTCACCCTGTCGAAGGCCTTCTCGGCGTCCAGCGACAGGGTGACACAGGGCAGACGTGAGCCATGAGCTTCAAAGTAGATATTCAGGAGTCGTCTTGTATTATCCGGGCCTTGCCGATGTAAGACAAAGCCCACCTGATCTGAGTTGACCAGCATAGGTAATAAGGAGTTAAGGCGCGAGGCTAGAATTTTAGCATACAGCTTAACGTCAAGGTTCAGCAACGAAATTGGTCTATAGCTTCCACAAAGCGTTAAATCTTTCCCTTGTTTCGGGATAGTGATGATAGTGGCCTGCAAGAATTCGGCCGGGAAGGTCCCCTGCTCACTTGCCAGTGTAAAAAGACGCCCTAGAATGGGAAGTAGCTGAACTTGAAACTTTTTATAAAATAAGTCAGAAAAACCGTCCGGCCCCGGGGATTTGAAAGCTTTGAGGGATTTAATAGCTTTTTTAATTTCCATTAGTGAGATGGGACTCTGCAATGAGGCAATACGATCCTGAGGAACCACAGGGAGATTTAACGGAGTTAGAAATGCCTCAACAATTTCAGATGTTGGGGGGAAAGTTGAGCCGTCCTGTTTTAAATTGTAGAGAGAGGCATAATAGTCCGCAAAGTCATTACCAATATCTGTAGGTTTCAAAATGCACCGACCATCCACCTTCAACAGGGGGATGCGTGCCGCTGCAGTTTTTTGACGTAGCCGATTAGCCAACAGTCTGTCTGCTTTATTACCTTTATGGTAGTATATTTCTTTAAGCCGTAAAAGTCTCACGGCTGACCTCTCGGTCTCCAGATGAACTATCCGTGCCTTAAGGTCCATTAGTTGTTTGGACAGTGTGGTTGTGGGATTCATTTTATGTTCCTCAGAGATCTTACGGAGGCTCATAGTGAGTTGCGCTAGGGTTTCCCCTTTGCGCTTTTTATCAGCTGCCGCTATTTTTATGAACGACCCTCGAATATACGCCTTCAATGTTGCCCACAAAGTAAAGTCATCTACCTCATTGGTGTCGTTTAAAGTTAGAAAGTCTGCAATGTCCCTAGCAATAGAAGCTTCTGTTCCAGGAGCTGAGAACAGATGAGGATGTAAGCACCATGTAGAGGATCGTTGGAGTTCTATAGAAGATCGCAGAGTAATATACACAGGATCATGGTCAGACCATGAGCAAGGGGGGATCCAAGCACGAATTACCCCATCTAGCAGACTCGGGTCACAAAAGAAAAAATCTAAACGCGAATAAGAGCGATGTACCGAAGAAAAGTAAGTGTAATCACGAGCAGTCGAGTTAAGGGCGCGCCATATGTCAAACAGGTTAAAGCGGTAGATCAAATTCCGGAATTTGTGCGACAATTCAGCTAGTGGCTTAGGGGATTTGCGAATGGTATTTGATCGCCTATCCAAATTGGGGTCCCAGATAATATTAAAATCACCAGCGAGAAGCAAGAGGCCTTGGCGCAAAGCTTCCAGTCTCTGGAGGAATTTACGCAATGACCGGATATGTTGTTTATTGGGTCCATAATAGGAGGCCAATGTATACATAGCGCCATCCAACTTACAAACAAGAATCAAATATCGACCCTGAGGGTCAGCTTCAACAAAAACACTCTCATATGAGACATCTTTGTGTATAAGGATAGCCGTTCCTCTTGATTTCTGGGAGAAGCTAGCAGTCTCGACTATCGGGTACAATTTAGACTGAATGGGTGTCTTTGCACCTTTAACCCAATGGGTCTCTTGGAGAAAAACCAGGTGGGCACCAGACTTGGCTAGAGACCTAAGGCAGATGCTGCGCTTAGTCGGGGAGTTGAGCCCTCTGCTGAAGGGTATGGTGAGAAAGGTCAGCAAAGATGATGATGTCCTTAAACTGTTCTGGTAGAGTAGGCTTGGACATGGAGGCTCTAACAAGCCGCTCCTTATATGTATAGAAATGCAGTCGCACAATGACATCCCTTGGTTTATCAGTTGCTAGGCTTCGAGGACGAAGGGCCCTATGTGCCCCATCAATAAGTCCCTCATTGGGATTCACCGGCGGCGCCAGAAAGTTAAAGAACTCAGACAGGTGGGTAACTAGGTCACTGGAGGCTACACTCTCAGGAATCCCCCTAAGACGTAGATTATTCCGACGGGATCGGTCTTCAGCATCTGCTACTTTATTTTCTAACATGATAAGCTGTTCCGCCAGACTCTGAGCATATGCTAGTACATTAGCCTGTTCAACTACCATGTCTTCCTGCTTCCTCTCAAGTGTGTCCACTCTTTCTGAGGTAGAGGTCAGGTCTCGTCGCATCTCTGTCAGTGAGGCAGTAATTTGAGACTGAAAGGAGGAGTGGTGTGCCTCAAGTAAAGATTGCAGAGAAGATAGTATAAATGAAGGTGTTACAGTTGTCGGAGCAGCTTCTTGAAGGGCCTGGAGAGTAGTGGTCACCTTGTCTGATCCTGGCGTCGATGTGTTGGAGCTGTCTTGTGAGTCTTCATTTGTAGATAGAAGCATAGGGTTGAAATGATCCACCACAGTCCTTTTAGGGCCAACTGATGGCTTGGGTTTTCTTTTGTTGGCTTGTGCCATTTTCAGAACTGAAGGCGGCACAACCTGTGAACAGAGACTCAGCCCAAGGTCAGAGGAGAAAGAAGTTGGAAATTGGCGTTGCAAGATGGACTAAAACAATGTGTATATGTGTTAAGATCCAGAGCCTTAAGAGCGCCCCCTCCCCTGAAGCAGTGCAATTAGCAGAGCATTTGTAAAATAGGAGAGTGCCTTTGGGCTTTACAAGGTATTCTTTGACCTCTCACTTCTTGAGATTAGGAGAAATATATAACTTGGATGCAGCCCTTTGCCACATATGCTGCTTTTTATAGCGTATGTATTCTCAGGCTTCTACTAGGATATCTTTGACTTAAAGGTATAGTAGCCTTAATGTGGCCAGAGTGCTAGTGGCAACACAGCAAGTGCAATGTCCATGTATGGCACCCTCCCAGGGGAGTGCCCCCTTTTGGGCGAAGCAGGAGAGGGAAGTAGGGTATGACCCGCTGTCACTGAGGGCAGCGGGAAAGGGGGGAGGGTGTCCAAACCTGGTGAGAGGTATCAGTGAAGGTTGGTGCTGTAACAGAACATTAAAGTAGCATCCGTCTTTAATTTAGGTGTTGGAGGCCCTTTACAGGGGTGTACAGTGATGCAGTAATCTATATCACAAATAGACCACACTTTTCTGGGATTTAGAACAGGGAGCTCTGTGGATTATTAGTTATGATGTGGGACTAGACTCCAAGCTAATTCCTTTTTGAGCTACTCAGTATGTAGTCCGAGATAGTTAAGTGGGGATCAACTTTCAGGATGGGAGCAGGACCAGGCCCTGGGAGCGTTTTACCCTCTATGCAGCAGGATGCTTTTGCTATTACGCCACCAGGACCTAAGCTGCGGTTAGTAGTGCCTTAGAGTATGTTGGTGTGTTTGACCCTGGGAGCTCCTACTGAACTTTATTAGGAGTTGTGGCCCTGAGGGTGGAAGACAGAGTCACTATCAGGTGTGTAGAGGGGGGTCGGGTCTGACGCCGTTCTTTGTGAGGCTGGCGTGGGGGACGGCAAGATGGCGTTGAGGCTTAGGTTGTGGAAGAAAGCAGTGGCTAGGTATGTTAAATAGACATCCTGGACATCACTGTATCTAATTCCAACTACCACAAAAAGATTTCTATAGACACTCAATCCTAGCAGTGAAGTGGAGTGAAGACTGCTTCTGTATGAGGCTTCAGGATGCCTTGATGTAGAGTGAGTTGATAACCAGCATTTAGAGGTGAACCTTAGGTGTGTGGATAAGGTACTCTGCAGCAAGGATTTTCAGTATTATGTTGGCAGATGTTATATAGTTCAAGAGTCTCTCCTGCAGATTATGTTTCTTACAGGGTCTGCCAGCTTAGTCCTGCATGTAACCAGAGCCCCACATGAGAGAGAGACATTATAGAAAGAAAAAAAATGGCAAGGGCTTTTAGCTGCAGTAGCAGCAGATACATTCAAGTGGTGTGAATCGTAGTGCAAGCTACCGCTATTTGAGGAGGCTGAGGTGCAAAGGTGCCTACTGTGTTTATGCTCAACTTGGGGCTATTTGGGTAGAATGGGGCTTAATAATCTTACCCTTATGTTCAATATGAGTGAGCCTCCTTATCGCCCCTTAGCTGTTTGTTTATCCTGCTCAGATCTGGAGAGCGGCAAACAGAGTTGGTCCCCGTAGTTTCAGCCGGGGGTCATGGGATGGTAGCTGCTAGGAGCGATGTAGATGCTGGCCCCTGCAGTGTGAAGCTCCTCTGTTGTGTGTGCGGGATCACCCGGATGGCCCCCTGCAGTGATTGATGTGGCGCGGATGCGGTAGTCGGCTCCTGAAAGCTACTGTTAGGTAGCGGTAGCCCTCCAAAGTTAAATGCGGAGGGAGAGACAGGATCCAAGTCTGGATAGACAGCCAGGAGTAGTTAGGGTCTGGCTGATGAGACGTGTTGCTCGATCTCGAAGAATCTTTTTTAACACCGAACTTTACCACTTCCTTGCTCTAACATAGGCAAAGAGAATGACTGGGGTGGGAGGTGATATTTAACAGCTTTGCTGTGGTGCTCTTTGCCGACTCCTGCTGGGAAGGAGTGATATTCCCATTAGTAATTAGATTATCCGTGGACTCGTGTCATTAGAAAGAAAAAAACATTAGTAAAAATATGAAGAAAAAAAAGCAAAGAAGAAAGATGAACGGAAAAAAGAAAAAAAGATCATATTAATAAAAGTATCTTACTTAGCTTTTTCAATGTTCTGTTTCGACGGTGTGCTGCCTGTGGAATTAAATCCATTGTCACTGTCAGAGGAGTCCCCCAGCCTCTTATGAAGCCAGTCTCGCAATGGTCTAGGGAGGAAGAAAAAACATAATTTATGCTTACCTGATAAATTTATTTCTCAGTGTATCTAGTCCACGGATCATCCATTACTTGTGGGATATTCTCCTTCCCAACAGGAAGTTGCAAGAGGATCACCCACAGCAGAGCTGCTATATAGCTCCTCCCCTCACTGCCATATCCAGTCATTCGACCGAAACAAGCCGAGAAAGGAGAAACCATAGGGTGCAGTGGTGACTGTAGTTTAATTAAAATTTAGACCTGCCTGAAATGGACAGGGCAGGCCGTGGACTGGATACACTACAAGAGAAATAAATTTATCAGGTAAGCATAAATTATGTTTTCTCTTGTTAAGTGTATCCAGTCCACGGATCATCCATTACTTGTGGGATACCAATACCAAAGCTAAAGTACACGGATGATGGGAGGGACAAGGCAGGAACTTAAACGGAAGGAACCACTGCCTGTAGAACCTTTCTCCCAAAAACAGCCTCCGAAGAAGCAAAAGTAACAAATTTGTAAAATTTGGAAAAAGTATGAAGGGAAGACCAAGTTGCAGCCTTGCAAATCTGTTCAACAGAGGCCTCATTTTTAAAGGCCCAGGTGGAAGCCACAGCTCTAGTAGAATGAGCTGTAATCCTTTCAGGAGGCTGCTGTCCAGCAGTCTCATAGGCTAAACGGATTATACTCCGAAGCCAAAAAGAAAGAGAGGTTGCCGAGGCATTCTGACCTCTCCTCTGTCCAGAGTAAACAACAAACAGGTTAGATGTTTGGCGAAAATCTTTAGTAGCCTGTAAGTAAAACTTCAAGGCACGGACTACGTCTAGATTATGCAAAAGACGTTCCTTCTTTGAAGAAGGATTAGGACATAATGATGGAACAACAATCTCTTGATTGATATTCTTGTTAGAAACCACCTTAGGTAAAAACCCAGGTTTTGTACGCAGAACAACTTTATCTGAATGAAAGATGAGATAAGGAGAATCACAATGTAAGGCAGATAACTCCAAGACTCTTCGAGCCGAGGAAATAGCCATCAGAAAAAGAACTTTCCATGAAAGAAGTTTGATATCAATAGAATGAAGGGGTTCAAACGGAACCCCTTGAAGAACTTTAAGAACCAAGTTTAAGCTCCATGGAGGAGCAACAGGTTTAAACACAGGCTTAATTCTAACTTAAGCCTGACAAAATGCCTGAACGTCTGGAACTTCTGCCAGACGCTTGTGTAAAAGAATAGACAGAGCAGAAATCTGTCCCTTTAAAGAACTAGCTGATAATCCTTTGTCCAAACCCTCTTGGAGGAAGGATAATATCCTAGGAATCCTAACCCTACTCCATGATTACGCCAATTCTTGTGGAAAATTTTCCTGGTGACAGGCTTTCGTGCCTGTATTAAGGTATCAATTACTGACTCGGAGAAGCCACGCTTTGATAGGATCAAGCGTTCAATCTCCATGCAGTCAGTCTCAGAGAAAGTAGATTTGGATGATTGAAAGGACCTTGTATTAGAAGGTCTTGTCTCAGAGGCAGAGTCCATGGTGGAAAGGATGACATGTCCACTAGGTCTGCATACCAGGTCCTGCGTGGCCACGCAGGCGCTATCAATATCACCAATGCTCTTTCCTGTTTGATTTTGGCAATCAGACGAGGGAGCAGAGAAAACGGTGGAAACACATAAGCCAGGTTGAAGAAACCAAGGCACTGCTAGGGCATCTATCAGTGCCGCTTCTGGGTCCCTGGACCTGGATCCCTAACAAGGAAGCTTGGCGTTCTGGTGAGACGCCATGAGATCCAATTCTGGTTTGTTCCAACGGAGAACCGATTGAGCAAACCCCTCCGGATGGAGTTCCCATTCCCCCGGATGAAAAGTCCGACGACTTAGAAAATCCGCCTCCCAGTTCTCTACACCTGGGATATGGATCGCTGACAGGTGGCAAGAGTGAGTCTCTGCCCAGCGAATTATTTTGACATCGCTAGGGAACTCCTGGTTCCCCCTTGACTGTTGATGTAAGCCACAGTCGTGATGTTGTACGACTGAAATCTGATGAACCTCAGTGTTGCTAGCTGAGGCCAAGCCAGAAGAGCATTGAATATTGCTCTTAACTCCAGAATATTTATTGGGAGGAGTTTCTCCTCATGAGTCCATGAACCCTGAGCCTTCAGGGAGTTCCAGACTGCACTCCAACCTAGAAGGCTGGCATCTGTTACAATTGTCCAATCTGGTCTGCGAAAGGTCATACCCTTGGACAGATGGGCCCGAGATAACCACCAGAGAAGAGAATCTCTGGTTTCCTGATCCAGATCTAGTAGAGGGGACAAATCTGTGTAATCCCCATTCCACTGACTGAGCATGCATAATTGCAGCGGTCTGAGATGCAGGCGCGCAAATGGCACTATGTCCATCGCCGCTACCATTAAGCCGATTACTTCCATGCACTGAGCCACCGTGGGGCGTGGAATGGAGTGAAGAACACGGCAAGCATTTAGAAGTTTTGATAACCTGGACTCCGTCAGGTAAATTTTCATTTCTACAGAATCTATTAGAGTCCCTAGGAAGGAAACCCTCGTGAGAGGATATAGAGAACTCTTTTCTTCGTTCACTTTCCAACCATTCGACCTCAGGAATGCCAGAACTATCTCTGTATGAGATTTGGCAATTTGAAAGCTTGACGCCTGTATCAGGATATCATCCAGGTAAGGAGCCACCGCTATGCCTCGCGGTCTTAGGACCGCCAGAAGTGAGCCCAGAACCTTTGTAAAAATTCTTGGGGATGTAGCCAACCCGAATGGAAGAGCTACAAATTGGTAATGCCTGTCTAGAAAGGCAAACCTCAGTAACTGATGATGATTCTTGTGAATCGGAATGTGAAGGTAGGCATCCTTTAAGTCCACTGTGGTCATGTACTGACCCTCTTGGATCATGGGTAAAATGGTTCGAATAGTTTCCATCTTCAATGACGGAACTCTGAGGAATTTGTTTAGGATCTTTAAATCCAAAATTGGTCTGAAGTTTCCCTCTTTTTTGGGAACCACAAACAGATTTGAATAAAACCCCTGTTCTTGTTCCGTCCGCGGAACTGGATGGATCACTCCCATTACAAGGAGATCTTGTACGCAGCTTAGGAATGCCTCATTCTTTATCTGGTTTGCAGATAATGTTGAAAGGTGAAATCTCCCTTGTGGAGGAGAAGCTTTGAAGTCCAGAAGATATCCCTGAGATATGATCTCCAAAGCCCAGTGATCCTGAACATCTCTTGCCCACGCCTGGGCGAAGAGAGTCTGCCCCCTACTAGATCCGTTGTCGGATAGGGGGCCGCTCCTTCATGCTGTCTTAGAGGCAGCAGCAGGCTTTCTGGCCTGCTTGCCCTTGTTCCAGGACTGGTTAGGTTTCCAGGCCTGCTTGGATTGAGCAAAAGTTCCCTCTTGTTTTGAAGCAGAGGAAGTTGATGCTGCACCTGCCTTGAAATTTCGAAAGGCATGAAAATTAGACTGTTTGGCCTTTGATTTGGCCCTGTCCTGAGGAAGGGTATGACCCTTACCTCCAGTAATGTCAGCAATAATTTCTTTCAAAACAGGCAAGAATAAGGTCTGCCCCTTGAAAGGAATGTTGAGTAATTTAGACTTTGAAGTCACATCAGCTGACCATGATTTGAGCCATAGCGCCCCACGCACCTGGATGGCGAATCCGGAATTCTTAGCCGTTAGTTTAGTCAAATGAGCAATGGCATCAGAAACAAACGAGTTAGCTAGCTTAAGAGTTCTAAGCTTGTCAACAATTTCAGTCAATGGAGCTGTATGGATGGCCTCTTCCAGGGCCTCAAACCAGAATGCCGCCGCAGCAGTGACAGGCGCAATGCATGCAAGGGGCTGTAAAATAAAACCTTGTTGAATAAACATTTTCTTAAGGTAACCCTCTAATTTTTTATCCATTGGATCTGAAAAAGCACAACTGTCCTCAACCGGGATAGTGGTACGCTTTGCTAAAGTAGAAATGCTCCCTCCACCTTAGGGACAGTCTGCCATAAGTCCCGTGTAGTGGCATCTATTGGAAACATTTTTCTAAATATAGGAGGTGGGGAAAAGGGCACACCGGGTCTATCCCACTCCTTACTAATAATTTCTGTAAGCCTTTTAGGTATTGGAAAAACATCAGTACTCACCGGCACTGCATAGTATTTATCCAGCCTACACAATTTCTCTGGCACTGCAATTGTGTCACATTCATTTAGAGCAGCTAATACCTCCCCAAGCAATACACGGAGGTTCTCAAGCTTAAATTTAAAATTAGAAATCTCTGAATCAGGTCTCCCCAATTCAGAGACGTCACCCACAGACTGAAGCTCTCCGTTCTCAGGTTCTGCATATTGTGACGCAGTATCAGACATGGCTCTTACAGCATCTAGCTCTGTATCTCGTCTAACCCCAGAGCTATCGCGCTTGCCTCTCAATTCAGGCAATCTGGATAATACCTCTGACAGGGTATTATTCATGATTGCAGGCATGTCCTGCAAAGTAATCCCTATGGGCGTCCCTGATGTACTTGGCGCCATATTAGAGTGCGTCCCTTGAGCGGGAGGCGAAGGGTCCGACACGTGGGGAGAGTTAGTCGGCATAACTTCCCCCTCGACAGACCCCTCTGGTGACAATTTTTTTTATAGATAAAGACTGATCTTCACTGTTTAAGGTGAAATCGATACATTTAGTACACATTCTCCTATGGGGCTCCACCATGGCTTTTAAACATAATGAACAAGTATCCTCTGTTTCAGACATGTTTGTACAGACTAGCAATGAGACTAGCAAGCTTGGAAAACACTTTAAAGCAAGTTAAAAAGCAATATAAAAAACATTACTGTGCCTTTAAGAGAAACAAATTGACAAAATTTGAAATAACAGTGAAAAAAGGCAGTTACACTAACAAACTTTTTACAGTGTATGTATGTAACAAGTCAGCAGAGCATTGCACCCACTTGCAAATGGATGATTAACCCCTTAATAACAATAACAGAATAATAAATGACAAAAAACGTTTTTTAAACAGTCACAACAACTGCCACAGTCTACTGTGATTGTTACCCTCCTCAAACACGACTTTGAAGCCTTTTGAGCCCTTCAGAGATGTCCTGTATCATGCAGAGGGAAGCTGAATGTCTCTGTCAGTATTTTTATCTGCACTAAAATAGGCCCTTCCCACTCATATTGCAACAGTGGAAAGCCTGTTTCTAGGCAAAAATCAAACCAGCCATGTGGAAAAAAAAACTAGGCCCCAATAAGTTTTGTCACCAAACATATATAAAAACGATTAACATGCCAGCAAACGTTTTATATTACACTTTTATAAGAGTATGTATCTCTGTTAATAAGCCTGATAGCAGTCGCTATCACTGCATTTAAGGCTTAACTTACATTAATCCGGTATCAGCAGCATTTTTCTAGCAAATTCCATCCCTAGAAATATATTAACTGCACATACCTTATTGCAGGAAAACCTGCACGCCATTCCCTCTCTGAAGTTACCTCACTCCTCAGAATATGTGAGAACAGCCATGGATCTTAGTTACTTCTGCTAAGATCATAGAAATCACAGGCAGATTCTTCTTCTAATGCTGCCTGAGATGAAACAGTACACTCCGGTACCATTTAAAAATAACAAACTTTTGATTGAAGTTAAAAAACTAACTATAATACACCACTCTCCTCTTACTACGTCCATCTTTGTTGAGAGTTGCAAGAGAATGACTGGATATGGCAGTGAGGGGAGGAGCTATATAGCAGCTCTGCTGTGGGTGATCCTCTTGCAACTTCCTGTTGGGAAGGAGAATATCCCACAAGTAATGGATGATCCGTGGACTGGATACACTGAACAAGAGAAACATAATTTATGCTTACCTGATAAATTTATTTCTCTTGTGGTGTATCCAGTCCACGGATGATCCATTACTTGTGGGATATTCTCCTTCCCAAAAGGAAGTTGCAAGAGGATCACCCACAGCAGAGGTGCTATATAGCTCCTCCCCTAACTGCCATATCCAGTCATTCGACCGAAGACAAGCAGAGAAAGGAGAAACCATAGGGTGCAGTGGTGACTGTAGTTTAAAGTTAAAAAATACCTGCCTTAAAATGACAGTGCGGGCCGTGGACTGGATACATCACAAGAGAAATAAATTTATCAGGTAAGCATAAATTATGTTTTCTCTTGTAAGGTGTATCCAGTCCACAGATCATCCATTACTTGTGGGATACCAATACCAAAGCTAAAGTACACGGATGAAGGGCGGGACAAGGCAGGTACTTAAACAGAAGGTACCACTGCCTGTAAAACCTTTCTCCCAATAATAGCCTCCGAAGAAGCAAACGTATCAAATTTATAGAATTTTGAAAAGGTATGAAGCGAAGACCAAGTCGCCGCTTTGCAAATCTAATCAACAGAAGCCTCATTTTTAAAGGCCCAAGTGGAAGCCACAGCTCTAGTAGAATGAGCTGTAATCCTTTCAGGAGGCTGCTGGCCAGCAGTCTCATAAGCTAAGCGTATTATACTCCTTAGCCAAAAAGAAAGAAGTTGCCGAAGCCTTTTGGCCTCTCCTCTGTCCAGAGTAGACAACAAACAAAGCAGATGTTTGACGAAAATCTTTAGTAGCTTGTAAATAATACTTTAAAGCACGAACCACGTCAAGATTGTGTAATAGACGTTCCTTCTTTAAAGAAGGATTAGGACACAATGATGGAACAACAATCTCCTGATTGATATTCTTATTAGATACCACCTTAGGTAAAAAAACAGGTTTGGTACGCAGAACTACCTTATCTGCATGGAAGATCAGATAAGGAGAATCACATTGTAAGACAGATAACTCGGGAACTCTACGAGCCGAGGAAATAGCTACCAAAAAAAGAACTTTCCAAGATAAAAGTTTGATATCTATGAAATGAAGAGGTTCAAACGGAACCCCTTGAAGAACTTTAAGAACCAAATTTAAGCTCCATGGCGGAGCAACAGGTTTAAACACAGGCTTGATTCTAACTAAAGCCTGACAAAATGCCTGAACGTCTGGAACATCCGCCAGACGCTTGTGCAAAAGAATAGACAGAGCAGAAATCTGTCCCTTTAAGGAACTAGCTGACAATCCTTTTTCTAAACTTTCTTGGAGAAAAGATAATATCCTGGGAATCCTGACTTTACTCCATGAGTAACCCTTGGATTCACACCAATAAAGATATTTACGCCATATCTTATGATAGATTTTCCTGGTGACAGGCTTTCGTGCCTGAATTAAGGTATCAATAACTGACTCGGAGAAGCCACGCTTTGATAAAATCAAGCGTTCAATCTCCAGGCAGTCTAAGAGAAATTAGATTTGGATGGTTGAAAGGACCTTGAAGTAGAAGGTCCTGTCTCAGCGGCAGAGTCCATGGTGGAAAGGATGACATGTCCACCAGATCTGCATACCAAGTCCAGCGTGGCCACACAGGTGCTATCAAGATCACCGATGCTCTCTCCTGCTTGATTTTGTCAATCAGACGAGGGAGCAGAGGAAACGGTGGAAACACATAAGCCAGGTTTAAAGACCAAGGTGCTGCTAGAGCATCTATCAGCGTCGCCTTGGGATCCCTGGACCTGGATCCGTAACAAGGGAGTTTGGCGTTCTGGCGAGACGCCATGAGATCCAGTTCTGGTTTGCCCCAACGATGAATCAATTGTGCAAACACATCCGGATGGAGTTCCCACTCCCCCAGATGAAAAGTCTGATGATTTAGAAAATCCGCCTCCCAGTTCTCTACACCTGGGATATGGATAGCTGATAGGTGGCAAGTAGAGCTGCAACAACTAATCGGCATAATCGATAATAATCGATTATGAAAATAGTTGTCAACGAATCTCATAATCTATTAATCGGTTTGCAATTAGTTGGTCTGTGCACAACACCAGCTGCTTCACTCCAATGAACTCCTGCATATGGTATTGTGTTTTATGGTTATGTCCTTAGCCTAAAGGACGTCTACTTTTCACTTTTTCAGGACAGTATACGTTTACAACTACCCCTTGCTTATGTGCAACCCAGATATAATAGTCATCATTTGGATTGTTTATATTAAATCTGGTGATTTGGAACTATGCTTTTCATGATATAGTGCCAAGCTTGTTGTTTACACCTTGCCCCTAGATTGATGGGAGTTATTTAAATTGATCTGCACTATTATCTGTTTGCACAATTATTAGCGTATTGCTTGCTATTGCTGATTATATGTACTGTATAAATAAATGTGTAAGGCTTTGTGCTGTTAATGATATACAGTCCTTAGTGCTTTTGATCTTGTTTTTTATTGTTTTTTTATATTTTTAATAAATTGTGATAATATGTACCAGATTCAACCTCAATAAGTATATATTCGTTATTTTTAGAGCGGACTAGAAATTTCCTCTAACCTTATAGCTGGTTATTTACCATTGCATATAGATATTCAAGATATTTTTATGTTAGAATGAAGTCAAGGGTTACTTTATTGAGAAGCCCCTTGCCAAGGTAGAAAACACTTAGCATTGGTGAAGAGCTAACAAAGATAAATATCCCACTTTGGTGAAATTGGCAAAACCCTACTTATACACCTCAACAGCCTTTTCTCTGCTGCAGGAAATATAGCTGCAAACAGAGAACCAGCGTTAGCCAGAAGCATGTGGACATGTTGAGATTTTTGCATTTCAATGCAAAGTTTCTGAAAGAGTGAATAACAGAATGTTATTAACAGTGATAGTCTAACTCTTTCTAGTTCTACCTCTTTTCAAACAGTTTGTGGTTTTTTTTAGTATAATTATAAAACTGTGCTCTGCTGCTTAAAAATTGAAGAAACAGTTGTGTTAATGTAAAGTTTTAGTCTGAAGTTTATATTTGTAACACTCATTATGTGGATTTTAAAAACATAGAAAACTATTATTGATTCTCTTTTTATCCGATTAGTCGATTAATCGAAAAAATAATCGGCCGATTAATCGATTATGAAAATAATCGTTAGTTGCAGCCCTAGTGGCAAGAGTGAATCTCTGCCCAGGGAATTATCTTTGAGACTTCTAACATCGCTAGGGAACTCCTTGTTCCCCCTTAATGGTTGATGTAAGCCACAGTCGTGATGTTGTCCGACTGAAATCTGATGAACCTCATTGTCGCTAGCTGAGGCCAAGCCTGCCAAGCATTGAATATCGCTCTCAGTTCCAGAATGTTTATTGGAAGGAGTGTCTCCTCCTGAGTCCATGACCCCTGAGCCTTCAGGGAGTTCCAGACAGCCCCCCAGCCTAGAAGGCTGGCATCTGTCGTTACGATTGTCCAATCTGGCCTGCGAAAGGTCATACCTTAAGACAGATGGACCCGAGATAGTCACCAGAGAAGAGAATCCCTGGTCTCTTGATCCAGATTTAGTGGAGGGGACAAATCTGTATATTCCCAATTCCACTGACTGAGCATGCAGAGTTGCAGCGGTCTGAGATGTAGGCGTGCAAACAGCACTATGTCCATTGCCGCTACCATTAAGCCGATTACTTCCATACACTGAGCCACCGAAGGGCGAGAAGTGGAATAAAGAACACGGCAGGAACTTAGAAGTTTTGATAACCTGGCCTCTGTCAGGTAAATCCTCATTTCTACAGAATCTATTAGAGTTCCCAGAAAGGAGACTCTTGTGAGAGGGGATAGAGAACTCTTTTCTTTGTTCACCTTCCACCCATGCGACCTCAGAAATGCCAGAACTATGTCCGTATGAGACCTGGCAATTTGGAAATTTGACGCCTGTATCAGGATGTCGTCTAAGGGGCCACTGCTATGCCCCGCGGTCTTAGGACTGCCAGAAGTGACCCCAGAACCTTCGTAAAGATTCTTGGGGCTGTAGCTAATCCAAAGGGAAGAGCTACAAACTGGTAATGCCTGACTAGGAAGGCAAACCTGAGGAACCGATGATGATCTTTGTGTATCGAAATGTGAAGATAAGCATCCTTTAAATCCACTGTAGTCATATATTGACCCTCCTGGATCATAGGTAGGATGGTACGAACAGTCTCCATCTTGAATGATGGAACTCTGAGGAATTTGTTTAAGATTTTGAGATCTAAAATTGATCTGAAGGTTCCCTCTTTTTTGGGAACCACAAACAGATTTGAGTACAATCCCTGTCCCTGTTCCTCTTTTGGAACTGGATGGATCACTCCCATAACTAGGAGGTCTTGAACACAGTGTAAGAATGCCTCTCTCTTTATCTGGTTTGCAGATAATTGTGAAAGGTGAAATCTCCCTTTTGGAGGGGAAGCTTTGAAGTCCAGAAGATATCCCTGGGATATAATTTCCAACGCCCAGGGATCCTGGACATCTCTTGCCCAAGCCTGGGCGAAGATCGAAAGTCTGCCCACTACTAGATCCGTTACCGGATAGGGGGCCAATCCTTCATGCTGTCTTAGAGGCAGCAGCAGGCTTTTTGGCCTGCTTGCCTTTGTTCCAGGTCTGGTTAGGTTTCCAGACCGACTTGGACTGAGGAAAAGTTCCCTCTTGTTTTGCATTAGAGGAAGTTGATGCCGCACTCGCCTTGAAGTTTCGAAAGGCACGAAAATTAGTCTGTCTGGCCCTTGATTTGGACCTATCCTGAGGAAGGGCATGACCTTTTCCTCCAGTGATATCAGAAATGATCTCCTTCAAACCAGGCCCGAATAGGGTTTGTACTTGAAGGGAATGTTAAGCAGCTTAAACTTTGAAGTAACGTCAGCTGACCACGATTTAAGCCATAGCGCCCTGTGCGCCTGAATAGCAAAACCAGAATTCTTAGCAGTTAGTTTAGTCAAATGAACAATGGCATCAGAAACAAAAGAATTGGCTAGCTTAAGTGCTCTAAGCTTGTCAAGTATGTCATCCAATGGGGTCTCTACCTGTAAAGCCTCTTCCAGAGACTCAAACCAGAAAGCCGCAGTGACTGGGGCAATGCATGCAAGGGGCTGTATAATAAAACCTTGTTGAATAAACATTTTCTTAAGGTAACCCTCAAATTTTTTATCCATTGGATCTGAGAAAGCACAACTGTCCTCGACAGGGATAGTAGTACACTTAGCTAGGGTAGAAACTGCTCCCTCCACCTTAGGAACTGTCTGCCATAAGTCCCGTGTGGTGGCATCTATTGGAAACATTTTCTTAAATATAGGAGGGGGAGAGAACGGCACACCTGGTCTATCCCATTCCTTAGTAATAATTTCTGTAAACCTTTTAGGTACTGGAAAAACATCAGTGCACACCGGCACTGCATAGTATTTGTCCAATCTACACAATTTTTCTGGAACTGCAATTGTATCACAGTCATTCAGAGCAGCTAAAACCTCCCTGAGCAACACGCGGAAGTGTTCAAGCTTAAATTTAAATGTAGACATATCAGAATCAGGTTGAATCTTTTTTCCTGAGTCAGAACCATCACCCACAGGAAGAAGCTCTCCTTCCTCAGCTTCTGTATATTGTGAGGGAGTATCAGACATAGCTCTTAAAGCGTCAGTATGCTCTGTATTTCTTCTAACTCCAGAGCTGTCTCGCTTTCCTCTAAACCCAGGTAGTCTGGATAATACCGCTGACAGGGTATTATCCATGACCGCCGCCATGTCTTGTAAATTAAACGCTATGGGCGCACTTGATGTACTTGGCGCCATTAGAGCGCGAGTCCCTCAAGCGGGAGTCAAAGGGTCTGACACGTGGGGCGAGTTAGTCGGCATAACTTCCCCCTCGTCAGATTCCTCTGGTGATACATTTTTAAAGATAGAATATGGTCTTTATTACTTAAAGTGAAATCAGTACATTTGGTACACATTCTAAGAGGGGGTTCCACCATGGTTTCTAAACATAATGAACAAGGAGTTTCCTCTATGTGAGACATGTTTAAACAGACTAGCAATGAGACCAGCAAGCTTGGAAAACACTTTAAATCAAGTTAACAAGCAAAAAATAAAAACGGTACTGTGCCTTTAAGAGAAACAAATTGTCAGAATTTGAAAAACAGTGAAAAAAAAGCAGTAAATCAAACGAAATTTTTACAGTGTGTATAATAAGCTAACAGAGCATTGCACCCACTTGCAAATGGATGATTAACCCCTTAGTTGAAAAAACAGATAAAAAAAAACGATAGACGTTTTTTTTTTTTAACAGTCACAACAAACTGCCACAGCCCTGCTTTGGGCCTACCTTCCCAAACAAACGACTTTGGAAAGCCTAAGAGCCCTTTAGAGATGTCCTATAGCATTCAGGGGACTCCTGGAGGAAGCTGGATGTCTCAGTCTGTAAAAGTTACTGCGCAATAAAGCGCTAAATTAGGCCCCTCCCACTCATAGTAACACAGTGGAAAGCCTCAGGAAACTGTTTCTAGGCAAATTTAAGCCAGCCATGTGGAAAAAAACTAGGCCCCAATAAAGTTTTATCACCAAAGTATATATAAAAACGTTTAAACATGCCAGCAAACATTTTATATTGTAAATCTATAAGAGTATTACCTCAGAAAGTAAGCATGATACCAGTCGCTATTAAATCACTGTATTCAGGCTTACCTTACATAAATCTGGTATCAGCAGCATTTTCTAGCATTCACATCTTCTAGAAAATTTTAACTGCATATACCTCATAGCAGGATAACCTGCACGCCATTCCCCCGCTGAAGTTACCTCTCTCTTCAGTCATGTGTGAGAACAGCAATGGATCTTAGTTACAACCTGCTAAGATCATAGAAATCACAGGCAGATTCTTCTTCTATTTTCTGCCTGGGACAAAATAGTACAACTCCGGTACCAATAAAAAATAAACTTTTGATTGAAGAAAAAAATAAACCAACTACGTTTTACCACTTCTCTCTTACTACCTCCATGCTTGTCGAGAGTTGCAAGAGAATGACTGGATATCGCAGTTAGGGGAGGAGCTATATAGCAGCTCTGCTGTGGGTGATCCTCTTGCAACTTCCTGTTGGGAAGGAGAATATCCCACAAGTAATGGATGATCCGTGGACTGGATACACCTTACAAGAGAAAATGTAACATGAAGGAGCATCTGATAACTAAAAAACAGAATTTATGTTTACCTGATAAATTACTTTCTCCAACGGTGTGTCCGGTCCACGGCGTCATCCTTACTTGTGGGATATTCTCTTCCCCAACAGGAAATGGCAAAGAGCCCAGCAAAGCTGGTCACATGATCCCTCCTAGGCTCCGCCTACCCCAGTCATTCGACCGACGTTAAGGAGGAATATTTGCATAGGAGAAACCATATGGTACCGTGGTGACTGTAGTTAAAGAAAATAAAATATCAGACCTGATTAAAAAAACCAGGGCGGGCCGTGGACCGGACACACCGTTGGAGAAAGTAATTTATCAGGTAAACATAAATTCTGTTTTCTCCAACATAGGTGTGTCCGGTCCACGGCGTCATCCTTACTTGTGGGAACCAATACCAAAGCTTTAGGACACGGATGAAGGGAGGGAGCAAATCAGGTCACCTAAATGGAAGGCACCACGGCTTGCAAAACCTTTCTCCCAAAAATAGCCTCAGAAGAAGCAAAAGTATCAAACTTGTAAAATTTGGTAAAAGTGTGCAGTGAAGACCAAGTCGCTGCCCTACATATCTGATCAACAGAAGCCTCGTTCTTGAAGGCCCATGTGGAAGCCACAGCCCTAGTGGAATGAGCTGTGATTCTTTCGGGAGGCTGCCGTCCGGCAGTCTCGTAAGCCAATCTGATGATGCTTTCAATCCAAAAAGAGAGAGAGGTAGAAGTTGCTTTTTGACCTCTCCTTTTACCGGAATAAACAACAAACAAGGAAGATGTTTGTCTAAAATCCTTTGTAGCATCTAAATAGAATTTTAGAGCGCGAACAACATCCAAATTGTGCAACAAACGTTCCTTCTTTGAAACTGGTTTCGGACACAGAGAAGGTACGATAATCTCCTGGTTAATATTTTTGTTAGAAACAACTTTCGGAAGAAAACCAGGTTTAGTACGTAAAACCACCTTATCTGCATGGAACACCAGATAAGGAGGAGAACACTGCAGAGCAGATAATTCTGAAACTCTTCTAGCAGAAGAAATTGCAACCAAAAACAAAACTTTCCAAGATAATAATTTAATATCAACGGAATGCAAGGGTTCAAACGGAACCCCCTGAAGAACTGAAAGAACTAAATTGAGACTCCAAGGAGGAGTCAAAGGTTTGTAAACAGGCTTGATTCTAACCAGAGCCTGAACAAAGGCTTGAATATCTGGCACAGCTGCCAGCTTTTTGTGAAGTAACACCGACAAGGCGGAAATCTGTCCCTTCAGGGAACTTGCAGATAATCCTTTTTCCAATCCTTCTTGAAGGAAGGATAGAATCCTAGGAATCTTAACCTTGTCCCAAGGGAATCCTTTAGATTCACACCAACAGATATATTTTTTCCAAATCTTGTGGTAAATCTTTCTAGTTACAGGCTTTCTGGCCTGAACAAGAGTATTGATAACAGAATCTGAGAATCCTCGCTTCGATAAAATCAAGCGTTCAATCTCCAAGCAGTCAGCTGGAGTGAAACCAGATTCGGATGTTCGAACGGACCCTGAACAAGAAGGTCTCGTCTCAAAGGTAGCTTCCAAGGTGGAGCCGATGACATATTCACCAGATCTGCATACCAGCTCCTGCGTGGCCACGCAGGAGCTATCAAGATCACCGACGCCCTCTCCTGATTGATCCTGGCTACCAGCCTGGGGATGAGAGGAAACGGCGGGAACACATAAGCTAGTTTGAAGGTCCAAGGTGCTACTAGTGCATCCACTAGAGCCGCCTTGGGATCCCTGGATCTGGACCCGTAGCAAGGAACTTTGAAGTTCTGACGAGAGGCCATTAGATCCATGTCTGGAATGCCCCACAGCTGAGTGACTTGGGCAAAGATTTCCGGATGGAGTTCCCACTCCCCCGGATGCAATGTCTGACGACTCAGAAAATCCGCTTCCCAATTTTCCACTCCTGGGATGTGGATAGCATACAGGTGGCAGGAGTGAGACTCCGCCCATAGAATGATTTTGGTCACTTCTTCCATCGCTAGGGAACTCCTTGTTCCCCCCTGATGGTTGATGTACGCAACAGTCGTCATGTTGTCTGATTGAAACCGTATGAACTTGGTCCTCGCTAGCTGAGGCCAAGCCTTGAGAGCATTGAATATCGCTCTCAGTTCCAGAATATTTATCGGTAGAAGAGATTCTTCCCGAGACCAAAGACCCTGAGCTTTCAGGGATCCCCAGACCGCGCCCCAGCCCATCAGACTGGCGTCGGTCGTGACAATGACCCACTCTGGTCTGCGGAATGTCATCCCTTGTGACAGGTTGTCCAGGGACAGCCACCAACGGAGTGAGTCTCTGGTCCTCTGATTTACTTGTATCTTTGGAGACAAGTCTGTATAGTCCCCATTCCACTGACTGAGCATGCACAGTTGTAATGGTCTTAGATGAATGCGCGCAAAAGGAACTATGTCCATTGCCGCTACCATCAACCCGATCACTTCCATGCACTGAGCTATGGAAGGAAGAGGAACGGAATGAAGTATCCGACAAGAGTCTAGAAGTTTTGTTTTTCTGGCCTCTGTTAGAAAAATCCTCATTTCTAAGGAGTCTATAATTGTTCCCAAGAAGGGAACCCTTGTTGACGGGGATAGAGAACTCTTTTCCACGTTCACTTTCCAGCCGTGAGATCTGAGAAAGGCCAGGACGATGTCCGTGTGAGCCTTTGCTTGAGGAAGGGACGACGCTTGAATCAGAATGTCGTCCAGGTAAGGTACTACTGCAATGCCCCTTGGTCTTAGCACCGCTAGAAGGGACCCTAGTACCTTTGTGAAAATCCTTGGAGCAGTGGCTAATCCGAAAGGAAGCGCCACGAACTGGTAATGTTTGTCCAGGAATGCGAACCTTAGGAACCGATGATGTTCCTTGTGGATAGGAATATGTAGATACGCATCCTTTAAATCCACCGTGGTCATGAATTGACCTTCCTGGATGGAAGGAAGAATAGTTCGAATGGTTTCCATCTTGAACGATGGAACCTTGAGAAACTTGTTTAAGATCTTGAGATCTAAGATTGGTCTGAACGTTCCCTCTTTTTTGGGAACTATGAACAGATTGGAGTAGAACCCCATCCCTTGTTCTCTTAATGGAACAGGATGAATCACTCCCATTTTTAACAGGTCTTCTACACAATGTAAGAACGCCTGTCTTTTTATGTGGTCTGAAGACAACTGAGACCTGTGGAACCTCCCCCTTGGGGGAAGTCCCTTGAATTCCAGAAGATAACCCTGGGAGACTATTTCTAGCGCCCAAGGATCCAGAACATCTCTTGCCCAAGCCTGAGCGAAGAGAGAGAGTCTGCCCCCCACCAGATCCGGTCCCGGATCGGGGGCCAATATTTCATGCTGTCTTGGTAGCAGTGGCAGGTTTCTTGGCCTGCTTTCCCTTGTTCCAGCCTTGCATTGGTCTCCAAGCTGGCTTGGCTTGAGAAGTATTACCCTCTTGCTTAGAGGACGTAGCACTTTGGGCTGGTCCGTTTTTACGAAAGGGACGAAAATTAGGTCTATATTTTGCCTTGAAAGGCCGATCCTGAGGAAGGGCGTGGCCCTTACCCCCAGTGATATCAGAGATAATCTCTTTCAAGTCAGGGCCAAACAGCGTTTTCCTCTTGAAAGGAATGTTTAGTAGCTTGTTCTTGGAAGACGCATCAGCCGACCAAGATTTCAACCAAAGCGCTCTGCGCGCCACAATAGCAAACCCAGAATTCTTAGCCGCTAACCTAGCCAATTGCAAAGTGGCGTCTAGGGTGAAAGAATTAGCCAATTTGAGAGCATTGATTCTGTCCATAATCTCCTCATAAGGAGGAGAATCACTATCGAGCGCCTTTATCAGTTCATCAAACCAGAAACATGCGGCTGTAGTGACAGGGACAATGCATGAAATTGGTTGTAGAAGGTAACCCTGCTGAACAAACATCTTTTTAAGCAAACCTTCTAATTTTTTATCCATAGGATCTTTGAAAGCACAACTATCCTCTATGGGTATAGTGGTGCGTTTGTTTAAAGTAGAAACCGCTCCCTCGACCTTAGGGACTGTCTGCCATAAGTCCTTTCTGGGGTCGATCATAGGAAACAATTTTTTAAATATGGGGGGAGGGACGAAAGGAATACCGGGCCTTTCCCATTCTTTATTAACAATGTCCGCTACCCGCTTGGGTATAGGAAAAGCTTCTGGGAGCCCCGGCACCTCTAGGAACTTGTCCATTTTACATAGTTTCTCTGGGATGACCAACTTTTCACAATCATCCAGAGTGGATAATACCTCCTTAAGCAAAATGCGGAGATGTTCCAACTTAAATTTAAATGCAATCACATCAGGTTCAGCCTGTTGAGAAATGTTCCCTGAATCAGTAATTTCTCCCTCAGACAAAACCTCCCTGGCCCCCTCAGATTGGGTTAGGGGCCCTTCAGAGATATTAATATCAGCGTCGTCATGCTCTTCAGTAACTAAAACAGAGCAGCCACGCTTACGCTGACAAGGGTTCATTTTGGCTAAAATGTTTTTGACAGAATTATCCATTACAGCCGTTAATTGTTGCATAGTAAGGAGTATTGGCGCGCTAGATGTACTAGGGGCCTCCTGAGTGGGCAAGACTCGTGTAGACGAAGGAGGGAATGATGCAGTACCATGCTTACTCCCCTCACTTGAGGAATCATCTTGGGCATCATTGTCATTATCACAGAAATCACATTTATTTAAATGAATAGGAATTCTGGCTTCCCCACATTCAGAACACAGTCTATCTGGTAGTTCAGACATGTTAAACAGGCATAAACTTGATAAGAAAGTACAAAAAACGTTTTAAAATAAAACCGTTACTGTCACTTTAAATTTTAAACTGAACACACTTTATTACTGCAATTGCGAAAAAACATGAAGGAATTGTTCAAAATTCACCAAATTTTCACCACAGTGTCTTAAAGCCTTAAAAGTATTGCACACCAAATTTGGAAGCTTTAACCCTTAAAATAACGGAACCGGAGCCGTTTTAAAACTTTAACCCCTTTACAGTCCCTGGTATCTGCTTTGCTGAGACCCAACCAAACCCAAAGGGGAATACGATACCAAATGACGCCTTCAGAAAGTCTTTTCTAAGTATCAGAGCTCCTCTCACATGCGACTGCATGCCATGCCTCTCAAAAACAAGTGCGCCACACCGGCGCGAAAATGAGGCTCTGCTTATGCTTTGGGAAAGCCCCTAAGAAATAAGGTGTCTAATACAGTGCCTGCCGATATTATTATATCAAAATACCCAGATAAAATGATTCCTCAAGGCTAAATATGTGTTAATAATGAATCGATTTAGCCCAGAAAAGTCTAAAGTCTTAATAAGCCCTTGTGAAGCCCTTATTTACAATCGTAATAAACATGGCTTACCGGATCCCATAGGGAAAATGACAGCTTCCAGCATTACATCGTCTTGTTAGAATGTGTCATACCTCAAGCAGCAAGAGACTGCACACTGTTCCCCCAACTGAAGTTAATTGCTCTCAACAGTCCTGTGTGGAACAGCCATGGATTTTAGTTACGGTTGCTAAAATCATTTTCCTCATACAAACAGAAATCTTCATCTCTTTTCTGTTTCTGAGTAAATAGTACATACCAGCACTATTTCAAAATAACAAACTCTTGATTGAATAATAAAAACTACAGTTAAACACTAAAAAACTCTAAGCCATCTCCGTGGAGATGTTGCCTGTACAACGGCAAAGAGAATGACTGGGGTAGGCGGAGCCTAGGAGGGATCATGTGACCAGCTTTGCTGGGCTCTTTGCCATTTCCTGTTGGGGAAGAGAATATCCCACAAGTAAGGATGACGCCGTGGACCGGACACACCTATGTTGGAGAAAGCAATCTGATTTAGACTTTAATAAAATTAATCTTTAAATTCTCATTGCAGGAAGCAGCTACTAAAACCTAAAGTTAACGTAATAGCATTTCCTACCTAATAAAAGGAATCACCATGAAAAATTTGTTTGGGGCCAATCCAAGCTTAGATCTAGGCGTCATGTCGTTTTTATGGCAGGGTAACTTTTCTATCGGAAACCATTCAATGTTCTGCAGAAGAAAAACACCATGTTAAACAGCTACATACAATACAAATAAACAAATAAAAACATACATTTGAAAGAACACTAATTAAACAAGATAAAATATTTTTTTTTTTTATTCAAAAGGTTATTTTTATTTTGAGACCAATAGGAAGGGCATGTCAGTGGGACAGCTTGCTCACAGGGACACTTGTATTAGGCAACAGTAATAACAAAAGCACAAAAACAAAAGAGTAAAGAAAAGAGTTAGTATCATGTTAGCCAGTGTATTACAAGAACAACTCCTTTTGCAAAAAAATAAAAAACAACCGCCTACAGGTGCTAACAAGGAAAACAATTGCAAGCTTTTGTGACCAATTGCCTGACAAAAGGCCTCCGTGTCCTAAAAGCATGCAATTGTATTCCTTGCGAGAAAGCATTAAGAGGTATCACCTGTACTTTTTTTTCCCCAAAGGTTTTAGGTCTTCACTCAGCAAAGAAAGTCATTTTTTAAAACAAACCAAAACCAACACTGCATAAAATGTCCTCTTTTCAATAAAGGAAAAAAAATGTTCCTTTAAAACATTAGTCTACATTTTGAGAATTATGTATCTTGCTAATGACACACACACGCTAAAAAATGAATTTCAGATTTTAAGATAAATAAAAAAAAAATAATGAAAAAAAATACAACCCTTATAATTTTGGGGGGCAGACAAGGGTCTTTGCATATTTATATACAAATATTTAGAAGATGTTAAAGCTCTGGGTTTGTAGCCTTTGTGTACCAGAATTTCTTTATCTTAACTCACTTCTCCCTCCTTTTTCTTTTTAAAAGGGGGTGCTGATAAACATACAAAATATAAAAGCCCTCCTTTTCACTAATAACTTTCCTGCCACAAAATGTCAGATACTACCAAAAGATAAACATATATGCAAGATAACACAGCATAAAATTTCAAAAAGGAGATAACTAGTTATAGATTATAACCAGAACCACAAAGTACCCAGTCATGAGTCTAGCTTCAACATGCCTTCAGCATAAAGGCACAAATACACAGGTCACACTGCTCAACCTCTACACAAGTGGCCTTCACTGTATACACAGATAAAGCTAATGGTCACTACTGCAATAACATAATTTATGCTTACCTGATAAATTTATTTCTCTTGTATTGTGTTCAGTCCACGGGTTATCCATTACTTATGGGATATATTCTCCTTCCCAACAGGAAGTTGCAAGAGGATCACCCAAGCAGAGCTGCTATATAGCTTCTCCCCTCACATGTCATATCCAGTCATTCGACCGAAACAAGACGAGAAAGGAGAAACTATAAGATGCAGTGGTGACTGGAGTTATAATTTTAAAATTTAGAACCTGCCTTAAAAAGACAGGGCGGGCCGTGGACTGAACACACTACAAGAGAAATAAATTTATCAGGTAAGCATAAATTATGTTTTCTCTTGTTAAGTGTGTTCAGTCCACGGGTCATCCATTACTTATGGGATACCCATACCAAAGCTAAGTACACGGATGATAGGAGGGACAAGGCAGGAACATTAAACAGAAGGAACCACTGCCTGTAGAACCTTTCTTCCAAAACCAGCCTCCGAAGAAGCGAGTGTCAAATTTGTAAAATTTGGAAAAAGTATGAAGTGAAGACCAAGTTGCAGCCTTGCAAATCTGTTCAACAGAGGCCTCATTCTTAAAGGCCCAGGTGGAAGCCACAGCTCTAGTGGAATGAGCTTTAATTCTTTCAGGAGGCTGCTGTCCAGCAGTCTCATAGGCTAAACGTATTATGCTACGAAGCCAAAAAGAGAGAGAGGTAGCCGAAGCCTTTTGACCTCTCCTCTGTCCAGAGTAAACGACAAACAGAGAAGAAGTTTGTCTAAAACCTTTAGTTGCCTGTAAGTAGAACTTCAGAGCACAGACCACGTCCAGATTATGCAAAAGACGTTCCTTCTTAGAAGGATTAGGACATAATGATGGAACAACAATCTCTTGATTGATATTCCTGTTAGAAACAACCTTAGGCAAAAACCCAGGTTTAGTACGCAGTACTACCTTGTCTGAATGAAAGATCAGATAAGGAGAATCACAATGTAAGGCAGATAACTCAGAGACTCTTCGAGCCGAGGAAATAGCCATCAAAAACAAAACTTTCCAAGATAAAAGCTTAATATCAATGGAATGAAGGGGTTCAAACGGAACACCCTGAAGAACTTTAAGAACCAAGTTTAAGCTCCACGGAGGAGCAACAGCTTTAAACACAGGCTTAATTCTAGCCAAAGCCTGACAAAAGGCCTGGACGTCTGGATTCTCTGCCAGACGTTTGTGTAAAAGAATAGACAGAGCTGAAATCTGTCCCTTTAGCGAACTAGCGGATAAACCCTTTTCTAAACCCTCTTGTAGAAAAGCCAATATCCTAGGAATCCTAACCTTACTCCATGAGTAACTCTTGGATTTGCACCAATATAAATATTTACGCCATATCTTATGGTAAATTTTTCTGGTCACAGGTTTCCGAGCCTGTATTAATGTATCAATAACCGAATCCGAAAACCCACGCTTTGATAGAATCAAGCGTTCAATTTCCAGGCAGTCAGCCTCAGAGAAATTAGGTTTGGATGGTTGAAAGGACCCTGAATTAGAAGGTCCTGCCTCAGAGGAAGAGACCATGGTGGACAGGACGACATGTCCACTAGGTGTGGCCACGCAGGCGCTATCAGAATTACCGATGCCCTCTCCTGTTTGATCCTGGCAATCAGTCGAGGTAGCAACGGAAATGGTGGAAACACATAAGCTATGTTGAAAACCCAAGGGGCTGCTAATGCATCTACCAGCACCGCTCCCGGGTCCCTGGACCTGGATCCGTAACAAGGAAGCTTCGAGTTCTGGCGAGATGCCATGAGATCCAGATCCAGTTTGCCCCAACGACGAATCAGTTGAGCAAATACCTCCGGGTGAAGTTCCCACTCTCCCGGATGAAAAGTCTGGCGACTTAGGAAATCCGCCTCCCAGTTCTCTACGCCCGGGATGTAAATCGCTGACAGGTGGCAAGAGTGAGACTCTGCCCAGCGAATTATCTTCGAGGCTTCCAACATCGCTAGGGAACTCCTGGTTCCCCCTTGATGATTGATGTAAGCCACAGTCGTGATATTGTCCGACTGAAATCTGATGAACCTCAGTTTTGCTAACTGAGGCCAAGCTAGAAGAGCATTGAATATTGCTCTTAATTCTAGAATGTTTATCGGGAGGAGTCTCTCCTCCTGAGTCCACGATCCCTGAGCCTTCAGGGAATTCCAGACTGCTCCCCAGCCTAGAAGGCTGGCATCCGTTGTTACAATCGTCCAATCTGGTCTGCGAAAGGTCATTCCTTTGGACAGATGAACCGGTGACAACCACCAGAGAAGAGAATCTCTGGTCTCCTGGTCCAGATTTAGCAAAGGGGACAGATCTGAGTAATCCCCGTTCCATTGACTGAGAATGCATAGTTGCAGCGGTCTGAGATGCAGGCGCGCAAATGGCACTATGTCCATTGCCGCGATCATTAAGCCGATTACCTCCATGCACTGAGCTACTGATGGGCTTGGAGCGGAATGAAGGACACGGCAAGCATTGAGAATCTTTGATAACCTAGACTCCGTCAGGTAAATCTTCATCTCTACAGAATCTATAAGAGTCCCTAGAAAAGGAACCCTTGTGAGTGGTAACAGAGAACTCTTTTCCACGTTCACTTTCCACCCATGGGACCTCAGAAATGCTAGAACTATCTCTGTATGAGACTTTGCATTCTGAAAACTTGACGCTTGTATCAGAATGTCGTCTAGGTACGGAGCCACCGCTATGCCAGAAGTGAGCCCAGAACCTTCGTAAAAATTCTCGGGGCCGTGGCTAACCCGAAGGGAAGAGCCACAGACTGGTAATGCCTGTCTAGAAAGGCAAACCTTAGGTACCGAAAATGATCTTTGTGAATCGGTATATGAAGGTAAGCATGCTTTAAGTCCACTGTGGTCATATATTGACCCTCTTGGATCATGGGTAGGATGGTTCGAATGGTTTCCATCTTGAACGATGGTACCCTTAGGAATTTGTTTACGATCTTTAAGTCCAAGATTGGTCTGAAGGTTCCCTCTTTTTTGGGAACCACAAATAGATTTGAGTAAAATCCTTGTCCCTGTTCCAATCGTGGAACTGAGTGGATCACTCCCATGATTAAGAGGTCTTGTACACATTGTAGAAATGCCTCTCTATTTACTAGCTTTGTCGATAACCTCGAAAGATGGAACCTCCCTTGTGGAGGAGAGGTTTTGAAATCCAGAAGGTATCCCTGAGATATAATCTTCAACGTCCAGGGATCCTGCACATCTCTTGCCCAAGCCTGGGCGAAGAGAGAAAGTCTGCCCCCCACTAAATCCGTCTCCGGATAGGGGGCCCTGTCTTCATGCTGTCTTAGGGGCGGGAGTAGGCTTTCTGGCCTGCTTGCCCTTGTTCCATGACTGGTTGCCTTTCCAACCCTGTCTGTAACGAGCAGTAGTTCCTTCCTGTTTTGGAGCGGAGGAAGTCGATGCTGCTCCTGCCTTGAAGTTACGAAAGGCACGAAAATTAGACTGTTTAGCCTTTGGTTTGGCCCTGTCCTGGGGAAGGGCGTGGCCCTTACCTCCCGTAATGTCAGCAATAATTTCCTTCAAGCCGGGCCCGAATAAGGTCTGCCCTTTGAAAGGAATGTTAAGTTGCTTAGACTTGGAAGTTACATCCGCTGACCAGGATTTAAGCCAGAGCGCTCTGCGCGCCTGTATGGCGAATCCGGAATTTTTAGCCGTAAGTTTGGTTAGATGTACTACGGCATCTGAAACAAACGCATTAGCTTGCTTAAGGGTTCTAACTTTGCTCAAAGCCTCATCCAATGGCTCTGTGCGAATCGCCTCTTCCAGAGACTCAAACCAGAATGCCGCTGCAGCCGTGACAGGCGCAATGCATGCAAGAGGCTGCAATATAAAACCCTGTTGAACAAACATTTTCTTAAGATTACCCTCTAATTTTTTATCCATTGGATCTGAGAAAGCACAGCTATCCTCCACCGGGATAGTGGTACGCTTGGCTAACGTAGAAACTGCTCCCTCCACCTTAGGGACCGTCTGCCATAAGTCTCGTGTGGTGGCGTCTATAGGGAACATTTTTCTAAATATCGGGGGAGGGGAAAAAGGCACACCGGGTTTATCCCACTCCTTACTAATAATTTCTGTAAGTCTTTTTGGTATAGGAAAGACGTCAGTACACACCGGTACCGCATAGTATCTATCCAACCTACACAATTTCTCTGGAATTGCCACCGTGTCGCAATCATTCAGAGCCGCTAATACCTCCCCTAGTAACACACGGAGGTTCTCAAGCTTAAATTTAAAATTTGAAATTTCTGAATCCGGTCTCCCCGGATCAGAACCGTCACCGACAGAATAAAGCTCACCGTCCTCATGTTCTGCAAATTGTGACGCAGTATCAGACATGGCTCTCGTGTCATCAGCGCGCTCTGTCCTTAACCCAGAGCTATCGCGTTTGCCCCTTAATTCGGGCATATTATATAATACTTCTTTCATAACATTAGCCATATCATGTAAAGTGATTTGTAAGGGCCTAGATGTACTTGGCGTCTCAATCCTACGCATCTCCCGAGCGGGAGACGCAGGTACTGACACGTGAGGAGAGTTAGGCGGCATAACTTCCCCCTCGTTGTCTGGTGATAGTTTCTTTATCGGTACAGATTGACTTTTATTCAAAGCAATATCAATACAATTGGTACACATCGTTCTATTGGGCTCCACATTGGCTTTTGAACATGATGAACAAACAGTTTCCTCTGAATCAGACATGTTTAAACAGACTTAGCAATGAAACTAGCAAGCTTGGAAATCACTTTCAATAAGTTTACAAGCAATATAAAAAACGCTGCAGCGCTTCAAAAATACAGATATAATTAAACAATTCTTAACAAGAAGTGTATTATTAGCAGAGGATTGCACCCATTAGCAAAAGGATGATTAACCCCTCAATACCCAAAACGGATAAAACAGATATCAATTAAGATTTAACGCTTTTAATCACAGTCAAGCACACTGTCACAGATCTGCTGTGACTGATTACCTCCCTCACAAATGAATTCTGCAGACCCCTGAGCTCTCTAGAGACGTCTTGGATCAAGGAGGAAGAAGCAGGAAGACTGTGCTAGAATTTTAACTGCACAACAAGGCGCTAAAACAAACAAGGTCCCTCCCACTCATATCACAACAGTGGGAGCCCTGATATAACGGTTTCCATGCAGAAAAATATGTTAGCCATGTGGAAAAAAATCATGCCCAAAGAGATTTATCACCAAAGTACCTCACAAAAATGAATAACATGCCAGTAAACGTTTTATTAAAAAACAACATTTTCCAATGTCACGCAAAGTTATCACTAAGCCTGCTACCAGTCGCTACCACTGCAGATAAGGCTTAAGTATTATTTCAGTTTTAACAGTATTTTCTCAGTCAAATTCTAGTCCCTAGAAAATAACTCGACTGCGCATACATTTATCAGCCTGATACCAGTTGCCACTACTGCATTTAAGGCTGTACTTACATCATACGGTAAAAGCAGTATTTTCTTAGTCAATTCCATTCCCAGAAAATAAAGTACTGCACATCTCATTTGCGGAGGACCCCGCATCCTATCCCCAGTTTCTGAAGTTACCCCACTCCTCAGAATGTCGAGAACAGCCAGTGGATCTTAGTTACGCCTGCTAAGAACATAGAAAAAAAACGCAGGCAGTTTCTTCTTCCAAATACTGCCTGAGATAGAAAAACAGCACACTCCGGTGCCATTTAAAATAACAAACTTTTGATTGAAGAATAGATAAGTAAAAACTCCAGCTCCTCTCGCGACCTCCTTCTTTGTTGAGGGTTGCAAGAGAATGACTGGATATGACATGTGAGGGGAGGAGCTATATAGCAGCTCTGCTTGGGTGATCCTCTTGCAACTTCCTGTTGGGAAGGAGAATATATCCCATAAGTAATGGATGACCCGTGGACTGAACACACTTAACAAGAGAAAAATATATACCCAAGCGTTATATTATTACTAGCTTAAGTAGCTTAAAGGGACAGTTTACTCAAAAATGTTCTCCCCTTTAATTTGTTCCCAATGATCCACTTTACCTGCTGGAGTGTATTAAATTGTTTACAAGTAGCTCCTTTACCCTTATATTGGCATTTGAAATTGTTAATTTAGCATGTGGTATCCCCACCTATTCTGAAAGTTTGTGGCCGCGCGTACCAGCTATAGATAAGATTTGTAAACACAGCCAGCAGAAGAAATTACACTTCCAGTGTGATAAAGCAGAGATAAGGTAATAAAATGTTGATTTTCCATTGTTCTCTCAAAGTATTGGTGATTGTTTTAAGGACAGATATAAGATAAAGAAGCAGGTATAAGTACACAATGTGATACAGTAATGAGATCTGATTATACCTACAAGCTCAACCTATTTTATTAGGCTGTGGCTTCAAAACACAAAATCAGAGCTTTAATATACAGAAATAAACCTTAAAAAGCTAATTTTCATACATTTTTTACTCTGCAGTTGGTAAAAAAAGCAATTGTAAACACATTAAGGGAAAAACTATTTTACAGTATACTGTCCCTTTAAAGGTTACATGAAAGTCGGATAGCTGGTAAAAAGCAGAGCCTGGAGGCTAAGGATAAGGGTCCATTACAGCTCCCCCCAACCCTTTATCCAAACTGCTTGGGAACGGAAAAGGTTTGGATTTTGGAATATTTGGATCTTTAAAATAGGACAGTTTGGAGATGGGATAGGATCAAGTGTAAACAACAACATCTTATGTCATTTAGGCAATATTTACGTCATAATACAGCTTATATCTGCAATCTAAATATAGTTTTACATCATTTTTTAATAACTTTATGACTTACAGGCAGGGAAAATAGTATTTTTTGCTAATTTTTTATTTTATTTTATTATATTTGTGAAAAAAAATTGGGTTTTGGAATATGTACCTGTATTATACTCTTCTGAGAAGTTGTTGTTTTAGGCTTTAAGCTTATGTACAGTAATCAGTTTTCACTGATGAGCCTGATTTTAGTTTAAATTAAAATATACCGGTAAATAATGTACTAGTCATTCCGGATGCCTAAATAAACCTGATAGAATGGATAAGGGAGGGAACCAATTAACATTCCAACGACTAACAGAAAGACCTTTCATTTTTATTTCAACTATGCATCAAAAAATGCCAACAACTTATTTTTCTTTTTGTCGGAAATAAATGTAATTCCAACTGAGAACACATCAGCTGCTACATCACCAGACCGATATAGCTACAATAACTATTGTAACTAATGTTAAAAAAATATATATTTATATATTTCATGGACCTGAACAGTGAAGTTAACTTACCCGGATTTCTCGTCTTGTTTTAGGATTAAAGTTTGTATCTTTAGGGACACCAGGTATGATATATAAACGAGCAAGCTGGTCATTTATCCTCAGTTCAATGAAATCCTCATTGCACATGCGATCTTTGATACAAAAGCCTGTTTCTTCAAATACCTAAAAATATATATTTAAAAATAAAATAAGTAGATTTCACGAATAGAAATGGAAGTCCATTTTTATAACTTGGAAATATTTCTCATTTAAAGAACAGGACTAAACAGAAACTAGATGCCAAATTGACCCTCATATTTTAATAAGCTCTAATATGAAAATGTTACCTGGTTTTTAGATTGCCATAATGATCACGTTCCATAAAGATAATAATATCAGTAATCTTAGGATCTGCTATTACAGTAAAACACCTGACGTTCTACATCAGTAGAACAGCTCGAAGACCTTTAAGACTCTGCGTGCAAGCTAAAAGCACGGTCAATAAAACCACAAGACATATACTGTATAATAGCCGGGAATTTCTGTACTAGGTTACTCTGGATCTTTTATTTTATAAATGCTGTATTACAATAGCTTTTAAAAGGTTGCTTCAGTAAAACATTATGGTTTTTTTTGTTTGTTTGTTTTTATTGCGGTAATACAGTGTATAAACATTAGTAAGGTTGGAATGCAATTATTGACATAAGCATATGTCTTAACAGTAGCATCCAAGTGATACAACAACATATCGCCAATGTACAATTTGTACATTTATAAATAAACTAGAATATCGTGAAATGCAAAACGCAATTCTTGATAGTCAACCTATATATTTTCCATCTAACCTTTTTATATATATATTTAGTCGCCGTTTGTAAGGCAATGTAGACTTATCATTTACCGCTAAAGCAAAGCATAAAGATAAACTAGATACAATTACGCCTCATGTAGCAGATAACGGTCACTCTTGGACCTGTGATGATATTATATAGTGGTTCGAGGGTATAATACGGGTCATGTAACAAATACAGCCTTATAGAGTAGCTCTTGGACCCTTAGTAATATGAAACAAAATTTCTATAGGATTTATTTTCCTTTGCTTACGGAGTAAGCTCAAAGGTATAAGGGGGAAGGGGAAAAGGGGAGTGGGGGGACGGAGCCAAAAGATAAACTTTTGAGGCTGGGTTGACAGAGTATTTATAACATTGCAAGGAGAAACAAGAGCTTGGCATGGGGTCTTGACCACATACTCCTATATCGTACTCCTATATCGCCCCTTCAGGACTTTATTGTCACTAAACTAATATGGGGAGGGGTGCGAGTTGTATCTCCCCTCTGGGATTGCTGTCACCACTGGACGGAGACAGAAAAACATAATTTATGCTTACCTGATAAATTTATTTCTCTTGTGGTGTATCCAGTCCACGGATCATCCATTACTTGTGGGATATTCTCCTTCCCAACAGGAAGTTGCAAGAGGATCACCCACAGCAGAGCTGCTATATAGCTCCTCCCCTAACTGCCATATCCAGTCATACCACCGAAACAAGCCGATAAAGGAGAAACCATAGGGTGCAGTGGTGACTGTAGTTTAAATTAAAATTTAGACCTGCCTTAAAAAGACAGGGCGGGCCGTGGACTGGATACACCACAAGAGAAATAAATTTATCAGGTAAGCATAAATTATGTTTTCTCTTGTAAGGTGTATCCAGTCCACAGATCATCCATTACTTGTGGGATACCAATACCAAAGCTAAAGTACACGGATGAAGGGAGGGACAAGGCAGGTTTAAATGGAAGGAACCACTGCCTGTAGAACCTTTCTCCCAAAAATAGCCTCCGAAGAAGCAAAAGTATCAAATTTGTAAAATTTTGAAAAGGTATGAAGCGAAGACGAAGTCGCCGCATTGCAAATATGTTCAACAGAAGCCTCATTTTTAAAGGCCCAGGTGGAAGCCACAGCTCTAGTAGAATGAGCTGTAATCCTTTCAGGGGGCTGCTGTCCAGCAGTCTCATAGGCTAAGCGTATTACGCTCCGAAGCCAAAAAGAAAGAGGTTGCCGAAGCTTTTTGACCTCTCCTCTGTCCAGAGTAAACAACAAACAGTGTAGATGTTTGGCGAACAACTTTAGTAGCTTGTAAGTAAAACCTTAAAGCACGGACCACGTCCAGATTATGTAAAAGGCGTTCCTTCTTTGAAGAAGGATTAGGACAATGATGGAACAACAATCTCTTGATTGATATTCTTGTTAGAAACTACCTTAGGTAAAAAACACAATTTATGCTTACCTGATAAATTTATTTCTCTTGTGGTGTATCCAGTCCACGGATCATCCATTACTTGTGGGATATTCTCATTCCCAACAGGAAGTTGCAAGAGGACACCCACAGCAGGAGATGTAATATAGCTCCTCCCCTAACTGTCATAGCCAGTCATTCGACCAAAAACAAGCCGAGAAAGGAGGAGCCATAGGGTGCAGTGGTTACTGTAGTTTAAATTTAAAAATTACCTGCCTTAAAATGACAGGGCGGGCCGTGGACTGGATACACCACAAGAGAAATAAATTTATCAGGTAAGCATAAATTGTGTTTTCTCTTGTAAGGTGTATCCAGTCCACGGATCATCCATTACTTGTGGGATACCAATACCAAAGCTAAAGTACACGGATGAAGGGAGGGACAAGGCAGGAACTTAAATGGAAGGAACCACTGCCCGTAAAACCTGTCTCCCAAATATAGCCACCGAAGAAGCAAAAGTATCAAATTTGTAAAATTTTGAAAAAATATGAAGCGAAGACCAAGTCGTCGCCTTGCAAATCTGATCAAAAGAAGCCTCATGTTAAAAGGCCCAAGTGGAAGCCACAGCTCTAGTGGAATGAGCTGTAATCCTTTCAGGAGGCTGCTGTCCAGCAGTCTCATAGGCTAAGCGGATTAAGCTTCTTAGTCAAAAAGAAAAAGAGGTTGCCGAAGCCTTTTGACCTCTCCTCTGTCCAGAGTAGACAACAAACAAAGCAGATGTTTGACGAAAATCTTTATTAGCTTGTAAGTAAAACTTTAAAGCACGGACCACGTCCAGATTGTGTAACACAAGGATGGAACAACAATCTCTTGATTGATATTCTTGTTAGATACCACCTTAGGTAAGAACCCAGGTTTGGTACGCAGGACTAACTTATCCGTATGAAAAATCAGATAAGGAGAATCACATTGTAAGGCAGATAGCTCAGAGACTCTACGAGCCAAGGAAATAGCTACCAAAAAAAAGAACTTTCCAAAATAAAAGCTTGATATCTATGGAATGAAGAGGTTCAAACGGAAATCCTTGAAGAACCTTAAGAACCAAGTTTAAGCTCCATGGTGGAGCAACAGGTTTAAACACAGGCTTAATTCTAACTAAAGCCTGACAAAATGCCTGAACGTCTGGAACATCTGCCAGACGCTTAACTAGCTGACAATCCTTTTTCCAAACCTTCTTGGAGAAAAGATAATATCCTAGCAATCCTGACCTTACTCCATGAGTAACCCTTGGATTCACACCAATAAAGATATCTACGCCATACCTTATGGTAAATTTTCCTGGTGACAGGCTTTCGTGCCTGTCTTAAGGTATCAATAACTGACTCGGAGAAGCCACGCTTTGATAAAATCAAGCGTCCAATCTCCAAGCAGTCAGCCTCAGAGAAATTAGATTTGGATGGTTGAAAGGACCCTGAAGTAGAAGGTCCTGTTTCAGAGGCAGAGACCATGGTGGAAAGGATGACATGTCCACTAGATCTGCATACCAAACACGGAAGCTTGGCGTTCTGGCGAGACGCCATGAGATCCAGTTCTGGTTTGCCCCAACGATGAATCAGTTGTGCAAATACCTCCGGATGGAGTTCCCACTCTCCCGGATGAAAAGTCTGACGACTTAGAAAATCCCCCTCCCAGTGCTCTAGACCTGGGATATGGATAGCTGATAGGTGGCAAGAGTGAATCTCTGCCCAGCGAATTATTTTTGAAACTTCTAACATCTTTAGGGAACTTCTCGTTCCCCCTTGATGGTTGATGTAAGCTACAGTCGTGATGTTGTCCGACTGAAATCTGATGTACCTCAGAGTTGCTAACTGAGGCCAAGCCTGAAGAGCCTTGAATATCGCTCTTAGTTCCAGAATATTTAATGGAAGGAGAGACTCCTCCTGAGTCCACGATCCCTGAGCCTTCAGGGACTTCCAGACTGCACCCCAACCTAGAAGGCTGGCATCTGTCGTAACAATTGTCCAATCTGGCCTGCGAAAGGTCATACCTTTGGACAGATGGCCCCGAGATAGCCACCAGAGAAGAGAATCCCTGGTCTCTTGGTCCAGATTCAGTTGAGGGGACAAATCTGTGTAATCCCCAATCCACTGACTGAGCATGCATAGTTGCAGCGGTCTGAGATGTAGTCGCGCAAATGGCACTATGTCCATCGCCGCTACCATCAAGCCGATTACTTCCATACACTGAGCCACCGAAGGGCGCGGAATAGAATGAAGAACACGGCAAGATTTTAGAAGCTTTGATAACCTGGATTCTGTCAGGTAAATCTTCATTTTTACAGAATCTATCAGAGTCCCTAGGAAGGAGACTCTTGTGAGTGGGGATAGAGAACTCTTTTCCTCGTTCACCTTCCACCCATGTGACCTGAGAAATGCCAGAACTATGTCCGTATGTGATGGGCAATCTGAAAGCTTGACGCCTGTATCAGGATGTCGTCCAGATAAGAAGCCACTGATATACCTCACGGTCTTAGGACCGCCGGAAGCGATCCCAGAACCTATATAAAGATTCTGGGAGCTGTAGCTAACCCGAAGGGAAGAGCCACAAATTGGTAATGCCTGTCCAGAAAGGCAAACCTTAGGAACCGATGATGATCTTTGTGAATCGGTATGTGAAGGTAAGCATCCTTCAAGTCCATTGTGGTCATGTACTGACCCTCCTGGATCATAGGTAGGTTGGTCCGAATAGTTTCCATTTTGAACGCTGGAACTCTGAGGAATTTAAGATCTTTAGATCCAAAATGGGTCTGAAGGTTCCATCTTTTTTGGGAACCACAAACAGATTTGAATAAAAACCCTGTCCCTGTTCCGATTGTGGAACTGGACAGATCACTCCCATAACTAGGAGGTCTTGCACACAGTGTAAGAATGCCTCTTTCTTTATCTGGTTTACAGATAATCTCGAAAGGTGAAATCTCCCTTGAGGAGGGGAAGCTTTGAAGTCCAGAAGATATCCCTGAGATATGATCTCCAACGCCCAGGGATCCTGAACATCTCTTGCCCACGCCTGGGCGAAGAGAGAAAGTCTGCCCCCTACTAGATCCGTTACCGGATAGGGGGCCAATCCTTCATGCTGTCTTAGAGGCAGCAGAACGCTTTCTGGCCTGCTTGCCTTTGTTCCAGGACTGGTTAGGTTTCCAGCCCGGCTTGGATTGAGCAAAAGTTTCCTCTTGTCTTGTAGCAGAGGAAGTTGATGCTGCACCTGCCTTGAAGTTTCGAAAGGCACGAAAATTAGACTGTTTGGCCTTTGATTTGGCCCTGTCTTGAGGAAGGGTATGAACCTTACATCCAGTAATGTCAGCAATAATTTCCTTCAAACCAGGCCCGAATAGGGTCTGCCCCTTGAAGGGAATGTTAAGTAATTTCGACTTTGAAGTCACGTCAGCTGACCAAGATTTAAGCCATAGCACCCTACGCGCCTGGATGGTGAATCCAGAATTCTTAGCCGTTAGTTTAGTCAAATGAACAATGGCGTCAGAAACAAAAGAATTAGCTAGCTTAAGTGTTCTAAGCTTGTCAAGTATTTCAGTCAATGGAGTAGCTGTCTGAAAGGCCTCTTCCAGAGACTCAAACCAGAACGCCGCAGCAGCAGCAGTGACAGGCGCAATGCATGCAAGGGGCTGCAGGATAAAACCTTGTTGAATAAACATTTTCTTAAGGTAACCTTCTAATTTTTTATCCATTGGATCTGAAAAAGCACAACTGTCCTCGACAGGGATAGTGGTACGCTTTGCTAAAGTAGAAACTGCTCCCTTCACCTTATGGACCGTCTGCCATAAGTCCCGTGTGGTGGCGTCTATTGGAAACATTTTTCTAAAAATAGGAGGGGGGGGAAAACGGCACACCGGGTCTATCCCACTCCTTATTAATGATTTCTGTAAACCTTTTAGGTATTGGAAAAACATCAGTACACACCGGCACTGCATAGTATTTATCCAGTCTACACAATTTCTCTGGCACTGCAATTGTGTCACAGTCATTCAGAGCAGCTAACACCTCCCCAAGCAATACACGGAGGTTCTCAAGCTTAAATTTAAAAGTAGAAATATCTGAATAAGGTTTTCCGGAATCAGAAATGTCACCCACAGACTGAAGCTCTCCTTCCTCAGCTTCTGCATATTGTGACGCAGTATCAGACATGGGCCTTAAGGCATCTGCGCGCTCTGTACTACGTCTAACCCCAGAGCTATCGCGCTTTCCTCTGAATTCAGGCAGTCTGGCTAATACCGCTGAGAGGGTATTATCCATGATTGCCGCCATGTCCTGCAAAGTAATCTTTGATGTACTTGGCGCCATTTTAGCGTGAGTCCCTTGAGCGGGAGTCAAAGGGTCTGACATGTGGGGAGAGTTAGTCGGCATAACTTCCCCCTCGCCAGAATCCTCTGGTGATAAATTTTTCAAAGATAAAAGCTGATCTTTATTGTTTAAAGTGAAATCAATACATTTAATACACATTCTCATATGGGGTTCCACCATGGCTTTTAAACATAATGAACAAGGAGTTTCCTCTATGTCAGACATGTTTATACAGACTAGCAATGAGACTAGCAAGCTTGGAAAACACTTTACATCAAGTTAAACAAGCAATATAAAAAACGTTACTGTGCCTTTAAGGGAAACAAATTTTGCTAAAATTTGAAATAACAGTGAAAAAAGGCAGTTAAACTAACGAAATTTTTACAGTGGATGTAACAAGTTAGCAGAGCATTGCACCCACTTGCAAATGGATGATTAACCCCTTAATACAAAAAACGGATTAACAAATTGAAAAAAACGTTTTTTAAACAGTCACAACAACTGCCAAAGCTCCACTGTGGCTTTACCTTCCTCAATATATGACTTTTGAAGCCTTTTGAGCCCTTCAGAGATGTCCTAAAGCATGCAGGGGACTGCTGAGGGAAGCTGAATGTCTCTGTCTGTAATTTTAACTGCGCAAAAAAGCGCTAAAATAGGCCCCTCCCACTCATATTACAACAGTGGAAAGCCTCAGGAAACTGTTTCTAGGCAAAAATCAAGCCAGCCATGTGGAAAAAAACTAGGCCCCAATAAGTTTTATCACCAAAGCATATATAAAAACGATTAAACATGCCAGCAAACGTTTTATATTGCACATTAATAAGAGTATATACCTCTGATAGCAAGCCTGATACTAGTCGCTATTAAATCACTGTATTTAGGCTTAACTTACATTAATCCGGTATCAGCAGCTTTTTTCTAGCAAATTCCATCCCTAGAAAAACTTAAACTGCACATACCTTATTGCAGGATAACCTGCACGCCATTCTCCCTCTGAAGTTACCTCACTCCTCAGACATATGTGAGAACAGCAGTGGATCTTAGTTACTTCTGCTAAGATCATAGAAAAACGCAGGCAGATTCTTCTTCTAAATGCTGCCTGAGATAAAATAGTACAACTCCGGTACCATTTAAAAACAAACTTTTGATTGAAGCAAAAACTAACTATATTACACCACTTTCCTCTTACTACCTCCACTTATGTTGAGAGTTTGCAAGAGAATGACTGGATATGGCAGTTAGGGGAGGAGCTATATAGCAGCTCTGCTGTGGGTGATCCTCTTGCAACTTCCTGTTGGGAAGGAGAATATCCCACAAGTAATGGATGATCCGTGGACTGGATACACCTTACAAGAGAAAGGGGTGTTGGATATGACCCACTCTGATAAACAGAGTGGGAAAGGGTGAGAGGAGATACCTTACTTGTCTTTTTTAATATTTTTCTTAAGGCGTTGAAGAAATAAACATTCAATATTTTGCATGTTCCAAGCCTATCATGTAACCAGATGTATAAATGATATAAAATAACACAACTATATAAAGACATGGTATGCTGCAGGAAGTATTGCCGAGTTATATAATTTGTTAACTTTATGTGAATGGTCCAGAACATAATCTTCTGTTTAAAATAAGCTGTGGTGTGTGTGTGTTTGTGTGTGTGTGTGTGTGGGGGGGGGGGGGGGGTTAGTGAAAATAATATAAATGGAGTTCTCTTATAATGGTAAACAAAGAGATATCTATTATATGCGCAATAATCCAAACAGGGTCTTGTATGAGTAGACTATTGCCCAGCTAAAATATAGGAAGTAACTAGATATCTTAAGATTTGTGGCCCAAATTGAAACTGCTATTAGTAGATATAGGTAACACGTAGGAGGCTTCAAAAAGCTAGCCTGACTGAAAATCAAGGCCAAACTATGTTGGGCCTTTATTAACTACATTCAGACTCAGCTCACATAAGCATAGGTGGGTATTCTCTGATGTCTCGGCCGCAGACCCAGAGACATATCACCATATATACATATTGAGTACTGGTTATTTGCCTCCTAACTCTTATTTAAAAAAAAAAAAAAAAAACAACAAGTATCAACAAAAGTGAGACAAATCGCTATCAGGTTCACCTAAGAATGACGTTTACTCCTATCTAACTGAGATAGAGAGAGAGTCTCACGTAATAAATGAAGTAGTCAAAATTAGAGTATTGTGTACCAGTAGCCAGTAACATTAGTAGATTTCTAAACACAGCTCATATCTATAATATGTAGATCCAATCTGGCATCAGATACCGACTTATATCTCAATCTAAGTAGCGATGTAGAGCATTATGAAAAAAATGCAACAGTTAAGCGCTGCATGTGAGTAAACTTTCATACTAGCTCAAGTTTAGCTTTTTAGACCATAAGAAGAACCAACTAGGAAAAATGTATCTATAAATATTAAAACATGACAATACTAAATTACAAAATTAGGGAGTATATGTAAGTAACCTCTAAGGTTCATATAGGTAAATTCAAGCGCACTGCGGTCACAAAGTCCAGACCTTAGGATCTAGAGGTACAGACAGTTCAATACTTTATTAAAGCCTGCAAGCTCCAACCCAAGGAGATTTGCTGCAGCGATGTGACTGCGACTCAGCCGATTCCACTTTTGTCAAGGAACTGTGGGGGATCATTAAGAGACAGCGCAAAGGTCTCTGCGGTGAAACTGTAAGGTTTCAGGGTAAAGTTAACCCGCTCTCTTCCATGCTGCAATTGTCTCTCTTTGTCTTGGATGGAAACAATCACATCATGGTATAGATCTGGCCCCTCCAAACCGTAATTACCATTTGTCACCAATGTAAAGTCCTCCAATAGGGGTACAAGCCGTGCCGACTTGTCGGCTGTATACATAGAACCGGGTTGATAGATCTTTGTAGGGCGACACTACAGGTAGTTGCCAAGCACCTGTAATGGTAAGTTAGTCAGGCTGATCTCCCATCTCACAGTAAACTTCCGTAGCACTGTCTACCATGCTGTGGTTTATCTCTCCCGGTCACTGCATTGTGTCAGCTGCCCTATAATTACTGTCTTCTGTAGTCCCATGTTCCTCTAGCGCAGTCTGGGGTGAGGTGAAGGCCTCTTTCAGCTCCCTAATGAGGCCATATTGGAGTCTGTCCAACGTATGCAGCAAACTGTCCAGCAAGGTAGCAGTCTATCTCTCCGTAGCTGAAGGTGTCATGGCTTCCGGAACAGTATTCTCCTGTAAGCTTTAGAAAGTAATAGAAGTTTCCAGCCTATAACCTCAGTGAACCAGGGTGGGAGGTCAAATTATGATAAACACCACAATGTTCCAAATAGGCATCAGATGAGCATGTATAGGATTGTTCACTGAGAGTAGCGGTGTGATGCATTCACAACCCAACATTGAGGATCGCCCCGCTCCATTATCAAACTATCGGTCTTCTTGCAGAATAATCATCTATTTCTTTGTTTCTTGTCCCCGGAACGCTAACTCCTCTAGTTAGGATTCAGACTAGCCAGGGCAGGTAAAAAAAAAACGTTATAAACTGTACATAATCTTGGTTAGTTTGATTAAATATTTGGGAGCTCGAGACAAACACGTCTTTCTACTTCAGCTGCTGGCTCCGTCCCCAACATTATGAATGTTTATTAAAGAAAAACACACACAAAGGTTTATATGAAATTCTGATGTAACCATTTCATGCTGTAATTTGTTAGAGCATGCAGTTTTTGTATTGCATTCTACAGGCTATGATTGGCAGTTTTCTGCTAAACTCCTGCAATGTACATATGGTCAGCAAAGGCCACTAATGCAAAAATCACGACTAACAAATTAGAGATAGTCACTTTTGGATCAGAATGTCCTAGATGTGCCTCTTCACAATTTACAAATGTTTTCTTTACAGAAATCAATGGAGAGCACCTGTCAGTTCAAGTTTATCTCCAACACTTTCTAGGATAAGCAAAAACTTGTAGCCCTTCATTTTCAGTTAATGATTACATTAATTTGCAAAACTAAATATTTTTACACCAAGCAGTATAATTTTATTTCTTGCCTGGGGTTCGTTTTTTTTTTATTATTTAAAAAGTGATAATCTGAATTTAAAGGGACATACATTTAGATTTTAAATAGAATCATTTTTGCAACAACAAATGCTTCTGGTAAAATGATCAGTGACAGCTGTGTACGTGAACCCTCGTTTAAACAAACAAGAGAGAGGCATGTATTTATTAGTGATGATACAAACCATATGCTAGCTGAGCAGGTGCAGCGATTGTGTTCAGGTGCATGGGGCATATATACACGCTCTGTGCACAACAAAAGCTATCACTGAAACAATCATAACTTATTATAAGCCTTTTGGCTAATATATGAGTATTGCAAAATTGCTCCAACTCAAAAACTGACAGGCACTTATGAGTTTTATGCCCCTTTAAAGTAAAATTAGCACTGTATTAAAAAAAAAAAAAAGCAAGGTGCTTTAAACTTTTCAAGTGTCAGAAAGACTGTTAATTGAAATGTGAGTGATCAAGCATGTTTGTATCTCAGGGGCGTGGGATTAGAGGTCCTTATACAGTCATACAGGGATAATGACAGATTGATTCAATCTGCAATAAGGCATAATGACTAACCAATTACCTACACACACAAGGACAACGTGTGTGTAAATCTGACTAGGCCCCAAATAAAAAGAAGGCAAATAAATGACATTGCAATAATACAGTATTATTTTATTTCCAGGTAGCAACAATGTTAACAGATAATGGTGTAAAAACAACATGCAGTATTAATGAGGGAGAAACAAAACAAAGCAGTTTGCCTCTGTTCGAAAGCTTTTCATTTCATTACAAACTCCATCACCTCACCTCTCTGGCAGCACAGTCATGGGGAGCTTCTTCTTTATTCACTTTTCCCTTGGGAAAGCCCCATCCAGACTTTGCTAAATAACCCTGAACCAGCAGTACCTGTGAAATAATAAAAAATAAATAAAAAATGATCATTGCACAGGTTTGAATGGCCATAAAATAAAGTATATTTGCATTATCAATAAATGCACAATAAAAATAAGACCATAAAAATAGCTCCAAGTCTGAATTTCAAGTGAGTATAAATTGTCAGAAAACAATCTACTAAAGGTAAAGGCATAGTCTAGTCAAAATTAAAAACGTTCATTATTTAAATAGAGCATTTAACTTTCCCATTTACTTTCATTATCAAATTTGCTTTGTTCTCTTGATATTCTTTGCTGAAAGCTAAACCTAGGTTCGGCTCATATGCTAATTTCTCAGTGCATTTTGACAGTTTTTCATAGCTAGATAGCACTAGTTCATTTGTGCCATAAAAAAATTGAGCTCACTTCCTTGGAGTTATTTATGAATCAGCACCGATTAGCTAAAATGCAAGCCTGTCAAAAGAACCAAAATAAGGGGCAGCCTGCAAAGGCTTAGATACAAGGTAATCCCAGAAGTAAAAAGTATATTAATATAACTGTTTGTGCACAATTTAGGAATGAGTAATAAAAGGGATCAATCTTTTTAACCTTAAGGATCGGGCATTTCCAACAAAGTTCCCAAAAGACCAGAGCATTTTTTGTATTTTTGCTATCACTACATTTAAACAGAAAGAGCCTTTTTTTATATTTACCCATCAAAAAAATTAAAATCAATAAATAATTATTATATATAACATAATTTATGTAAGAACTTACCTGATAAATTCATTTCTTTCATATTAGCAAGAGTCCATGAGCTAGTGACGTATGGGATATACATTCCTACCAGGAGGGGCAAAGTTTCCCAAACCTCAAAATGCCTATAAATACACCCCTCACCACACCCACAATTCAGTTTAACGAATAGCCAAGAAGTGGGGTGATAAAAAAGTGCGAAAGCATATAAAATAAGGAATTGGAATAATTGTGCTTTATACAAAATCATAACCACCACAAAAAAAGGGCGGGCCTCATGGACTCTTGCTAATATGAAAGAAATGAATTTATCAGGTAAGTTCTTACATAAATTATGTTTTCTTTCATGTAATTAGCAAGAGTCCATGAGCTAGTGACGTATGGGATAATGACTACCCAAGATGTGGATCTTTCCACACAAGAGTCACTAGAGAGGGAGGGATAAAATAAAGACAGCCAATTCCTGCTGAAAATAATCCACACCCAAAATAAAGTTTAACGAAAAACATAAGCAGAAGATTCAAACTGAAACCGCTGCCTGAAGTACTTTTCTACCAAAAACTGCTTCAGAAGAAGAAAATACATCAAAATGGTAGAATTTAGTAAAAGTATGCAAAGAGGACCAAGTTGCTGCTTTGCAAATCTGGTCAACCGAAGCTTCATTCCTAAACGCCCAGGAAGTAGAAACTGACCTAGTAGAATGAGCTGTAATTCTCTGAGGCGGAGTTTTACCCGACTCAACATAGGCAAGATGAATTAAAGATTTCAACCAAGATGCCAAAGAAATGGCAGAAGCTTTCTGGCCTTTTCTAGAACCGGAAAAGATAACAAATAGACTAGAAGTCTTACGGAAAGATTTCGTAGCTTCAACATAATATTTCAAAGCTCTAACAACATCCAAAGAATGCAACGATTTCTCCTTAGAATTCTTAGGATTAGGAAATAATGAAGGAACCACAATTTCTCTACTAATGTTGTTGGAATTCACAACTTTAGGTAAAAATTCAAAAGAAGTTCGCAACACCGCCTTATCCTGATGAAAAATCAGAAAAGGAGACTCACAAGAAAGAGCAGATAATTCAGAAACTCTTCTGGCAGAAGAGATGGCCAAAAGGAACAAAACTTTCCAAGAAAGTAATTTAATGTCCAATGAATGCATAGGTTCAAACGGAGGAGCTTGAAGAGCTCCCAGAACCAAATTCAAACTCCAAGGAGGAGAAATTTGACTTAATGACAGGTTTTATACGAACCAAAGCTTGTACAAAACAATGAATATCAGGAAGAATAGCAATCTTTCTGTGAAAAAGAACAGAAAGAGCAGAGATTTGTCCTTTCAAAGAACTTGCGGACAAACCCTTATCTAGACCATCCTGAAGAAACTGTAAAATTCTCGGTATTCTAAAAGAATGCCAAGAAAAATGATGAGAAAGACACCAAGAAATATAAGTCTTCCAGACTCTATAATATATCTCTCGAGATACAGATTTACGAGCCTGTAACATAGTATTAATCACAGAGACAGAGAAACCTCTTTGACCAAGAATCAAGCGTTCAATCTCCATACCTTTAAATTTAAGGATTTCAGATCCTGATGGAAAAAAGGACCTTGTGACAGAAGGTCTGGTCTTAACGGAAGAGTCCACGGTTGGCAAGAGGCCATCCGGACAAGATCCGCATACCAAAACCTGGAGGCCATGCCGGAGCTACCAGCAGAACAAACTAGCATTCCTTCAGAATCTTGGAGATTACTCTTGGAAGAAGAACTAGAGGCGGAAAGATATAGGCAGGATGATACTTCCAAGGAAGTGATAATGCATCCACTGCCTCCGCCTGAGGATCCCGGGATCTGGACAGATACCTGGGAAGTTTCTTGTTTAGATGGGACGCCATCAGATCTATTTCTGGAAGTTCCCACATTTGAACAATCTGAAGAAATACCTCTGGGTGAAGAGACCATTCGCCCGGATGCAACGTTTGGCGACTGAGATAATCCGCTTCCCAATTGTCTATACCTGGGATATGAACCGCAGAGATTAGACAGGAGCTGGATTCCGCCCAAACCAAAATTCGAGATACTTCTTTCATAGCCAGAGGACTGTGAGTCCCTCCTTGATGATTGATGTATGCCACAGTTGTGACATTGTCTGTCTGAAAACAAATGAACGATTCTCTCTTCAGAAGAGGCCAAAACTGAAGAGCTCTGAAAATTGCACGGAGTTCCAAAATATTGATCGGTAATCTCACCTCCTGAGATTCCCAAACTCCTTGTGCCGTCAGAGATCCCCACACAGCTCCCCAACCTGTGAGACTTGCATCTGTTGAAATTACAGTCCAGGTCGGAAGCACAAAAGAAGCCCCCTGAATTAAACGATGGTGATCTGTCCACCATGTTACAGAGTGTCGAACAATCGGTTTTAAAGATATTGTTTGAGATATCTTTGTGTAATCCTTGCACCATTGCTTCAGCATACAGAGCTGAAGAGGTCGCATGTGAAAACGAGCAAAGGGGATCGCGTCCGATGCAGCAGTCATAAGACCTAGAATTTCCATGCATAAGGCTACCGAAGGGAATGATTGTGACTGAAGGTTTCGACAAGCTGCAATCAATTTTAGACGTCTCTTGTCTGTTAAAGACAGAGTCATGGACACTGAATCCATCTGGAAACCCAGAAAGGTTACCCTTGTCTGAGGAATCAAAGAACTTTTTGGTAAATTGATCCTCCAACCATGATCTTAAAGAAACAACACAAGTCGATTCGTATGAGATTCTGCTAAATGTAAAGACTGAGCAAGTACCAAGATATCGTCCAAATAAGGAAATACCACAATACCCTGTTCTCAGATTACAGACAGAAGGGCACCGAGAACCTTTGTAAAAATTCTTGGAGCTGTAGCTAGGCCAAACGGCAGAGCCACAAACTGGTAATGCTTGTCCAGAAAAGAGAATCTCAGGAACTGATAATGATCTGGATGAATCGGAATATGCAGATATGCATCCTGTAAATCTATTGTGGACATATAATTCCCTTGCTGAACAAAAGGCAAGATAGTCCTTACAGTTACCATCTTGAACGTTGGTATCCTTACATAACGATTCAATATTTTTAGATCCAGAACTGGTCTGAAGGAATTCTCCTTCTTTGGTACAATGAAGAGATTTGAATAAAACCCCATCCCCTGTTCCGGAACTGGAACTGGCATAATTACTCCAGTCAACTCTAGATCTGAAACACATTTCAGAAATGCTTGAGCTTTTACTGGATTTACTGGGACACGGGAAAGAAAAAATCTCTTTGCAGGAGGTCTCATCTTGAAACCAATTCTGTACCCTTCTGAAACAATGCTCTGAATCCAAAGATTGTGAACAGAATTGATCCAAATTTCCTTGAAAAAACGTAACCTGCCCCCTACCAGCTGAGCTGGAATGAGGGCCGCACCTTCATGTGGACTTAGAAGCAGGCTTTGCCTTTCTAGCTGGCTTGGATTTATTCCAGACTGGAGATGGTTTCCAAACTGAAACTGCTCCTGAGGATGAAGGATCAGGCTTTTGTTCTTTGTTGAAACGAAAGGAACGAAAACGATTATTAGCCCTGTTTTTACCTTTAGATTTTTTATCCTGTGGTAAAAAAGTTCCTTTCCCACCAGTAACAGTTGAAATAATGGAATCCAACTGAGAACCAAATAATTTGTTACCCTGGAAAGAAATGGAAAGTAAAGTTGATATAGAAGCCATATCAGCATTCCAAGTTTTAAGCCATAAAGCTCTCCTAGCTAAAATAGCTAGAGACATAAACCTGACATCAACTCTGATAATATCAAAAATGGCATCACAGATAAAACTATTAGCATGCTGAAGAAGAATAATAATATCATGAGAATCACGATGTGTTACTTGTTGCGCTAAAGTTTCCAACCAAAAAGTTGAAGCTGCAGCAACATCAGCCAAAGATATAGCAGGTCTAAGAAGATTACCTGAACACAGATAAGCTTTTCTTAGAAAGGATTCAATTTTCCTATCTAGAGGATCCTTAAACGAAGTACCATCTGACGTAGGAATAGTAGTACGTTTAGCAAGGGTAGAAATAGCCCCATCAACTTTAGGGATCTTGTCCCAAAATTCTAATCTGTCAGACGGCACAGGATATAAATGCTTAAAACGTTTAGAAGGAGTAAATGAATTACCCAATTTATCCCATTCTTTGGAAATTACTGCAGAAATAGCATTAGGAACAGGAAAAACTTCTGGAATAACCACAGGGGCTTTAAATACCTTATCCAAACGTTTAGAATTAGTATCAAGAGGACCAGAATCCTCTATTTCTAAAGCAATTAGTACTTCTTTAAGTAAAGAACGAATAAATTCCATTTTAAATAAATATGAAGATTTATCAGCATCAACCTCTGAGACAGAATCCTCTGAACCAGAGGAGTCATCAGAATCAGAATGATGATGTTCATTTAAAAATTCATCTGTAGGGAGAGAAGTTTTAAAAGATCTTTTACGTTTACTAGAAGGAGAAATAACAGACATAGCCTTCTTTATGGATTCAGAAACAAAATCTCTTATATTATCAGGAACATTCTGCACTTTAGATGTTGAAGGAACTGCAACAGGCAATGGTACTTTACTAAAGGAAATATTATCTGCTTTAACAAGTTTGTCATGACAATCAATACAAACAACAGCTGGAGGAATAGCTACCAAAAGTTTACAGCAGATACACTTAGCTTTGGTAAATTCAGCACTAGACAGCGATTTTCCTGTAGTATCTTCTGACTCAGATGCAACGTGGGACATCTTGCAATATGTAAGAGAAAAAACAACATATATATAAAGCAAAATTGATCAAATTCCTTAAATGACAGTTTCAGGAATGGGAAAAAATGCCAAAGAACAAGCTTCTAGCAACCAGAAGCAATGAAAAATGAGACTAAAATAATGTGGAGACAAAAGCGACGCCCATATTTTTTCGCGCCAAATAAGACGCCCACATTATTTGGCGCCTAAATGCTTTTGGCGCCAAAAATGACGCCACATACGGAACGCCGACATTTTTGGCGCAAAATAACGTCAAAAAAATGACGCAACTTCCGGCGACACGTATGACGCCGGAAACGGAAATAGAATTTTTGCGCCAAAAGAGTCCGCGCCAAGAATGACGCAATAAAATGAAGCATTTTCAGCCCCCGCGAGCCTAACAGCCCACAGGGAAAAAAAGTCAAATTTTTAAGGTAAGAAAAATGATTGATTCAAATGCATTATCCCAAATATGAAACTGACTGTCTGAAAAATAAGGAAAGTTGAACATTCTGAGTCAAGGCAAATAAATGTTTGAATACATATATTTAGAACTTTATAAACAAAGTGCCCAACCATAGCTTAGAGTGTCACAGAAAATAAGATTAACTTACCCCAGGACACTCATCTACATGTTTGTAGAAAGCCAAACCAGTACTGAAACGAGAATCAGCAGAGGTAATGGTATATATAAGAGTATATCGTCGATCTGAAAAGGGAGGTAAGAGATGAATCTCTACGACCGATAACAGAGAACCTATGAAATAGACCCCGTAGAAGGAGATCACTGCATTCAAATAGGCAATACTCTCCTCACATCCCTCTGACATTCACTGCACGCTGAGAGGAAAACCGGGCTCCAACTTGCTGCGGAGCGCATATCAACGTAGAATCTAGCACAAACTTACTTCACCACCTCCATCGGAGGCAAAGTTTGTAAAACTGAATTGTGGGTGTGGTGAGGGGTGTATTTATAGGCATTTTGAGGTTTGGGAAACTTTGCCCCTCCTGGTAGGAATGTATATCCCATACGTCACTAGCTCATGGACTCTTGCTAATTACATGAAAGAAATGAATTTATCAGGTAAGTTCTTACATAAATTATGTTATATATAATAATTATTTATTGATTTTAATTTTTTTGATGGGTAAATATAAAAAAAGGCTCTTTCTGTTTAAATGTAGCGATAGCAAAAATACAAAAAATGCTCTGGTCTTTTGGGAACTTTGTTGGAAATGCCCGATCCTTAAGGTTAAAAAGATTGATCCCTTTTATTACTCATTCCTAAATTGTGCACAAACAGTTATATTAATATACTTTTTACTTCTGGGATTACCTTGTATCTAAGCCTTTGCAGGCTGCCCCTTATTTTGGTTCTTTTGACAGGCTTGCATTTTAGCTAATCGGTGCTGATTCATAAATAACTCCAAGGAAGTGAGCTCAATTTTTTTTATGTATATATATATATTAGTGTGGGGTGTGTGTCAGCAAAAACATAATTTATGCTTACCTGATAAATTCCTTTCTCCTGTAGTGTAGTCAGTCCACGGGTCATCATTACTTATGGGATATTAACTCCTCCCCAACAGGAAGTGCAAGAGGATCACCCAAGCAGAGCTGCTATATAGCTCCTCCCCTCTACGTCACACCCAGTCATTCGACCGAGAACCAAACGAGAAAGGAGAAACTATAGGGTGCAGTGGTGACTGGAGTATAATTTAAAAATTTAGACCTGCCATAAAAAACAGGGCGGGCCGTGGACTGACTACACTACAGGAGAAAGGAATTTATCAGGTAAGCATAAATTATGTTTTCTCCTGTTAAGTGTAGTCAGTCCACGGGTCATCATTACTTATGGGATACCAATACCAAAGCTAAAGTACACGGATGACGGGAGGGACAGGCAGGATCTCTATACGGAAGGAACCACTGCCTGAAGAACCTTTCTCCCAAAAACAGCCTCCGAAGAAGCAAAAGTGTCAAATTTGTAAAAAGTATGAAGAGAAGACCAAGTTGCAGCCTTGCAAATCTGTTCAACAGAGGCCTCATTCTTAAAGGCCCAAGTGGAAGCCACAGCTCTAGTAGAATGAGCTGTAATCCTTTCAGGAGGTTGCTGTCCAGCAGTCTCATAGGCTAAACGTATTATGCTACGAAGCCAAAAAGATAGAGGTAGCAGATGCTTTTTGACCTCTCCTCTGTCCAGAATAAACGACAAACAGGGAAGAAGTTTGGCGAAAATCTTTAGTTGCCTGTAAATAAAATTTCAGGGCACGGACTACATCTAGATTGTGCAGAAGTCGTTCCTTCTTTGAAGAAGGGTTAGGGCACAATGATGGAACAATCATCTCTTGATTGATATTCTTGTTAGTGACTACCTTAGGTAAGAACCCAGGTTTAGTACGCAGAACTACCTTATCTGAATGAAAAATTAGATAAGGAGAATCACAATGTAAGGCTGATAACTCAGAGACTCTACGAGCCGAGGAAATAGCCATTAAAAACAGAACTTTCCAAGATAATAGCTTGATATCAATGGAATGAAGGGGTTCAAACGGAACACCCTGTAAAACGTTAAGAACTAAGTTTAAGCTCCACGGTGGAGCTACAGTCTTAAACACAGGCTTAATTCTAGCCAAAGCCTGACAAAAAGCCTGAACGTCTGGAACTTCTGACAGACGTTTGTGTAAAAGGATGGACAGAGCTGAGATCTGTCCCTTTAAAGAACTTGCAGATAAACCCTTTTCTAAACCTTCTTGTAGAAAAGACAATATCCTAGGAATCCTAACCTTACTCCATGAGTAACTCTTGGATTCGCACCAGTGTAAGTATTTACGCCATATCTTATGGTAAATTTTCCTGGTAACAGGTTTCCTAGCCTGTATTAAAGGTATCAATTACTGGCTCCGAAAATCCACGCTTTGATAAAATCAAGCGTTCAATTTCCATGCAGTCAGCTTCAGAGAAATTAGATTTTGATGTTTGAAAGGACCCTGAATTAGAAGGTCCTGTCTCAGAGGCAGAGACCAAGGTGGACAGGATGACATGTCCACTAGATCTGCATACCAGGTCCTGCGTGGCCACACAGGCGCTATTAGAATCACCGATGCTTTCTCCTGTTTGATCCTGGCAATCAAAAGAGGAAGCATCGGGAAGGGTGGAAACACATAAGCCATCCCAAAGGTCCAAGGTGCTGTCAAGGCATCTATCAGGACCGCTCCCGGGTCCCTGGACCTGGACCCGTAACGAGGAAGCTTGGCGTTCTGGCGAGACGCCATGAGATCCATATCTGGTTTGCCCCAACGTCGAAGTATTTGGGCAAAGACCTCCGGATGAAGTTCCCACTCCCCCGGATGAAAAGTCTGGCGACTTAGGAAATCCGCCTCCCAGTTCTCCACTCCTGGGATGTGGATCGCTGACAGGTGGCAAGAGTGAGACTCTGCCCAGCGAATTATCTTTGATACTTCCATCATCGCTAAGGAACTCCTTGTCCCTCCCTGATGGTTGATGTAAGCCACAGTCGTGATGTTGTCCGACTGAAACCTGATGAACCTCAGAGTAGCTAACTGAGGCCAAGCCAGAAGGGCATTGAGAACTGCTCTCAATTCCAGAATGTTTATTGGAAGGAGACTCTCCTCTTGAGTCCATGAACCCTGAGCCTTCAGGGAATTCCAGACAGCGCCCCAACCTAGTAGGCTGGCGTCTGTAGTTACAATTGTCCAGTCTGGCCTGCTGAAGGGCATCCCCCTGGACAGATGTGGCCGAGAAAGCCACCATAGAAGAGAATCTCTGGTCTCTTGATCCAGATTCAGCGTAGGGGACAAATCTGAGTAATCCCCATTCCACTGACTTAGCATGCACAATTGCAGCGGTCTGAGGTGCAGGCGTGCAAAAGGAACTATGTCCATTGCCGCTACCATTAAGCCGATTACCTCCATGCATTGAGCCACTGACGGGTGTTGAATGGAATGAAGGGCACGGCAAGCATTTAGAAGCTTTATTAACCTGTCCCCTGTCAGGTAAATTTTCATTTCTACAGAATCTATAAGAGTCCCCAAGAAGGGAACTCTTGTGAGTGGTAAGAGAGAACTCTTCTCCTCGTTCACTTTCCACCCATGCGACCTTAGAAATGCCAGTACTAACTCTGTATGAGACTTGGCAGTTTGAAAGCTTGACGCTTGTATCAGAATGTCGTCTAGGTACGGAGCTACCGAAATTCCTCGCGGTCTTAGTACCGCCAGAAGAGAGCCCAGAACCTTTGTAAAGATTCTTGGAGCCGTAGCCAACCCGAAGGGAAGAGCTACAAACTGTTAATGCCTGTCTAGGAAGGCAAACCTTAGATACCGGAAATGTTCTCTGTGAATCGGTATGTGAAGGTAAGCATCCTTTAAATCCACTGTGGTCATGTACTGACCTCTTTGGATCATGGGTAAGATTGTCCGAATAGTTTCCATCTTGAACGATGGAACTCTTAGGAATTTGTTTAGGATCTTTAAATCCAATATTGGTCTGAAGGTTCCCTCTTTTTTGGGAACCACAAACAGATTTGAGTAAAACCCTTGTCCGTGTTCCGACCGCGGAACTGGGTGGATCACTCCCATTAGTAAAAGGTCTTGTACGCAGCGTAGAAACGCCTCTTTCTTTATCTGGTTTGTTGACAACCTTGAAAGGTGAAATCTCCCTTGTGGAGGAGAAGCTTTGAAGTCCAGAAGATATCCCTGAGATATGATCTCCAACGCCCAGGGATCCTGGACATCTCTTGCCCAAGCCTGGGCGAAGAGAGAGAGTCTGCCCCCCACTAGATCAGTTTCCGGATCGGGGGCCCTCACTTCATGCTGTCTTAGGGGCAGCAGCAGGTTTTCTGGCCTGCTTGCCCTTGTTCCAGGTCTGGTTAGGTTTCCAGCCTTGTCTGTAGCGAGCAACAGCTCCTTCCTGTTTTGGAGCAGAGGAAGTTGATGCTGCTCCTGCCTTGAAGTTACGAAAGGCACGAAAATTAGACTGTCTAGCCCTAGGTTTGGCTCTGTCTTGAGGCAGGGCATGGCCTCTACCTCCCGTAATATCAGCGATAATTTCTTTCAAACCGGGCCCGAATAAAGTCTGCCCCTTGAAAGGTATGTTAAGTAATTTCGATTTAGAAGTTACATCAGCTGACCAGGATTTTAGCCACAGCGCTCTGCGTGCCTGAATGGCGAATCCGGAATTCTTAGCCGTAAGTTTAGTTAAATGTACTACGGCATCAGAAATAAATGAATTAGCTAGCTTAAGGGTTTTAAGCTTGTGTGAAATCTCATCTAATGTCGCTGAGTCAAGGGTCTCTTCCAGAGACTCAAACCAAAATGCTGCCGCAGCCGTGACAGGCGCAATGCATGCAAGGGGTTGTAATATAAAACCTTGTTGAACAAACATTTTCTTAAGGTAACCCTCTAACTTTTTATCCATTGGATCTGAAAAGGCACAACTATCCTCCACCGGGATAGTGGTACGCTTAGCTAAAGTAGAAACTGCTCCCTCCACCTTAGGGACCGTTTGCCATAAGTCCCGTGTGGTGGCGTCTATTGGAAACATTTTTCTGAATATAGGAGGGGGTGAGAAAGGCACACCGGGTCTATCCCACTCCTTAGTAACAATTTCAGTAAGTCTCTTAGGTATAGGAAAAACGTCAGTACTCGTCGGTACCGCAAAATATTTATCCAACCTACACATTTTCTCTGGGATTGCAACTGTGTTACAATCATTCAGAGCCGCTTACACCTCCCCTAGTAATACACAGAGGTTTTCCAGCTTAAACTTAAAATTTGAAATGTCTGAATCCAGTTTATTTGGATCAGATCCGTCACCCGCAGAATGAAGCTCTCCGTCCTCATGCTCTGCAAATTGTGACGCAGTATCAGACATGGCCCTAGCATTATCAGCGTACTCTGTTCTCATCCCAGAGTGATCTCGTTTACCCCTAAGTTCTGGCAATTTAGACAAAACTTCAGTCATAACATTAGCCATGTCTTGTAGAGTGATTTGTAATGGCCGCCCTGATGTACTTGGCGTTACAATATCACGCACCTCCTGAGCGGGAGATGCAGGTACTGACACGTGAGGCAAGTTAGTCGGCATAACTTCCCCCTCGTTGTCTGGTGAATGTTGCTTAACATGTACAGATTGACTTTTATTTAAAGTAGCATCAATGCAATTAGTACATAAATTTCTATTGAGCTCCACCTTGGCTTTTGAACATATTGCACAAAGATTCCTCTGTGTCAGACATGTTTAAACAAACTAGCAATTAGACTAGCAAGCTTGGAAATACTTTTCAACTAAATTTACTAGGGCTGCAACTAACGATTACTTTCATAATCGATTAATCGGCCGATTATTTTTTCGATTAATCGACTAATCGGATAAAAAGAGAATCAATAATAGTTTTCAATGTTTTAAATAAAATCCACATAATGAGTGTTACAAATATAAACTTCAGACTAAAACTTTACATTAACACAACTGTTTCTTCAATTATGCAGCAGAGCACAATTTTATAATTAAACAAAACAAAACCACAAACTGTTTGAAAAGAGGTAGAACTAGAAAGAGTTAGACTATCACTATTAATAACATTCTGTTATTCACTCTTTCAGAAACTTTGCATTGAAATGCAAACATCTCAACATGTCCACATGCTTCTGGCTAAGGCTGGTTCTGTTTGCAGCTATATTTCCTGTGGCAGAGAAAAGGCTTGAGGTGTATAAGTAGGGTTTTGCCAATTTCACCAAAGTGGGATATTTATCTTTGTTAGCTCTTCACCAATGCTAAGTGTTTTCTACCTTGGGAAGGGACCTCTCAATAAAGTAACCCTTGACTTCATTCTAACATAAAAATATCTTGAATATCTATATGCAATGGTAAATAACCATCTATAAGGTTAGGGGAAATATCTAGTCCGCTCTAAAAAACAGAATTTATGTTTACCTGATAAATTACTTTCTCCAACGGTGTGTCCGGTCCACGGCGTCATCCTTACTTGTGGGATATTCTCTTCCCCAACAGGAAATGGCAAAGAGCCCAGCAAAGCTGGTCACATGATCCCTCCTAGGCTCCGCCTACCCCAGTCATTCGACCGACGTTAAGGAGGAATATTTGCATAGGAGAAACCATATGTTACCGTGGTGACTGTAGTTAAAGAAAATAAATTATCAGACCTGATTAAAAAAACCAGGGCGGGCCGTGGACCGGACACACCGTTGGAGAAAGTAATTTATCAGGTAAACATAAATTCTGTTTTCTCCAACATAGGTGTGTCCGGTCCACGGCGTCATCCTTACTTGTGGGAACCAATACCAAAGCTTTAGGACACGGATGAAGGGAGGGAGCAAATCAGGTCACCTAAATGGAAGGCACCACGGCTTGCAAAACCTTTCTCCCAAAAATAGCCTCAGAAGAAGCAAAAGTATCAAATTTGTAAAATTTAGAAAAAGTGTGCAGTGAAGACCAAGTCGCTGCCTTACATATCTGATCAACAGAAGCCTCGTTCTTGAAGGCCCATGTGGAAGCCACAGCCCTAGTGGAGTGAGCTGTGATTCTTTCAGGAGGCTGCCGTCCGGCAGTCTCATAAGCCAATCGGATAATGCTTTTAATCCAGAAGGAGAGAGAGGTAGAAGTTGCTTTTTGACCTCTCCGTTTACCAGAATAAACAACAAACAAAGACAAAGTTTGTCTGAAATCCTTAGTAGCTGCTAAGTAAAATTTGAGAGCACGAACTACATCCAAGTTGTGCAACAAACGTTCCTTCTTTGAAACTGTTAAATGTTGCATAGTAAGGAGTATTGGCGCACTAGATGTACTAGGGGCCTCCTGTATGGGCAAGACTGGTGTAGACGAAGGAGGGGATGATGCAGTACCATGCTTACTCCCCTCACTTGAGGAATCATCTTGGGCATCATTTTTACTAAATTTTTTTATGACATAAAATACATATAGTTAAATGAGAAGGAACCTTGGTTTCCCCACAGTCAGAACACAATCTATCTGGTAGTTCAGACATGTTAAACAGGCATAAACTTGATAACAAAGCACAAAAAACGTTTTAAAATAAAACCGTTACTGTCACTTTAAATTTTAAACTAAACACACTTTATTATTGCAATTGCGAAAAAGTATGAAGGAATTGTTCAAAATTCACCAAAATTTCACCACAGTGTCTTAAAGCCTTAAAAGTATTGCACACCAAATTTGGAAGCTTTAACCCTTAAAATAACGGAACCGGAGCCGTTTTTATATTTAACCCCTTTACAGTCCCTGGAATCTGCTTTGCTGAGACCCAACCAAGCCCAAAGGGGAATACGATACCAAATGATGCCTTCAGAAAGACTTTTCTATGTATCAGAGCTCCACACACATGCAGCTGCATGCCATGCTGTCCTCAAAACAAGTGCGCCATACCGGCGCGAAAATGAGGCTCTGACTCTAAAACAGTGCCTGCCGATATAATCATATCAAAATACCCAGAATAAATGATTCCTCAAGGCTAAATATGTGTTAATAATGAATCGATTTAGCCCAGAAAAAGTCTACAGTCTTAATAAGCCCTTGTGAAGCCCTTATTTACTATCTTAATAAACATGGCTTACCGGATCCCATAGGGAAAATGACAGCTTCCAGCATTACATCGTCTTGTTAGAATGTGTCATACCTCAAGCAGTAAGAGACTGCACACTGTTCCCCCAACTGAAGTTAATTGCTCTCAACAGTCCTGTGTGGAACAGCCATGGATTTTAGTTACGGTGCTAAAATCATTTTCCTCATACAAACAGAAATCTTCATCTCTTTTCTGTTTCTGAGTAAATAGTACATACCAGCACTATTTTAAAATAACAAACTCTTGATTGAATAATAAAAACTACAGTTAAACACTAAAAAACTCTAAGCCATCTCCGTGGAGATGTTGCCTGTACAACGGCAAAGAGAATGACTGGGGTAGGCGGAGCCTAGGAGGGATCATGTGACCAGCTTTGCTGGGCTCTTTGCCATTTCCTGTTGGGGAAGAGAATATCCCACAAGTAAGGATGACGCCGTGGACCGGACACACCTATGTTGGAGAAATAACATATATACTTATAAAGGTTGAATCTGGTACATATTATCACAATTTATTAAAAATATAAAAAAAACAATAAAAAACAAAATCAAAAATTGCTAAGGACTGTATATCAATAGCAGGACAAAGCCTTAAACATTTATTTATACAGTACATATAATCATCAATAGCAAGCAATACGCTAATAATTGTGCAAACAGATAATAGTGCAAATCAATTTAAATAACTCCCATCAATCTAGGGGCAAGGTGTAAACAACAAGCTTGGCACTATATCATGAAAAGCATAGTTCCAAATCACCAGATTTAATATAAACAATCCAAATGATGACTATTATATCTGGGTTGCACATAAGCCAGGGGTAGTTGTAAACGTATGCTGTCCTGAAAAAGTGAAAAGTAGACGTCTGTAGACGTCCTTTAAGCTATGGACATAACCATAAAACACAATACCATGTGCAGGAGATCCTTTGAGTGAAGCAGCTGGTGTTGTGTACAGAACAACTAATTGCAAACCGACTAATCGATTAATCGATTATGAGATTCGTTGACAACTATTTTCATAATCGATTATTATCGATTATGACGATTAGTTGTTGCAGCTCTAAAATTTACAAGCAATATGTAAAAACGTTACTGTGCCTTTAAGAAGCACACAAAAACTGTCACAGTTGAATAACAATGAACCGGATTAGTTATAGAAACCAAATTTAGCAAAGGATTGCACTCATTAGCAATGGATGATTAACCCTTAATATCCGAAAAAAACGGATAACAATTGAAAATATAAGCGTTTTTATCACAGTCAAAGCACAGTCTCACAGGTCTGCTGTGAGTGATTACCTCCCTCAAAACTAGTTTTGAAGACCCCTGAGCTCTGTGGAGACGTCCTGGATCATGCAGGGAGAAAAAGGCAGACTGTGACTGAATTTCTGATGCGTAGTAAAAGCGCCAAAATAGGCCCCTCCCACTACAACAGTGAGGGAAGCTCAGTAAACTGTTTTAATTTAAAACAAACGACAGCCATGTGGAAAATAACGCCCAAAACAATTTTTCACCAAGTACCTCAGATAATTAAACGATTTAACATGCCAGCAAACGTTTAAAATCTAATTTATGAAATGTCATTAAAAGCCTGCTGCTAGTCGCTCACACTGCAAGTTAGGCTAAAAGTTATATGCATACAGTATTTTCCCAGTGAAGTGCCATTCCCCAGAAATACTTAAGTGTAAACATATATACATATCAGCCTGATACCAGTTGCTACTACTGCATTTAAGGCTGTACTTACATTATATCGGTATTAGCAGTATTTTCTCAGTCAACTCCATTCCTTAGAAAATAATATACTGCAACATACCTCTTTGCAGGTGAACCTGCCCGCTGTCCCCTGATCTGAAGTTACCTTACTCCTCAGAATGGCCGAGAACAGCAAATGGATCTTAGTTACGTCCGCTAAGATCATACACAAAAACTCAGGTAGATTCTTCTTCAAATTCTGCCTGAGAAGAAAACAACACACTCCGGTGCCGTTTAAAATAACAAACTTTTGATTGAAGATATAAAAAACTAAGTTTAATCACCACAGTCCTCTCACACATCCTATCTATTAGTTGGGTGCAAGAGAATGACTGGGTGTGACATAGAGGGGAGGAGCTATATAGCAGCTCTGCTTGGGTGATCCTATTGCACTTCCTGTTGGGGAGGAGTTAATATCCCATAAGTAATGATGACCCGTGGACTGACTACACTTAACAGGAGAAAGCTTGTATTACCAAGTAAACCTGAATATATTTGCACATAGTAAAGGGGCGGCTGCCGTTGAAATTATCCAGACACACTTCAGCCTTTAAAGGGACACTGAAACCAAATTTTTTTCTTTTGTAATTCAGAAAGAGCATGCAATTTTAAGCAACTTTCTAATTTACTCCTATTATCAATTTTTCTTCGTTCTCTTGCTATCATTATTTGAAAAAGAAGACATCTAAGCTTTTTTTTGGTTTCAGTACTCTGGACAGCACTTTATTGGTGGATGAATTTATCCACCCATCAGCAAGGACAACCCAGGTTGTTCACCAAAAATGGGCCGGCATCTAAACTTACATTCTTGCATTTCAAATAAAGATACCAAGAGAATGAAGAAAAATTGATAATAGGAGTAAATTCGAAATTTGCTTAAAATTTCATGCTCAATCTGAATCACAAAATAATTTTTTTGGGTACAGTGTCCCTTTAATATACATATGGTGGTTTTGCTTAAAGGATAACAACTCCTCTGTCTAAGTGCCGATTGTGACCCATTTATTGTGCCTTCAACAAATTTGGGGACTTTATAATTTTTTGTCTTTTATTGGGGTTTTTGGAGAGCTCTCATTTATCATTAATTATTTTCATTATTATTATTTTCTTTATTAATGTTTCATAGTGCACTATGATAGGAGTAGAATTGTTTATATTTGAACATATCATAGCTTTGGTCTGCTCCATTAAACACTTTTTATGCTCCCCTCTTTATTGTGAAATTTATAGTTGTTACTTTATATATAGTTATATGTTGCCTTGTTGAGGGTTATAGATCTAGGTAGATTTGTTCTCGTTTTAAATTTTTTTTTTTTTTAGTAGACAACTCAAAGTATTGATCTAGGCCCATTTTGATATATTTCATGCCACCATTTCACTGCCAATCAAATAAAAAAAAAATAGTTAACTTTTTCACAATTTTAGGTTTCTCACAAATTATTTACTTCCCCTGTATTATGTGAGAGTTATCAGCCAATCACAAAATGAATATAAATATATACTGTAAACTCTAGCACATGCTCAGTAGTAGCTGGTGACTGTGCATATAAAAAAAAAGAAAAGATTTCCCTTAATGTTTCCAATGACTTGTTATACCAGCTGCAGAGTATAAAATGTATGGAAATTTTTAGTTAGGTTTATTTCTCTTTGTGAAATAGCTGGTTTTGTTCTTTGAAACCACAACCAATTAAAATGAGTTGAGCTTGCAGGGAAATCTCCTTATTGTATCACTTTTCTTTCCTAAGATATGGCGAGTCCACGGCTTGAGTAATTACTGTTGAGAATATTCTCCTGGCCAGCAGGAAGAGGCAAAGAACACCACAGGTAAACTGCTAAGTATCACTCCCTTACCCACAACCCTCAGTCATTCTTTGCCTTCTGTGCATGGAGAAGGTGAGGTTTAGGTGTCTGAAGAATTTTTTTTATTTAATCTACAAGCAAGTTTTGGGATATAACCGTATTCCACGTCATTCCTTGCAGTCGGGTAGTGGTGGCTTTAAAGCAGTTAGGAACTTGTAAAGAGGTACTTATTGCGTTTTCCTAACAATTGCTGCCCTAGTTTAGAAAGCCAGAGTTGGCTACTCTGTTCTTTCTTTTTCAAAGGTCTCTGTGAAGAACTGTCTCTTCTCATACCTTGTAACTGTCAACATGCCAGACAGCGGAGAAGGTAAGTGCTTTTTTCTTCCAGTTGGGGAGACCATGCACTTAAATTAAAAGACACTGCTTTTTTATTGGGACATAGATAATCCTGTTGTATGGGTTACACTGGGGCATGAAGCAGGCACTGTAGCATGTGTGAGAATAACATGTAAACTTTTAAAAAGAAAGAGTAACATGTTTTTATTAGGCTTTAAATTTTCTGACACATATTTACTTAAACTGAAAGGCTGAATTTTCTATTTCGGCAGCTTATTCGTTTCCCCTTTGCTTTAAAATAAGACGCAACATTTTAAACTGTCCAGTATGAAAAAATGGTTATTTCTGGTACTCAGTGTACCAAGAAGCTATTTTTAGTGCCTCTGTCACAGCAGTAATTTGATCTTGGCATTTGGGGTCACGGTCACATGACCGGCTTTACTTCATAACGTTTCTGAGGAAAAAGTTGTTTTTCTCCATTTCTGGGTGATCCGGTCTTAATTGGTAGCTATAAGGGGTTGCCTGAGGGGTATTTTAGAAGTTTATTTGATGTTTATTAAATGTTTTTTATTAACTTTTCTCACATAATTTTAGATGGGGATCGATCCTAATTTGGGATAAAATTTGAAGTGTATTCCTTGGCTTATTTTAATTAAATATTAAAATCTTTGAAACTTATTTGTACAAGTTTATTTACTGTTTCACAACATGTCTGATATGGAGCAAGAGCCTGCTCTCATGAATTCATGCTTATGTTTAGATGCACAAATTGCAGCTCCTATGCAAATTTTATTCTTCATGTGAAAACCTTGCAAAATAAAGGATTCCATTTTTGAGCCCAATGTCTCTCAGGATGATGCTGTTAAAATAATACCTCCGCTTTATCCTGCTACGTCCCAAGCCTCAATGGTGTCACATATAGAGGAACCCGCAGGGCACTGTAACTCCTAGTGGAGTTCTTTTTAAAAACAGAAATTGCTGCTCAGGTATCTTCAGTGGTGTCAGCAGCATTAGCTGCCATTCCCAGATTACAGGGAAAACACAAGAGGAAATCTAGAAATTCAGAAAGTAAGGTGCCTGTCCTCAGTTATGATTCTCAAGTTGCCCTTTCTCATAAGTCTGAGGAATGTACATCGGAACTTTAAGGGTGAAATCTTAGATTCGGACAGTATAATTCCATCTTTTAAGACTGAGGTGGTAATTCTTCAGATTTAAGCTTGAACACCTTTGTGTATTGTCAAAGGAGGTTATAGCTACTTTAGATGACTCCGATACCCCTATCATCACTCCTAAGAAATCTAGTAAACTTAATAGTTTCTTTAATGAACCTTCCACTTCGGAGGTTTTTCCTGTGCCGGACCGCGCTAGGGAGATTATCTCACAGCAATGGGAGAAACCAGGGGTGTCTTTTTCCCACTCTCCCATTTTTAAGAAAATGTCTCCTATCAAGGACTCTATTAAAGACCCTTGGTATACTGTACCAAAAACTGAAGGTGCCATTTCCACTCTGGCTAAGAGAACCCCTATTCCTATTGAGGATAGCTGCTCTTTTAAGGATCAGATGGACAAGAAGCTGGAGGCTTATTTGAAAAAGATTGCCACCGTGACTAGAACAGCATCTTATTGGTTCGACGCCTTGTCTGATTCTCTTCAAGTAGAGACTTCCTTGGATGAAATTCAAGATAGGATTAAAGATCTTGAGTTGGCCAATTCCTTTATTCCAGATGCCATTTTACAGGTTGTTAGACTAGGAGCTAAAACTTCTACTTTCGTTGTCCTAGCTAGCAGGGTGTTATGGTTGAAATCCTGGTCTGCGGACGTTTCCTCTAAAGTCAAGCTTCTGGCGATTCCTTACAAGGGCAAAATCTTGTTTGGACCCGGTTTGGCAGAAATTATCTCTGATACTACGGGTGGAAAGATAAGAAGAGTCAGTAATTTCCATTCCTTTCGTAACTTCAGAGGAAAGCCATCCCCTTCTTCCAAGCAGGAACAATCTAAGTCTTCTTGGAAACCCAATCAGTCTTGGAACAAGGGGAAACAAAAGAATCCCGCAGCTGATTCCAATTCAGAATGAAGGGTTTGCCCCCGATCCGGGATCATATCAGGTGGGGGGGGGGGCAGACTTTCTCAGTTCTCTCAAGCCTGGATACGAGATGTACCAGATCCCTGGGCTGTGGACATAGTATCCCAGGGTTACAAATTGGAATTCAAGACTTTCCTCCCAGAGGCAGATTCCTTCTCTCAAGTTATCTGCAGACCAGATAAAGAGAGAGACGTTCTTGAAATGTATACAACATCCTTCCTCCCTGATAGTGATAGTTCCAGTTCAGGAACAGGGTCTCTGGTTCTACTCCAACCTATTTGTGGTTCGCAAAAAAAGAGAGAACTTTCCGTCCCATTCTAGACTTGAAGTGTCTAAACATGTTTCTCAAAGTTCCATCCTCCAAAATGGAGACTATACGCCCCATTCTTCCTTTAGTACAAGAAGGTCAGTTCATGACAACCATAGACCTAAAGGATGCGCATCTTCATGTTCCTATTCGCAGGGACCATCACAGATTCCTGAGATGTGCCTTTCTGGACAAACATTTCCAGTTTGTGGCCCTTTCATTTGGTCTAGCCACGGCTCCCAAAATTTTTTTCAAAGGTTCTGGGGGCTCTTTCGGCAGCGATCCGTTCTCGTGGAATTGTCATGGCTCCCTACCTGGATGACATATTGGTTCAGGCGCCATCTTTTCAACAAGCAAAATCTCAGAGATATTGTCGTCTTTTCTTCGTTCCCACAGATGGAATGTGAATCAGGGGAAAAAAAAAAAAAAAAAATTATGCTTACCTGATAATTTTCTTTTCTTCTGACGGGAAGAGTCCACAGCTGTATTCATTACTTTTGGGAATTTAGAACCTGGCCACCAGGAGGAGGCAAAGACACCCCAGACAAAGACTTAAATACTTCCCTCATCCCCCAGTCATTCTGCCAAGGAACAGTAGAAGAAATATCAGGGAGAAAAAGGTGCCAGAAGAAAAGAACCAAAATACGGTCGCCCCATAGGTAAAACGCAGGCAGGGAGCTGTGGACTCTTACCGTCAGAAGAAAAGAAAATGATCAGGTAAGCATAATTTATGTTTTTCTTCTTAAACGGGAAGAGTCCACAGCTGCATTCATTACTTTTGGGAAAACAATACCCAAGCTAGAGTGGACACTGAATGCAAAACAAATGGCGGGTACAGAAAGTGGCCCCTTTAGAAAGGCACCACAGCCTGAAATTACCCAACACTGTAACACTAACACTTAGAAACAAGGGGTCAAAACCCGAAGGCCCAAGTAACTGCCCATCAGTTAAACAACCTACAAGGCCATGTTAGAGCCCACTCGGAATCCCTTGAGCACAAAAAAAAAACCGAGAGGATCTAAATCCCGCAGGATTTCTGATCAAACTGATCTAACCCCCGACCCGAAAGAAGAGAACTTTCACCTACCCCCGAGGGGGAAAAAAACGGAGGACGATAAGATAACTAAGGGACCACCAAGTAAGGTAAGAAAACTTTAAAATGACTAAAGCGAACCCAAGGTTGCGAAAGACAACCGCCCAGAGAAATGAACTCCCTAGAAGGACAAGGACCAGAAATCAAATCCACACCTATGAAAATGCGATCACAAGAAGAACCAAGGTCTACCCTCAGATCCCTGACAACACCATACGACTTATGGTGCTCAAAGGAAGCCGTAAACTCCCCACTGTACCATAGTCTAGCGGACAAAACTGCTAAAACTAGACAAACATAGGTAGCCTATAAAACCGAAGAAATTCGGAACCCCAGGACAAGGATTAGAAAAAAAACAACTATACAGTAGATATAAAAAGTCTACACACCCCTGTTAAAATGTCAGGTTTCTGTGATGTAAAAAAAATTAGACAAAGAAATAATTTCAGAACTTTTTCCACCTTTAATGTGACCTATAAACTACACAACTCAATTGAAAAACAAACTGAAATCTTTAAGGTGGAGGGAAGTAAACAAAACAAACTAAAATAATGTGGTTGCATAACTGGGGATGTAGCTGTGTTCAGAATTAAGCAATCACATTCAAAACCATGTTAAATAAGAGTCGTTACACACCTGCCATAATTTAAAGTGCCTCTGATTAACCCCAAATAAAGTTCAGCTGTTCTAGTAGGTCATTCCTGACATTTTCTTAGTCGCATCCTACACAAAAGCCATGGTCCACAGAGAGCTTCCAAAGCATCAGAGGGATCCCATTGTTAAAAGGTATCAGTCAGGAGAAGGGTACAAAAGAATTTCCAAGGCATTAGATATACCATGGAACACAGTTAAGACAGTGATCATCAAGTGCAGAACATATGGCACAACAATGACATTACCAAGAACAGGATGTCCCTCCAAAATTGATGAAAAGATGAGAAGAAACCTGGTCTGGGAGGCTACCAAGAGGCCTACAGCAACATTAAAGGAGATACAGAAATATCTGGCAAGTAATAGCTGTGTAGTACATGTGACTACAATCTCCCGTATTCTTCATATGTTTGGGCTTTGGGGTAGACGGCAAGACGGAAGCCTTTTCTTACGAAGAAAAACATCCAAGCCCAGCTAAATTTAGCAAAAACACATCTGAAGTCTCCCAAAAGCAAGTGAGAAAAGGTGTTATGGTCTGATGAAACCAAGGTTGAACTTTTTGGCAATAATTCCAAAAGATATATGTTTGGCGCAAAAACAACACTACATATCACCAAAAGAACACCAAACCCACAGCGAAGCATGGTGGTGGTAGCATAATGCTTTGGGTCTGTTTTTCTTCAGCTGGAACTGGGGCCTTAGAGGGAATTATAAACAGTTCCAAATACCAGTCAATATTGGCACAAAACCTTCAGGCTTCTGCTAGAAAGCTGAACATGAAGATGAACTTCATCTTTCAGCATGACAACGACCCAAAGCATACATCCAAATCAACAAAGGAATGGCTTCACCAGAAAAAGATTAAAGTTTTGGAATGGCCCAGCCAGGGCCCAGCCAGAGCCCAGACCTGAATCCAATCGAAAATCAGTGGGGTTATCTGAAGAGGGCTGTGCACAGGAGATGCCCTCGCAATCTGACATATTTGGAGTGTTTTTGCAAAGAAGAGTGGGCAAATCTTGCCAAATCAAGATGTGCCATACTGATAGACTCATACCCAAAATGACTGAGTGCTGTAATAAAATCAAAAGGTGCTCCAACATAAGTGCACACTTATGCAACCATATTTTATTTTTACTTCCCTTCACCTCAAAGATTTCAGTTTGTTTTTCAATTGAGTTGCATAGTTTATAGGTCACATTAAAGGTGGAAAAAGTTCTGAAATGATTTATCTTTGTCTCATTTTTTTCCATCACAGAAATCTGCAATTTTAACAGGGGTGTGTAGACTTTTTATATCCACTGTATATCCTATCAGAGAAAAAGGCCATCTAGTGAAAACACACAGCCACCTCTTAACAAGAGCTTGCAAGCTCCAGCCTCAAGGCAGCAAAGCTGACCCTAAGCCAACGTGGGAGACCATCCCACAGAGAAGGCCGAAAAATAACGACTCTCGTCCAGGAAAAAATCCAGACCTTAGAAGAACATCCAACACCAGAAGCCTAAGAAACCCAGTGGAGGGATGAAACCCCCTACTGAAGGCAGGAACCAGGATAGAAGCTGTCACAGCAGGATCCAAACTCCAAGCCTGCAGCCACTAGGGAGGGTAGATATCCCCTAGGCCACAAGGACTTGCAGCAACCAGAAGTACACGGTCAAGACTCAACAGAGCAGCCAGATCCCCGACACCCACACTCAGAGGTAACGGACCCTGTCCAAAAGGATTAGTAACGTCCGAATACAAAGAATACAAAATTCTCCAAACTACACCTCAGAGGGGGGAAAAAAAAAAAAAAAAAAAAAGAAGAAGAGGGGCCAAAAGGGAACAAGCCCATGGTAGAACAACTGACCTTATTTAATCTTGCCTGCTACCACAAGGCAGAATACTACGTGCTCGGGTTCCAGAACAACTCCCTCCCAAAGAAGGACCACTCCCAACCAAGCGAGATAGGACACTGAACTACAGCGTCACAGTACCAGAATCCAGTCCCAAGACCTCTTGCACTCAAGGAAGGGCAGAACCCCTCGCAAAACAAGAAGAGAAGGACTTCTGGGGCTTCACTGATACCGATTCCAAAAACCTCCCCGAAGGAGGGCAAACACAAAGGAACCGCTTCCCCAGCCATAGGCATGGAGAAGAGATGAGAGAAACGGTAAAAAAACAATTGATAAAAGACCAATTCAGCCATACCAACAGCTCAGTTGAAACAAACAACCACGAGACCACATCAAGGTCCAATAGCTGTCCCTGATAACTGTAATATCCCGCCTGAGATACAGCAAAACTAACACTTAGGCAGCTATCAAATCTCCCCTGAAAGGGACATGCTGATGTTCCAAAACCGAAAGGTTTGAAACCGAACCGCCCAAGACCGATCAGATCCGGACTTCGAATCTCAGGCAAGAGACATGGCCATAAGCCAGACCCCCAGAATCTGAGACCGGTCGATGCTCTAACCCCCTGAGGAACCCTGAAGTCACCTCATATGGAAAAGTACACCCTAGGCAGTGCATCCCACATCCCAATGTCCCTGGACATTGGACGCTTAAAATAGATTCAGACCAAAGTGCCTAGATAGACCTCTTGACAGGCCTAAGAAGAGGGCAACCAGCACCTGGAGGTGCGTCTGATTCCAGGACCCTCGGCTTGCAAACCCAGAGAGCTAGATCTCTTAGAGAGTCAAAGGGGTAAACAAGCCCTTAGGAGGCGAAGACGATAAAATCTCCAAAGAACCTTATAGGATCAGTCTCCCAGAAAATCATGTACCACACAGGAAAAACAGTGGGAGCCTCACAATTCCTGGTAGACAGTCGACCATGGGAAATGCCGGGGGAAGCAAAAGGAAGCCAACCCCTGCGCTCCTAATAGGAGAGCGTACAACATACTAAAAAAGGAAGTAATAAGGACTTCCAGACACAGATGACTCGACGACCCAAGAAGGGAAAAAGCAGCCCCAGCAACCTACGAGAGGTACTTGAGACAAGGCTACAAAAAAAGCAGACATCCAGAACATACCAAGAGAGAAAACGAAAATCGCCATCCATTTGGTACCCCCGACGCCCAGAGGTCGTCCAAACCCAATGGAAATGGATAAACTTCACTTCCAAGGAAAATGGACCTCTCACGATGAGCCTCAGCAGGCTCAGAGTCCGGAACCCCCTCTACATAGGAACGGGAGGCAAACCAATGCAGTCCCTCCAATATCTAGTAATGGACACAACGAGAAAAAAACACTAACACTTAAAGTGAACAACCCAGCACCCGACAGGGTAACCAGCACAAAGGCACCACGTGGGTGACATGAACCGTAAGGAACAGTTGCTAGCGCCCGACCAGGACCCGCCTGGTAAGAGAATACTCCGAAACTGTTCAAGGTCCAAGAAAAATTTAAGCCCCCGTAGAGATCGATAAAATATAAACATTAGACAGAACTGCGCAACTTCAGAGGAAGTGCCCACGCAACCACAAAATCGCAAGTATTAGTTCCAGAGAAGAAACGTTCCCAAAACGGAAAATTATAAACAAACATGAGCTTCGTAAAACAAATTAAACACATCCTATCCAGATAAAATAAATGAAGGCAGCACCCGTGGGTGAACGCCCAAGGAGAATGGGCACGCTATTCTCCTAAGCTCAGAACTGGAACAGATACTTAAAGAAAACCGGAGACGTCATGAAAATTGGCTTCATCCCCATACGTCTAACTCAGTTTGCCATCAGGTACAGAAGACCGAGGATCCCTCGGCCCAGTAGGACAGGGATCCTCCAGCACCGCCAAAAAATGCCTTAGTACACGAAGATGTAGAACAAGAAAAAATGTGAGAAGCACTCGAGTGTCAGCAAGTAAAATCATTTATTGGACAGTTCCAGGGTTCACATAAAAACGCAAAGTGGGGAGTAAATACTCCCGGGTAAAAAGCAGAGCAAAGTGTAGAAAAAAGGTGAGTGCAGGGGCACTAGAACAAACGGCTTACGCATTTCAGCCTAAGCCTTACTCATAGCCATATTAAAACAGTGTAACAAACGTGTTTTAAAACCTAGCCCATGCACCAATTGGCCGCCCGGTAACCACCTCTCTAATAGCTGGCCAATCCTAAGTGTGTAATCAAACACACCCCTAACAAACACACCCACCCTCCTCCCCACTAGTCACGGCACCATACATACCATCGAATCGGCAATGAAATCAGATAGGGTGGTTGCCGGTGGGGTGTCCGTCCCCTCCGTTCCGTGTGTTCCCAGGGGTGCCGCTGTAAATACCAAAATGTGCGAGCAGCGTAGAGCCAATCTGCCCGATGGTGTCAGCGTAAAACACATCCCCCCTGGATGCACACGTGACGAGGGCATAGAGCCAGCTGTCACAATATCATGCTGGCTAGTAAAATGAGAGTCCGCGCTGCAAGGGCAATTATGCCCAAGGTAAACTCTTATAGAAAAAAGGTGCAGTTATGGATAATAGCAAGTGGCTCTAGACAGAGTTCCCATCGAACTGTGGTCAGAACTACAAAATGTCAAAAAAGAAATATCTATATGTTGTCCACTCGCTATCTCAAATAATCTAATAACGGAAAATGAGCAGTGAGGGTAAGGGATATAATAAATAAAATAAATTAAATAGAGTTAAATACAAGGGATAAACAGGAAAAGGAGGATAGGAATCTAAAGGCACAAACAATAAGGCAGAAAAACAAAAACCCAACAACAGAATGTTACAGTAATAACCGGGCATAAATCCTCTCCCTAGCAGTATAAACCAGTGTTTGTCTCCTCAGCAACAGGTGAGACATTTGAAATGAAATACTGTTTGAATTGCAGACATACTTATGTCATATATTTTATCACATGCAACATTTGCTCGCTACAGTACGTGGGTCTCACCACAAGAGAGGCCAGAACACGTATTAAAGAACACCTGTCCGATATCAGGACAGGTACACTAACAACCCCTCATAAAACATTTTGTGGATGAGCATCAAAAGTCATCCAGATCTTTTGTTTGGACTCTCATCGACAGGGTACCACCTAAGAGGGGTTTGGCTGATCGAACTTCTGGGGAAGAGAGGCCTTCTGGATCTTTAAACTTAAAACTAGGTTTCCAGAAGGCCTCAACTCCGAGTTCGATCTGATCAATTTCTGGTCAGTTTAAAATATTCCTCTGGTTTATTTATCTATTTACTTCTATAACTATTTAGGGCAAATTAAGCCTACGCTTTTTGTGCTTAGTTTAGCGTTCCTCCCTATTGGACAGATTATTATTACAGTGAGCATAGGCACAGTCCCATCTGGTTATCATTTTAACACTTGGTATCCTATATACCTGTTAAAAACTTGTGTGGGGTCAATGGCTAATTTAAAACACTGGTTTATACTGCTAGGGAGAGGATTTATGCCCGGTTATTACTGTTATTACTGTAACATTCTGTTGTTGGGTTTTTGTTTTTCTGCCTTATTGTTTGTGCCTTTAGATTCCTATCCTCCTTTTCCTGTTTATCCCTTGTATTTAACTCTATTTAATCTAATTTATTTTATTTATTATATCCCTTACCCTCACTGCTCATTTTCCGTTATTAGATTATTTAAGATGGCGAGTGGACAACATATAGATATTTCTTTTTTGACATTGTGTAGTTCTGACCACAGTGCGATGGGAACTCCGTCTAGAGCCACTTGCTATTATCCATAACTTCACCTTTTTTCTATAAGAGTTTACCTTGGGCATAATTGCCCGTGCAGCGCTGACTCTCATTTTACTAGCCAGCATGATATTGTGACAGCTGGCTCTATGCCCTCGTCACGTGTGCATCCAGGGGGGGGATGTGATTTACGCTGACACCATTGGGCAGATTGGCTCTACGCTGCTCGCACAATTTGGTAGTTTACAGCGGCACCCCTGGGAACACACGGAACGGAGGGGACGGACACCCCACCGGCAACCACCCTATCTGATTTCATTGCCGATTCGAGGGTATGTATGGTGCCGTGACTGGTGGGGAGGAGGGTGGGTGTGTTTCTACACTTTGCTCTGCTTTTTACCCGGGAGTATTTACTCCCCACTTTGCGTTTTATGTGAAACCTGGAACTGTCCAATAAATGATTTTACTTGCTGACACTCGAGTGCTTCTCACATTTTTTCTTGTTCTATGTACACTTCTGGCCAGAGTGAGCACGGAGTTTCAAGCAAGTGGCTGCAGGGTGGCTCATTGACCAATGGATCATTTTGTTTAGACTGAAGACCGCTGTTCTCCGGGTGGTGTGGACGACTATTGACACGGTTACATCCATAGGACGGATATCCAAGTAGGTGGCCTGTGGAGAACTGTCTGTATCGCAAGGTATGTGCACTACAGCAAATGGAGAACTGTGTTACAGTGTTTATATGTACTATGCAGCTAGCTTGAACGTATCTGTAACCGGAAGGTCTGTTTCTGAACACATTGCCGGATAGGAGGATAGAGGTAACCTGTCGTTTGGCACATCTGTTTACCAGGGGTTGGGACAGTTTACACTGGATATATATCTAAGTGATTGTCATTGTTACTGACAGCAATAGTGATTGTACATAATCTGTCACCACCCACTAGATTGGTTTTACACGAAGATGTGCCAGTCTATAACGGAAGGCAAAATGTTCCCCCGTCGGATCGATGGACGACCCCGGCCCAAAGGAGGGGTCCCTGAAGCCTCAGAGGCCATCGCTACCCCATAAGGTTAAGCAGACTCGGGCAATCTCACGCTCAACGGACCCTGGTTAACAGAACACAGACAGTATTTTTGGAGATATAAAATGTGCTAGCGCCATAGATATGGCCATGCAGAACCGTGCCGTAACCTCTGGAGGAAACAAGCTGCCTTCCCGAGGAGTAATGGCCACCTGTTGCGTAGCCTCACTGGACGTGGAATCCTCAGGAGCGGATGGCTCAACGCACTCTACGCTCCTTAAATCGGGGGAAGAGAGTACTTTAACATGGGATTCGGAACACAACTGATGGGCATGGATAACCCAACCATTTCATACTCCTCGCAAGACGTATACTCCGAGTCGGAGATGTTCATCTCTAGAAAATCAGAATCCTCCATAACTTGGATTGCAAATATGGGCAAAAACTACCCATACCACCTTACACCCCCAAATGCTGGGGCACTCACCACCTCCAGTGAACCAGACACCTAATGAACAGACTCTTTCCGTCGTCACTCGGTCAGAGTACGGAAATGGAACAAATGTGACCACACCTGTCACGCGGTGCACCGTGTAATTCAGCAAAAAAGGCGCACCATACAAAAATGACCGTGCAGTCTGATGAGAAGGCCATTATGTTCCAAAAAGCCATGAGCCCATGCATCACTACACATTAGCAGATAATCATATAACAAACAAGGTTAAAGAGCCCCCCCCTCTGTTCAGTAACCCCCCACAGGAGATATTAACCCTTGATTCCATAAGATAAAAGGAGTCCCACTGGGACCCTGGACTTCTTTTGTTAACATATTCACATATCGAAATAAAATGAAACAATCTTTCCGGAATCTACGCCATGGAACAGGAACACGCCCCTTCAAGTGAGACAGATAGTAGCATCGCTTCTGACATGGACTTGAGTGAATAAAGGTAGGCAGCAAAATTCGTCAACGCTGATAGCCTAGGAGCTGTTAATATGAGTCAGGATGGTTTCGCAGAAACGACACTCCCTGCATCTCCGGACTCTAACTTTCATCCATGCTCTCACTGAGAGGCTGACAGGATTACTCAAAACTCCAGTGCCATTTTGAAGAGTACTACCCTCCATAAGAGACTAACTTCAATCTTCTGACACTTCTCTGCCAACCTCCTGTGACGAAAGGCAAAGAATAACTGGGGGATGAGGGAAGTGGGGGAGGTATTTAAGCCTTTAAGCTGGGGTGTCTTTGCCTCCTCTTGGTGGCCAGGTTCTGAATTCCCAAAAGTAATGAATGCAGATGTGGATTTTTCCCATTTAAGAAGAAAAGCTCCCTTTACCCTGCTACAAGAGTAGTGTTCTTAGGGACCATAATAAATTCTCTGTTGATGAAGATTTTTCTGACAAAGGTCAGGAGACACAAAATCATTTCTTCTTGCCTCTCTCTTCAGGCTACTGCTCATCCTTCAGTGGCTCAATATATGGAAGTAATCAGTCTGATGGTGGCTTCCATGGACATCATTAATTTTGCTCGATTCTATTTGAGGGCTCTCCAGTTGTGCATGCTCAGACAATGGAATGGCGACCACGCGGATCTATCTCAGAGAATAGTTAGATCAGTCGTCAAGGGATTCTCTCCCGTGGTGGATTTCACAGGAATATCTGTCTCAGGGCACATGCTTTCGGAGACCTTCCTGGGTGATTGTGACTACGGACGCCAGCCTGCTGGGCTGGGGAGCAGTCTGTAACTTTGTAAAAGCTCAGGTTCTTTGGACTCAGGAGGAGTCTGCTCTTCCCATCAACATCTTGGAGTTGAGGGCAATTTACAATGCTCTATTGGCTTGGCCTCAGTTGTCCTCAGTCCAGTTTATCAGGTTCCAGTCAGACAACAGAACTTCTGTGGCCTACATCAATCCCCAGTGACAAACTTGGAGTTCCTTAACCATGAAGGAGGTTATTTGGATTCTTCAGTGGGCAGAGACCCACAATGGCTGTCTATCTTCCATCCACATTCCAGGAGTAGACAACTGGGAAGCAGATTTTCTGAGCAGACTTTTCATCCCAAGGAGTGGGAACTCCATCCGGAGGCGTTTTCCAGCTTAGTCCTCAAATGGGGGGTGCCAGAGTTAGATCTGATGGCGTTCCTTCAGAACGCCAAGCTTCCAAGGTACAGTTCAAAGTCAAGAGATCCACAGGTAGTTCTGATAAATGCTCTGGCGGTTCCTTGGGTTTTCAGGTTAGCATACCTGTTTCCTCAGTTTGCTCTCCTTCCACGAGTCATTGCTTGTATCAAACAGGAGAGGGTGTCAGTGATTCTAATAGCCCCTGCATGGCCTTGCAGGATCTGGTTTGCGGACATAGTGGAGATGTCATCTCTGCCACCTTGGAGACTACCTCTAAGTAAGAACCTCCTGATTCAGGGCCCCTTCCTTCATCCAAATCTCGTTTCTCTGAAGCTGAATGCTTGGAGATTGAACGCTTAAAGGGACAGTATACAGTAAAATAATTTTTCCCTTAATGTGTCTAACTACTTCTTTTACCAGCTGCAGGGTATAAAATGTATGAGATTTGCTTTTTTAAGGCTTATTTGTGTATATGAATTAGCCGATTTTGTGTTTTGAAGCCACAACCTAATAAAATGGGTTGAGCTTGTAGGTATAATCAGATCTCATTACTGTATCACATTGTGTACATATACCTGCTTCTTTATCTTATATCTGTCCATAAACAAATCACCAATATTTGGAGAGAACAATGGAAAATTAACATTTTATTACCTTATCTCTTCTATAACCAACTAGAAGTGTAATTTCTTCTACTGGCTGTGTGTGAGGCCAAAAACGTTCAGAATGGGTGGGGATACCACAGGCTAAATCAACTATTTCAAATGCCAATATAAGGGTAATGGAAATGCTTGTAAACAATTTGATACACTCCAGCAGGTAAAGGGCATCATTGGGAACAAATTAAAAAGGGAAGAACATTTTTGAGTAAACTGTCCCTTTAATTCCGTCTAAGTGTGGTCTGAGCCGGCCATTGATACCATAATTCAAGTTCGCAAGCCTGTTACTAGAAAGATTTACCATAAGATATGGCGTAAATATCTTTATTGGTGTGAATCCAAGGGCTACTCTTGGAGTAGAATTAGAATTCCTAGAATTTTATCTTTTCTTCAGGAAGTCCTGGAGAAGGGATTGTCAGTCAGTACCCTGAAGGGTCAGATTTCTGCTTTACCAGTTTTACTACATAAATGTTTGGCAGATGTGCAAACTTTTTGTCAGGCCTTGGTCAAAATCAGGCCTGTCTAAGTCTGTTGCTCCTCCTTGGAGCCTTAACCTTGTTTTTAACGTTTTACAGCCGGCTCCATTTGAGCCGTTGCATTCCAAAGAATTAAGATGTTATCTTGAAAGGTTTTGGTTTCTTGTTGCTATCTCTTCTGCTCAAAGAGTCTCGGAACTCAGCTCTGCAGTGCGTTTCCCATTATGTTATTTTTCATGCCGATAAGGCTGTTCTTCATACTAAGTTAGGTTTCCTTCCTAAGGTTGTTTCTAATAGAAATATCAATCAGGAAATTGTTGTTCCCTCTGTGTCCTAATCCTTCTTCCAAAGAACGTTTGTTACACAATTTGGATGTTGTACATGCTCTTAAAAATTCTACTTACAGGCGACTAAGGATTTTTGCCAGTCCTCTGCATCTTTGTCTGTTTCTCTGGGAAACGTAAAGGTCAGAAAGCTGCTGCTACTATTTCTTTTTGGTTACAAAGTATAATTTGTTTGGCTTATGAGAGAATTACAGCTCATTCCACAAGAGATGTTTCCTCTTCTTGGGCTTTCAAAAATGAAGCTTCTGTGGAACAAATTTGGAAGCCTGCAACTTGGTCTTCTCTACATACATTTTCCAAATTTTACAAATGTAATACTTTTTCTCCATTTCCCTTCGGGAGAATGACTGGAGGTTGTGGGTGAGTGATACTTAGTTTAACTGTGGTGTTCTTTGCCTCCTCCTGCTGGCCAGGAGTGATATTCCCAACAATAATTACTCAAGCCGTGGACTCACCATATCTGGAAAGAAAGAAATTTATCATCAGGTAAGCATAATATTTTGTTTTCTGTACGCACTCAAGCCCAATACTTGATACCCGATAATCAGAAACTTGAGAAAACAGAGATTTAGATAATCAGGCCCTAAGAGAGAACAACTGAAAATTAGCATTTCATTAGTTCTCTCTCCTAACTCCAATGAGAGTGCCATTTCTTCTGTTGGCTATGGTCACACAGACTTTTTAGTATAGAAACGTTCACTATAGGTAGGGATACCACAAGCAACTTCAGCTATTGCACATGCCAAAATAAAAGTAAATTGGCTATTTGAAAACAAATTAAAGAGGAGGCGTAAAAAACACCATCAGACTTTCTATACACTCAGCAGAACAAATCTTGATGACGTTTAAGACTTCATGCATTTAAAGGGACATTATATCCAAATGGGTCTGAAAAGAGCCTTTGGGTCTCACAAAAAAGTTACTTAAAAAAATAAAAAAATTAACCCCTTAAAAAAAATGCAGAGAGAGCAAAAACGTGTTGCTGCACAAGAGCCAGTGATTTGTAGTGATCACTGGCAAGCTAGGGGTTAATGGCTCTGAAAAGAACCTTTGGGTCTCACAATTTTTAAACTAATATAACTAAATCTCTCTCTCTAAAAACAGATCTCTCTCCCACAAAAATGCAAGTGAGGAGAGGGAGGGAGATACACACTGGTCAGTGTCAATATTTACTAATATTGACATGATCCGACAATTTTTTTTTTAATGTTTATAAATTTAATTATAGGGGAAAGCTCAGATTGGATGACCCAAGTCTGCCCCATGATGCACTGGGCACCGCCATTTTTAAAAGCCACACAGGCGAGGGGGGGCTATATGGGGCTTTATTATATAATATTTTACCGAGTGCCTTGAACCACCGAGGCACTCAGCACACTGTCGGAGCATCAGAAGCCTGCCCGATGGCTTCTGATGCTCTGCTTGACTGCCAGGCTCCACATGGAGCGGAAGTGATCGTTCAGTGGGAGCGATCAAAACGGAGCACGGCAGTCAGTCAACATTGAGGCATCGCTGCAATACTGCAATACTTCCAGCGCTCAGATTACCCGAGGACGTGTCAGGCACTGTATTTTTTGTAGGACGTGCCTGACACGTCCTCTGTCGCCAAGGGGTTAAGACAGGAATTTCTGTACTAGGTTAAAGAAATGAAAAGTAACCACAGTGGGAAGTACGAATGTAAAAAAAAAAATCTTATATATCTATTGGCCCTGTTCCATTGTCACAAAGGTGGATCAAAGAGATTCTACCTTAAAAAGGGGACACCTGATCAATCTGCAAAGATCTCTGGCTTGGATACACATTTTTTAGTACGGTGTCTACTTTGATTGAGACAACTAAAGCTAAGAACCTGATGGTTTACATTAGTATTCTGCAAAAAAATATTTAGTACCACTGGGGTTCCGTCAGGCACTTAGACCTGAATGTATTGTTACTACTCAGATTATAGTGAACTAAGTCAGATAAAATTAATCCTTACAATGTAAAGTTAGATTTATACTTTGTAGATATAGTTCTTATCTTGAAGTATAAAATGTCTTTAGTTTGAAAGAGAAATGTAAGTTCTGTTTTTTTTCTGCATTTGTATTTTACTTTAATATTTTTAAACCTTGAAATCTCAATAAAAAAAATAAGTAAAAAAAACTTCAGATATCTTTGAAGTCAAGGTAAAACTGATCTTCCTATTATGAGACAAAGAAAGAAGTAAAAATACACTGATTGTGCTTAGAGGTGTAAATGAACTTCATTATTTATCCCTCAAGGAGAGGTTTTACCAAAAAAAGGTTCAGCAAAATCAAGAATATATGAGAAAAGTAAAATCAGGGTTGTTTCATTCAGATGGAAAGCCTTCAACTTGGCAGCTCACCATACATGGGACGAGTCAGACATCATAGACTTAGCATGCATGGGCATCTAGATTTTCAGAACAGTCGCATGGAGCTGGAATAAAAGGGACATGTATACTGAAATAATGTAGTTTTATGGAAGTAAACGAAAGAAGGTTTCCTTCCATAACTAACACAGAAGATAAGGTGTATCCTTGAAGGAAAATGATCTGTCAAAGAGAGCTATTACCTAAAACACATCTTCGTGTAGTAAATTTCTACACCATCTATGGCGCAGTGAACTCTTGAAATTCATTGAAGTGGAACAGAGCAGGTCAGAGATAATATAGTAGATGGGTAAACAGCCTTATTGCTCAATCATACCCATGTAGACTGTTTCTGATAAACCTTTCCTAAAGTATTTATAACTAATTAGTAAACGTGTGCTACTTCTAAAAACATAATTTATGCTTACCTGATAAATTCCTTTCTTCTGTAGTGTGATCAGTCCACGGGTCATTACTTCTGGGATATTACTCCTCCCCAACAGGAAGTGCAAGAGGATTCACCCAGCAGAGCTGCATATAGCTCCTCCCCTCTACGTCACTCCCAGTCATTCGACCAAGGACCAACGAGAAAGGAAAAGCCAAGGGTGAAGTGGTGACTGGAGTATAAATTAAAAAATATTTACCTGCCTTAAAAACAGGGCGGGCCGTGGACTGATCACACTACAGAAGAAAGGAATTTATCAGGTAAGCATAAATTATGTTTTCTTCTGTTAAGTGTGATCAGTCCACGGGTCATCATTACTTCTGGGATACCAATACCAAAGCAAAAGTACACGGATGACGGGAGGGATAGGCAGGCTCTTTATACAGAAGGAACCACTGCCTGAAGAACCTTTCTCCCAAAAATAGCCTCCGATGAAGCAAAAGTGTCAAATTTGTAAAATTTGGAAAAAGTATGAAGCGAAGACCAAGTTGCAGCCTTGCAAATCTGCTCAACAGAGGCCTCATTCTTGAAGGCCCAAGTGGAAGCCACAGCTCTAGTAGAATGAGCTGTAATTCTTTCAGGAGGCTGCTGTCCAGCAGTCTCATAAGCTAAACGAATTATGCTACGAAGCCAAAAAGAAAGAGAGGTAGCAGAAGCCTTTTGACCTCTCCTCTGCCCAGAGTAAACGACAAACAGAGAAGACGTTTGTCGAAATTCCTTAGTTGCCTGTAAGTAAAATTTTAGAGCACGGACTACATCCAGGTTGTGCAGTAGACGTTCCTTCTTCGAAGAAGGATTTGGGCACAAGGAAGGAACAACAATCTCTTGATTGATATTCCTGTTAGTAACTACCTTAGGTAAGAACCCAGGTTTAGTACGCAGAACTACCTTATCCGAATGAAAAATCAAATAAGGAGAATCACAATGTAAGGCTGATAATTCAGAGACTCTTCGAGCCGAGGAAATAGCCATTAAAAATAGAACTTTCCAAGATAACAACTTTATATCAATGGAATGAAGGGGTTCAAACGGAACGCCCTGTAAAACATTAAGAACAAGGTTTAAACTCCATGGTGGAGCAACAGTTTTAAACACAGGCTTAATCCTGGCCAAAGCCTGACAAAAAGCCTGGACGTCAGGAACTTCTGACAGACGTTTGTGTAACAGAATGGACAGAGCTGAGATCTGTCCCTTTAATGAACTAGCAGATAAACCCTTTTCTAAACCTTCTTGTAGAAAAGACAATATCCTAGGAATCCTAACCTTACTCCAAGAGTAACCTTTGGATTCACACCAATATAGGTATTTACGCCATATCTTATGGTAAATCTTTCTGGTAACAGGCTTCCTAGCCTGTATTAAGGTATCAATAACTGACTCGGAAAACCCACGTCTTGATAAAATCAAGCGTTCAATTTCCAAGCAGTCAGCTTCAGAGAAGTTAGATTTTGATGTTTGAAAGGACCCTGTATCAGAAGGTCCTGTTTCAGAGGTAGAGACCAAGGTGGACAGGATGACATGTCCACCAGGTCTGCATACCAAGTCCTGCGTGGCCACGCAGGAGCTATTAGAATCACTGATGCTCTCTCTTGTTTGATTCTGGCAATCAATCGAGGAAGCATCGGGAAGGGTGGAAACACGTAAGCCATCCTGAAGTCCCAAGGTGCTGTCAGGGCATCTATCAGGACTGCTCCTGGATCCCTGGATCTGGACCCGTAACGAGGAAGCTTGGCGTTCTGTCGAGACGCCATGAGATCTATCTCTGGTTTGCCCCAACGTCGAAGTATTTGGGCAAAAACCTCCGGATGGAGTTCCCACTCCCCCGGATGAAAAGTCTGACGACTTAAGAAATCCGCCTCCCAGTTCTCCACTCCCGGGATGTGGATTGCTGACAGGTGGCAAGAGTGAGACTCTGCCCAGCGAATTATCTTTGATACTTCCATCATAGCTAGGGAGCTTCTTGTCCCTCCCTGATGGTTGATGTAAGCTACAGTCGTGATGTTGTCCGACTGAAACCTGATGAACCCCCGAGTTGTCAACTGGGGCCAAGCCAGGAGGGCATTGAGAACTGCTCTCAATTCCAGAATTTTTATTGGCAGGAGACTCTCCTCCTGACTCCATTGTCCCTGAGCCTTCAGAGAATTCCAGACGGCACCCCAACCTAGAAGGCTGGCGTCTGTTGTTACAATTGTCCAGTCTGGTCTGCTGAAAGGCATCCCCCTGGACAGATGTGGCCGAGAAAGCCACCATAGAAGAGAATTTCTGGTCTCTTGATCCAGATTCAGAGAAGGGGATAAGTCTGAGTAATCCCCATTCCATTGACTTAGCATGCACAGTTGCAGTGGTCTGAGGTGTAAGCGTGCAAAGGGTACTATGTCCATTGCCGCTACCATTAAGCCGATTACCTCCATGCATTGAGCCACTGACGGGTGTTGAATGGAATGAAGGGTGCGGCAAGCACTTTGAAGTCTTGTTAGCCTGTCCTCTGTCAGGTAAATCTTCATTTCTACAGAATCTATAAGAGTCCCCAGGAAGGGAACTCTTGTGAGTGGAACGAGTGAACTTTTCTTTTCGTTCACCTTCCATCCATGTGACCTTAGAAATGCCAGTACTAACTCTGTATGAGACTTGGCAGTTTGAAAGCTTGAAGCTTGAATCAGGATGTCGTCTAGGTATGGAGCTACCGAGATTCCCCGCGGTCTTAGTACCGCCAGAAGAGCACCCAGAACCTTTGTGAAGATTCTTGGAGCTGTAGCCAATCCGAATGGAAGAGCCACAAACTGGTAATGCCTGTCTAGGAAGGCAAACCTTAGGTACCGGTAATGATCTTTGTGAATCGGTATGTGAAGGAAGGCATCCTTTAAATCTACAGTGGTCATGTACTGACCCTCTTGGATCATAGGTAAAATTGTCCGAATAGTCTCCATCTTGAACGATGGAACTCTTAGGAATTTGTTTAGGATCTTTAAGTCCAGGATTGGTCTGAAAGTTCCCTCTTTTTTGGGAACCACAAACAGATTTGAGTAAAACCCCTGTCCCTGTTCCGATCGTGGAACAGGATGGATTACTCCCATTAACAAGAGCTCTTGTACGCAGCGTAGAAACGCCTCTTTCTTTGTCTGGATTGTTGACAACCTTGACAGATGAAATCTCTCTCTTGGAGGAGAGTATTTGAAGTCCAGAAGGTATCCCTGAGATATTATCTCTAGCGCCCAGGGATCCTGGACATCTCTTGCCCAAGCCTGGGCGAAGAGAGAAAGTCTGCCCCCCACTAGATCCGATCCCGGATCGGGGGCCCTCAATTCATGCTGTTTTAGGGGCAGCAGCAGGTTTCCTGGTCTGCTTGCCCTTGTTCCAGGACTGGTTAGGTTTCCAGCCTTGTCTGTAGCGAGCAACAGCTCCTTCCTGTCTTGGTGCAGAGGAAGTTGATGCTGCTCCAGCTTTGAAATTACGAAAGGAACGAAAATTAGACTGTCTAGCCTTAGCTTTGGCTTTGTCCTGAGGCAGGGCATGGCCTTTACCTCCTGTAATGTCAGCGATAATCTCTTTCAACCCGGGCCCGAATAAGGTCTGCCCTTTGAAAGGTATATTAAGCAATTTAGACTTAGAAGTAACATCAGCTGACCAGGATTTTAGCCACAGCGCCCTGCGTGCCTGAATGGCGAATCCTGAATTCTTCGCCGTAAGTTTAGTAAGATGTACTACGGCCTCCGAAATGAATGAATTAGCTAGTTTAAGGACTCTAAGCCTGTCCGTAATGTCGTCCAGAGTAGCTGAACTAATGTTCTCTTCCAGAGACTCAATCCAGAATGCCGCTGCAGCCGTGATCGGCGCAATGCATGCAAGGGGTTGCAATATAAAACCTTGTTGAACAAACATTTTCTTAAGGTAACCCTCTAATTTTTTATCCATTGGATCTGAAAAAGCACAGCTATCCTCCACCGGGATAGTGGTACGCTTAGCTAAAGTAGAAACTGCTCCCTCCACCTTAGGGACCGTTTGTCATAAGTCCCGTGTGGTGGCGTCTATTGGAAACATTTTTCTAAATATCGGAGGGGGTGAGAACGGCACACCGGGTCTATCCCACTCCTTAGTAACAATTTCAGTAAGTCTCTTAGGTATAGGAAAAACCTCAGTACTCGCCGGTACCTCGCAAAATATTTATCCAACCTACACATTTTCTCTGGTATTGCAACTGTGTTACAATCATTCAGAGCCGCTAACACCTCCCCTAGTAATACACGGAGGTTTTCCAGTTTAAATTTAAAATTTGAAATATCTGAATCCAGTCTGTTTGGATCAGAACCGTCACCCACAGAATGAAGTTCTCCGTCCTCATGTTCTGCCACCTGTGACGCAGTGTCTGACATGGCCCTAATATTATCAGCGCACTCTGTTCTCACCCCAGAGTGATCACGCTTACCTCTTAGTTCTGGTAATTTAGCCAAAACTTCAGTCATAACAGTAGCCATATCCTGTAATGTGATTTGTAATGGCTGCCCAGATGTACTCGGCGCTACAATATCACGCACCTCCCGATCGGGAGATGCAGGTACTGACACGTGAGGCGAGTTAGTCGGCATAACTCTCCCCTCGTTGTTTGGTGAAATTTGTTCAATTTGTACAGATTGACTTTTATTTAAAGTAGCATCAATACAGTTAGTACATAAATTTCTATTGGGCTCCACTTTGGCATTGCAACAAATGACACAGGTATCATCCTCTGAATCAGACATGTTTAACACACTAGCAAATAAACTTGCAACTTGGAATACAATTCAATTAGAATAATATTAAAAACGTACTGTGCCTTTAAGAAGCACAGAAGATCTATGACAGTTGAAAATTAATAAATTGAAAACAGTTATAGAGTAAACAACACAACTTTAGCAAAGGTTTAATCCCATTAGCAAAGATAACAAATTCTGAAAGCAGGAAACAAATTACAGAATAAACGTTTTTTATCTCAGTCAACTATAATTCTCACAGCTCTGCTGAGAGAAATTACCTCCCTCAAAATAAGTTTTGAAGACCCCTGAGCTCTGTAGAGATTAACCGGATCATGCAGGAAATACAATGAGCTGCTGACTGAAATATTTGATGCGTAGTAAAAGCGCCAAAAAACGGCCCCTCCCCCTCACACACAGCAGTGAGAGAGAACAGAAACTGTCAGAAAAAAGATTAAGCAACTGCCAAGTGGAAAAATAGTGCCCAAACATTTATTCACTCAGTACCTCAGCAAATGAAAACGATTTTACATTCCAGCAAAAACGTTAAACATAATTTCTAGTTATTAAACAGCTTTATGTAATTCTTACAGTGTAATTCTAGTGAAGTACCATTCCCCAGAATACTGAAGTGTAAAGTATACATACATGACATTATATCGGTATGGCAGGATTTTCTCATCAATTCCATTGTCAGAAAATAAAAGCTGCTACATACCTCTATGCAGATTCATCTGCCCGCTGTCCCCTGATCTGAAGTTTACCTCTCCTCAGATGGCCGAGAAAAACAGCAATATGATCTTAACTACTCCGGCTAAAATCATAGCAAAAACTCTGGTAGATTCTACTTCAAACTCTGCCAGAGAGGTAATAACACACTCCGGTGCTATTTTAAAATAACAAACTTTTGATTGAAGATATAAAACTAAGTATAATCACCATAGTCCTCTCACACATCCTATCTAGTCGTTGAGAATGACTGGGAGTGACGTAGAGGGGAGGAGCTATATGCAGCTCTGCTGGGTGAATCCTCTTGCACTTCCTGTTGGGGAGGAGTAATATCCCAGAAGTAATGATGACCCGTGGACTGATCACACTTAACAGAAGAAAACAAGGTCTTGCTATATAGAATTTTAATACAGACTTTTCATTACTTACATTTTCCAGGGTCTCGTCTAAAATAATAGCACCATATGTTGGCACTCCCATTTTGTATTCCTTCCATTCATCCAGGACTCTCTGCACGTCTTCACCATTAGGCAGTAAAAATGGACAATGCTGGAAAAGTAAAGACTTTGTAAAGGAATATCTACAGATTTAACTAAAATTAATCCAAACAGAAAAAAACCCTTGCTAACCAGTCACAAGCCATGACATGAATATGTTGTATCCACATACCCTGTTCAAATATGCAGTAGAAGAGAGAGAATAGAGCTCCCTCTTCTCCTGCCTTAACCCTTTCGAGTCCTTTTAATTCTTACATAGTGCCCCAGCAGGTCTTATTTTTATGTTCACGCCATTTTTTTATCTGAAAATAAAGCTTCATGTTTCATGTCCCTTTGAGCATAACAAAAAAAAAGCTTGAATAGAAAATTGCAGCATGTGCTTTCAGATATACAAAAACGTTAAAATAGTTACACTTTAGACCAGTATATAGAAAAGTCTGTTTTTTTAACGCTTTTGTTTATCTGAAAGTACATGCTGCAATTTTCAAAAGCTCCATGTAGGAGACACTGGCAGTATATTGTCATCCTCCCGGTGCTCAAGCCTCTGATAATGGGAGCGGAGAGTCCCAAGTAATGATTCCTGGTAGCCCACCTGTTTGGTTCCGGTAGCACCATCTTACCACGCCGTCACCATACTAATTGCACAGCTAAATAGCAAGTCCAGCAAGTAAATCGCTAGATGTCGCTATTTAGCTGTGCAATTCAAAGCAAAAAGTAATGTCGGAATATATCAGTCATTGGACCGCAAGCGGTAAAACCCTTTGTCGGATATATTCCGACATGGGACCGGAAAGAGTTAAAGGGACATAAAACACAATTTTTTTCTTTCATGATTCAGATAGAGCATACAATTTTAAACTTTCCAATATATTTCAGTTATCAATTTTTTTTTTTTATCCTATGTTGAAAAGCAGTAAAGTAAGCTTAAGAGTGTGCACATGTCTGAAGCTCTATATGAGAGCAGTTTAGCAACAATGTTATATATTAGCTGGAGCACTAGAAGGCAGCACTATTTCCTGTCATGTAGGCCGTCAGGCGTGTGCACACTACCTACCTAGGTATCCCTTCAACAAAGAATAACATGAGAACAAAGCAAACTTGAAATAGAATTAAATTGGAAAATTTTTCAAAATGGTATTCTCTATCTGAATAATGAAAGAAATCTTTTGGGTTTAATGTCCCTTTAAGGTAGTTCTGCTCACTTAATTAAATTATACGCTTTCAAAACAGACAAATTCATTTCTAATGTTCACTCAATAACAAATCATAAAGATGTGTTTTTTCAATGGCACAAAGTTATGTTAGTTAATGGCAAAGTTTATGTTCCTAATCAAATGTTAACCTCTTCGATGCACAAGACGAGGCATTCTTGTGATGCTTATCGCAGCCTGTGTGCACATAAGTATAAAATTCATGCAGAGGGATCGCCATACAGAATATGTATCGGCGATACCCCATACTACAGGCCAGGGATCGTTCGTGGACTAGTGGGTGGCCCTCCAAAGCATTTAATGGGAGTGCTGGTGACGCAACAAAGGGTCACAATATCTGCAAGGAAGCTGGGTGTTGGAGGCCATTCAACAATCTCAATCTAAGCTCCCTTAGCAACTAAAGACTTAGCATCAAGACCCCTCATTTGAAATAGAAGTTTCTGTTATTTCAAGTGGTGGTCTTGAAAAAACATAATTTATGCTTACCTGATAAATTTATTTCTCTTGTGGTGTATCCAGTCCATGGATCATCCATTACTTGTGGGATATTCTCCTTCCCAACAGGAAGTTGCAAGAGGATCACCCACAGCAGAGCTGCTATATAGCTCCTACCCTAACTGCCATATCCAGTCATTCGACCGAAACTAGCCGAGAAAGGAGAAACCATAGGGTGCAGTGGTGACTGTAGTTTAAAATTTAGACCTGCCTTAAAAGGACAGGGCGGGCCGTGGACTGGATACACCACAAGAAAAATAAATTTATCAGGTAAGCATAAATTATGTTTTCTCTTGTTAGGTGTATCCAGTCCACGGATCATCCATTACTTGTGGGATACCAATACCAAACTAAAGTACACGGATGAAGGGAGGGACAAGGCAGGCTTAAATGGAAGGAACCACTGCCTGTAGAACCTTTCTCCCAAAAATAGCCTCCGAAGAAGCAAAAGTATCAAATTTGTAAAATTTTGAAAAGGTATGAAGCGAAGACCAAGTTGCCGCTTTGCAAATCTGTTCAACAGAAGCCTAATTTTTAAAGGCCCAGGTGGAAGCCACAGCTCTAGTAGAATGAGCTGTAATCCTTTCAGGGGGCTGCTGTCCAGCAGTCTCATAGGCTAAGCGTATTACGCTCCGAAGCCAAAAAGAAAGAGAGGTTGCCGAAGCCTTTTGACCTCTCCTCTGTCCAGAGTAAACAACAAACAGGGAAGATGTTTGACGAAAATCTTTAGTCGCTTGTAAGTAAAACTATAAAGCACGGACTACGTCCAAATTATGTAAAAGACGTTCCTTCTTTGAAGAAGGATTAGGACACAATGATGGAACAACAATCTCTTGATTGATATTCTAGTTGGAAACTACCTTAGGTAAAAACCCAGGTTTTGTACGCAGAACTACTTTATCTGTATGGAAAATCAGATAAGGAGACTACATTGTAAAGCTGATAACTCAGAGACTCTACAAGCCGAGGAAATAGCAATCAAAAACAGAACTTTCCAAGATAAAAGTTTGATATCAATGGAATGAAGGGGTTCAAACGGAACTCCTTGAAGAACCTTAAGAACCAAGTTTAAGCTCCATGGAGGAGCAACAGGTTTAAACACAGGCTTAATTCTAACCAAAGCCTGACAAAATGCCTGGACATCTGGAACCTCTGCCAGACGCTTGTGCAAAAGGATAGACAGAGCAGAAATCTGTCCCTTTAAATAACTAGCTGATAATCCTTTATCCAAACCCTCTTGGAGAAAGGACAATATCCTAGGAATCCTAACCTTACTCCATGAGTAATTCTTGGATTCACACCAATGAAGATATTTGCGCCATATCTTATGGTAGATTTTCCTGGTTACAGGCTTTCGTGCCTGTATTAAGGTATCAATAACTGACTCGGAGAAGCCACGCCTTGATAAAATCAAGCGTTCAATCTCCAGGCAGTCAGTCTCAGAGAAATTAGATTTGGATGATTGAAAGGACCTTGTAGTAGAAGGTCTTGTCTCAGAGGCAGAGGCCAAGGTGGAAAGGATGACATGTCCACCAGGTCTGCATACCAGGTCCTGCGTGGCCACGCAGGCGCTGTCAAGATCACCGATGCTCTCTCCTGTTTGATTTTGGCAATCAGTCGAGGGAGCAGAGGAAACGGTGGAAACACATAAGCCAGGTTGAAGAACCACGGTGCTGCTAGAGCATCTATCAGCGTCGCTTCTGGGTCCCTGGACCTAGATCCGTAACAAGGAAGCTTGGCGTTCTGGCGAGACGCCATGAGATCCAATTCTGGTGTGCCCCAACGATGAACCAATTGAGCAAACACCTCCGGATGGAGTTCCCACTCCCCCGGATGAAAAGTCTGACGACTTAGAAAATCCGCCTCCCAGTTCTCTACACCTGGGATATGGATCGCTGATAGATGGCAAGAGTGAGTCTCTGCCAAGCGAATTTTCTTGGAGACTTCTAACATCGCTAGGGAGCTCCTGGTCCCCCCTTGATGGTTGATGTAAGCCACAGTCGTGATGTTGTCAGACTGAAATCTGATGAACCTCAGGGTTGCCAACGGAGGCCAAGCTAGAAGAGCATTGAATATTGCTCTTAACTCCAGAATATTTATTGGGAGGAGTTTCTCCTCCTGAGTCCACGATCCCTGAGCCTTCAGAGAATTTCAGACTGCACCCCAACCTAGAAGGCTGGTATCTGTTGTTACAATTGTCCAATCTGGCCTGCGAAAGGTCATACCTTTGGACAGATGGACCCCGAGATAGCCACCAGAGAAGAGAATCTCTGGTCTCTTGATCCAGATTTAGCAGAGGGGACAAATCTGTGTAATCCCCATTCCACTGACTGAGCATGCATAATTGCAGCGGTCTGAGATGTAGGCGCGCAAATGGCACTATGTCCATCGCCGCTACCATTAAGCCGATCACTTCCATGCACTGAGCCACCGAAGGGCGCGGAATGTAGTGAAGAACACGGCAGGAATTTAGAAGCTTTGATAACCTGGACTCCGTCAGGTAAATTTTAATTTCTACAGAATCTATCAGAGTTCCTAGGAAGGAAAGCCTTGTGAGGGGTGATAGAGAACTCTTTCCCTCGTTCACTTTCCACCCATTCGACCTCAGAAATGCCAACACTATGTCCGTATGAGATTTGGCAATTTGACGCCTGTATCAGGATGTCGTCTAGATAAGGGGCCACTGCTATGCCCCGTGGTCTTAGGACCGCCAGAAGAGACCCCAGAACCTTTGTAAAAATTCTTGGGGCTGTAGCTAACCCGAAGGGAAGAGCCACAAACTGGTAATGCCTGTCTAGAAAGCCAAACCTTAGGAACCGATGATGATCTTTGTGAATCGGTATGTGAAGGTAAGCATCCTTCAAATCCACTGTGGTCATGTACTGACCCTCCTGGATCATAGGTAGGATTGTCCGAATAGTTTCCATTTTGAACGATGGAACTCTGAGGAATTTGCTTAAGATCTTTAGATCCAAAATTGGTCTGAGGGTTCCCTCTTTTTTGGGAACCACAAACATATTTGAATAAAATCCCTGTCCTTGTTCCATCTGTGGAACTGGATGGATCACTCCCATTATTAGGAGGGCTTGCACACAGCGTAAGAATGCCTCTTTCTTTATCCGGTTTACAGATAATCCCGAAAGGTGAAATCTCCCTTGTGGGGGGGAAGCTTTGAAGTCCAGAAGATATCCCTGAGATATGATCTCCAACGCCCAGGGATCCTGAACATCTCTTGCCCACGCCTGGGCGAAGAGAGAAAGTCTGCCCCCTACTAGATACGTTGCCGGATAGGGGGCCGTTCATTCATGCTGTCTTTGAGGCAGCAGCAGGCTTTCTGGCCTGCTTGCCTTTGCTCCAGGCCGGCTTGGATTGCGCAAAAGTTCCCTCTTGTTTTGTAGCAGAGGAAGTTGATGCTGCACCTGCCTTGAAGTTTCGAAAGGCACGAAAATTAGACTGTTTGGCCCTTGAATTGGCCCTGTCCTGAGGAAGGGTATGACCCTTACCTCCAGTAATATCAGCAATAATTTCCCTCTAACCAGGCCCGAATAGGGTCTGCCCCTTGAAGGGAATGTTAAGTAATTTAGACTTTGAAGTCACGTCAGCTGACCAAGATTTAAGCCATAGCGCCCTACGCGCCTGGATGGCGAATCCAGAATTCTTAACCGTTAGTTTAGTCAAATGAACAATGGCATCAGAAACAAAAGAATTAGCTAGCTTAAGTGTTCTAAGCTTGTCAAGTATTTCAGTCAATGGAGTAGCTGTCTGAAAGGCCTCTTCCAGAGACTCAAACCAGAACGCCGCAGCAGCAGTGACAGGAGCAATGCATGCAAGGAGCTGCAGGATAAAACCTTGTTGAATAAACATTTTCTTAAGGTAATCTAATTTTTTATCCATTGGATCTGAAAAAGCACAACTGTCCTCGACAGGGATAGTGGTACGCTTTGCTAAAGTAGAAACTGCTCCCTCCACCTTAGGGACCGTCTGCCATAAGTCCCGTGTGGTGGCGTCTATTGGAAACATTTTTCTAAAAATAGGAGGGGGGGGAAACGGCACACCGGGTCTGTCCCACTCCTTAGTAATAATTTCTGTAAACCTTTTAGGTATTGGAAAAAACGTCAGTACACACCGGCACCGCGTAGTATTTATCCAGTCTACACAATTTCTCTGGCACTGCAATTGTGTCACAGTCATTCAGAGCAGCTAAAACCTCTCCAAGCAACACCCGGAGGTTCTTAAGCTTAAATTTAAAATTAGACATATCTGAATCAGGTTTCCCCGAGTCAGAGACGTCACCCACAGACTGAAGCTCTTCCTCAGCTTCTGCATATTGTGACGCAGTATCAGACATGGGCCTTAAAACATCTGCGCGCTCTGTATTACGTCTAACCCCAGAGCTATCGCGCTTTCCTCAGAATTCAGGCAGTCTGGCTAATACCGCTGACAGGGTATTATCCATGATTGCCGCCATGTCCTGCAAAGTAATCGCTATGGGCGTCTTTGATGTACTTGGCGCCATTTTAGCGTGAGTCCCTTGAGCGTGAGTCAAAGGGCCCGACATGTGGGGAGAGTTAGTCGGCATAACTTCCCCCTCGTCAGAATCCTCTGGTGATAATTCTTTTAAAGATAACAGCTGATCTTTATTGTTTAAAAAGAAATCAATACATTTAGTACACATTCTCCTATGGGGTTCCACCATGGCTTTTAAACATAATGAACAAGGAGTTTCCTCTCTGTCAGACATGTTTATACAGACTAGCAATGAGACTAGCAAGCTTGGAAAACACTTTAAAACAAGTTAACAAGCAATATAAAAAAACGTTACTGTGCCTTTAAGAGAAACAAATTTTGCCAAAATTTGAAATAACAGTGAAAAAAGGCAGTTAAACTAACAAAATTTTTACAGTGTATGTAACAAGTTAGCAGAGCATTGCACCCACTTGCAAATGGATGATTAACCCCTTAATACAAAAAACAGATTAACAAAACGAAAAACATGTTTTTTAAACAGTCATAACAACTGCCACAGCTCCTACTTTTGAAGACTTTTGAGCCCTTCAGAGATGTCCTATAGCATGCAGGGGACTGCTGAGGGAAGCTGAATGTCACAGTCTGTAATTTTAACTGCACCAACTGTAACTTTTATACTATAACAGTGGAAAGCCTCAGGAAACTGTTTCTAGGCAAAAATAAAGCCAGCCATGTGGAAAAAACTAGGCCCCAATAAGTTTTATCACCAAAGCATATATAAAAACGATTAAACATGCCAGCAAACGTTTTATATTGCACATTAATCAGAGTATATACCTCTGATAGCAAGCCTGATACTAGTCGATATTAAATCACTGTATTTAGGCTTTAACTTACATTAATCCGGTATCAGCAGCATTTTCTAGCAAATTCCATCCCTAGAAAAACTTAACTGCACATACCTTATTGCAGGATACCCTGCACGCCATTCTCCATCTGAAGTTACCTCACTCCTCAGACATATGTGAGAATAGCAGTGGATCATAGTTACTTCTGCTAAGATCATAGAAAAACACAGGCAGATTCTTCTTCTAAATGCTGCCTGAGATAAAATAGCACAACTCCGGTACCATTTAAAAACAAACTTTTGATTGAAGAAAAAACTAACTATATTTTACCACTTTCCTCTTACTACCTCCAGCTATTTTGAGAGCTTGCAAGAGAATGACTGGATATGGCAGTTAGGGGAGGAGCTATATAGCAGCTCTGCTGTGGGTGATCCTCTTGCAACTTCCTGTTGGGAAGGAGAATATCCCACAAGTAATGGATGATCCGTGGACTGGATACACCTAACAAGAGAAAAAAATATATATAAAAATTAAAAAAAACATACAAAAAAAAAAAAAAAAAAAAACTTTACTAGGGAGGGTATCTATAGGGATACACAAAAAAACAAAATGTTTATTGACCCTCAATAAATTTTATTTTTTTGGTGTATACAGGGAGTGCAGAATTATTAGGCAAGTTGTATATTTGAGGATTAATTTTATTATTGAACAACAACCATGTTCTCAATGAACCCAAAAAACTCATTAATATCAAAGCTGAATAGTTTTGGAAGTAGTTTTTAGTTTGTTTTTAGTTTTAGCTATTTTAGGGGGATATCTGTGTGTGCAGGTGACTATTACTGTGCATAATTATTAGGCAACTTAGCAAAAAACAAATATATACCCATTTCAATTATTTATTTTTACCAGTGAAACCAATATAACATCTCAACATTCACAAATATACATTTCTGACATTCAAAAACAAAACAAAAACAAATCAGTGACCAATATAGCCACCTTTCTTTGCAAGGACACTCAGAAGCCTGCCATCCATGGATTCGGTCAGTGTTTTGATCTGTTCACCATCAACATTGCGTGCAGCAGCAACCACAGCCTCCCAGACACTGTTCAGAGAGGTGTAATGTTTTCCCTCCTTGTAAATCTCACATTTGATGATGGGCCACAGGTTCTCAATGGGGTTCAGATCAGGTGAACAAGGAGGCCATGTCATTAGATTTTCTTCTTTTATACCCTTTCTTGCCAGCCACGCTGTGGAGTACTTGGACGCGTGTGATGGAGCATTGTCCTGCATGAAAATCATGTTTTTCTTGAAGGATGCAGACTTCTTCCTGTACCACTGCTTGAAGAAGGTGTCTTCCAGAAACTGGCAGTAGGACTGGGAGTTGAGCTTGACTCCATCCTCAACCCGAAAAGGCCCCACAAGCTCATCTTTGATGATACCAGCCCAAACCAGTACTCCACCTCCACCTTGCTGGCGTCTGAGTCGGACTGGAGCTCTCTGCCCTTTACCAATTCAGCCACGGGCCCATCCATCTGGCCCATCAAGACTCACTCTCATTTCATCAGTCCATAAAACCTTAGAAAAATCAGTCTTGAGATATTTCTTGGCCAAGTCTTGACGTTTCAGCTTGTGGTCGTCTTTCAGCCTTTCTTACCTTGGCCATGTCTCTGAGTATTGCACACCTTGTGCTTTTGGGCACTCCAGTGATGTTGCAGCTCTGAAATATGGCCAAACTGGTGGCAAGTGGCATCTTGGCAGCTGCACGCTTGACTTTTCTCAGTTCATGGGCAGTTATATTTTGCACCTTGGTTTTTCCACACGCTTCTTGCGACCCTGTTGACTATTTTGAATGAAACGCTTGATTGTTCGATGATCACGCTTCAGAAGCTTTGCAATTTTAAGAGTGCTGCATCCCTCTGCAAGATATCTCACTATTTTTGACTTTTCTGAGCCTGTCAAGTCCTTCTTTTGACCCATTTTGCCAAAGGAAAGGAAGTTGCCTAATAATTATGCACACCTGATATAGGGTGTTGATGTCATTAGACCACACCCCTTCTCATTACAGAGATGCACATCACCTAATATGCTTAATTGGTAGTAGGCTTTCGAGCCTATACAGCTTGGAGTAAGACAAAATGCATAAAGAGAATGATGTGGTCAAAATACTCATTTGCCTAATAATTCTGCACTCCCTGTAAGTTCCTTTATTAAAAAAAAATATGTACATTTTGTCTAAATAGCTAGGAAATTACTGGCGTGACGGTGATCATCTAGCATAATTTTTTTTTTTTTTTTTTACAGCCTTCTCACTTGCAACAAAATGTAAAAAAAAAAAAAATGTATTTTGAATTTATTGGGAATATATATATAGCTTGAGTGGTTCAATTACTGAAATATGACTTACAATAGCATTTATACTTAAAGTGAATGTCAATTTTGATGCTAAAGTGCCCGGTTTTTAAAAATTTGATTTAAAACAGGGGCACTTTAATTCATCAAAATTTACATTTCACTCCTGTTGTGAAAAAAACAAACAAAAAAAAAACAAAAAAAAAAAAACTTACCTTTTAAACTTGACAGCAGCTCCAGCTTCCTCCGGTCGCTGCAAGCCATCTCTGACGTCAGAAATTATGGATAGGTCATCCTCCAATCACTGCTTCCCCCCGGGGGAATCAGTGTCTGATTAAACGCCGTGATTGGAGGAAGCCGGATTCCTCATTTTAAACCCAGGAAGAGGCTTTGCGACGGGTGGAGGAAGCTGGAGCGGCTGTCAAGTTTAAAAGGTAAGTTTTTTTTTTCACAACAGGAGTGAAATGTAAATTTTGATGAATTAAAGTGCCCCTGTTTTTAATCAAATTTTTAAAAACCGGGCACTTTAGCATCGAAATTGACATTCACTTTAAAGTGATTGTAAACTTTAGCTAGACGCTAAAGGGGGCACGCAATAATTGGAGGAAGCCGGATTAGTCATCCATATACTAAAGAAAGCAGAAGATGCGGGCGAAGGATCAGCGTTATGTTTACCATATTGCAAAGGTAAGTATTTTTAAAAATAAGCGTCTTTGTAAACTTTAATGAATTAAAGTAACCTGTTTTTAAGATTATTTTTTGATCCTGGGCTTTAATTCATTAAAACGTACAATCACTTTAAGCAGCAAAAAAGCTCAAAATTGACTTAGCACAGGGGTGTAAAAAAAAAAAAAAGTTAAAAACCATGGAAATTCCCGAAAATAAAAATGAATTCTAGGGGGGGGGGGGAATTGTTTGATTTTGGAATATTCATTAGTAAAAAAAAAAATATATACAAATGAATGAATAAGGTAATATTTAAGCAAAACAAAAACCTTAGCCCATAATGTGGTAAGTTAGAAGTGGCTGCCATTTTAAAAACTAACAATTCTGAAGCCTAATTTACTTGGTACTAAAACACTTGTCACTGGGGGAAAAAAACAAGTTTGTGTATTAGTAAGGGAATAACATCTTGAAACTAATTTAAAAGCATAAAATAAAACCTGACTGATACAAGAGATGCATTAATTTCAATACATTTAACAAAAGGATATCTGCTTTAGCAAAGTCTCTTATGCCACAGTGAGGTAGTCCAGGAAAGTTCTGCATCCAGAAGTCCAGGTAAAACCAATGGGCCAGTTCTATTTGGAAGCACACTCTGATAGCATTATCTCGCTCCTCACTGGGAATATGCAAAATAAACCGACTAGAAAAGGAACAATGAAAGAAAAAGGATTAAGTAAAACATGTAATGTTGTTGCAAAAATAGTTTAACGATTAGAAATAATGAATTTTATGTAACATACTGCAAAATACAATAAAAATAGGTGTCACGACAAACTGTGAAACACAAGGTGCATATTGAAAAATATTAAACAAGTAAATCTGGGTAACTAAAAGGAACATGGAAGTGAAGATTAAACTGCTACGTCAGCACTACAGAATTTGGCGGGGCTATAAAAATAAATATAAAAAACTGCAGATTATTTCTATTAGAAAAATAAACAATTTCCTTGGTATTCTTTGTTGAAAAGCATACCTAGGAAGGTTCATGAGCATGCATGTCCTTAGTACTATATGGCAGCATTGTTTGCAGCAACATTTTTACATTGCTGCAAATACTGCTGCCATATGTCATGTCCCTTTAACTTAGCAAAATATCAAATAAACCACCTGGCAAACCTGAAATTGAACGTGGCGCGACTAGTTAATTTCTAGGCCTTGCAGCTCTGAAATACAAATCCCACAGTGTTATTATATAATGTGAGGGGGAGATGGACACTTTTCAACAAAGGATGTCAAGGGGATTGTTTTTAGAAGCTGAAGATACTTGGATATTGGCTAGAGGTTTACAGTTTTACACATAATAGAGTGACAATTTATATATTAATGTTGGGAGCCAGACAGAAAACTGAACCACCAGCACATTTATTAATAGTCAAGACCTGCCCAAAGTGTTTGTGACTCAGGGACCAATTATCTAAAGCTAAAAAAAAAAAAAAAAAAAGTCTCCACAGATTGTGCAAAATTTCTCTCCATGCCGGTGAGCTTTTTAACAAAAAAGGTCCCCGAGTCTTTACCAGACTATAAAATAGCCAAATCCTGTTTACTGACTTGATCAGTTCCTGGCTACAAAAGCATCAAGTGTGTTCCTGTGATTTTTTTCATATACTGCTACTGCAGTTTACAGACTGAACCTTACTAGCATTTCTTAGAGTTCTGCACCTGCTGTAGCAATGGTCTTTAAAGGGATAGTAAAGTCCAAATTAAAAGGCCATAATACCCAAATGTTGAAACACTTGAAAGTGATGCAGCATAGCTGTAAAAAGCTGACTAGAAAATATCACCTGAACATCTGTAAAAAAGAAAGATATTTTACCTCAAAAATGTCCTAAGTATTCAAACCCCATTGCAAAGGACTTTAAGCAGCAAATCAGTATGTCTGTCCCGGGACAGGCAAGGGACTGAGCCTTGTGCACACTAATGTAATTTCCCTATTCAGTTTAAGAAAGTTTACTATGAAATCTCATGAGAGTTAAGTCAAATCTCATGAGATCACAGTAAAAAAGTTCATGACCTCAGCAGTGTTGATGCCGATTGGGTACTGTTCATTTCATTTTTTATTTTTTTACCTGCAGCTGGGCAGCAGCTGAGTATAACTTTTTACACAGAACCAACTCTACCGAGTTGAGGAAATTGTGAGGTAAAATATCTTCTTTTTTTACGTAGAGAGGCTCAGGTGATATTTTCCTGTCAGCTTTTTACAGTTATGCTGCATCAGTTTCAAGTGATTTAGTATATGAGTATTATGTCCATTTAAACTTTCATGATTCAGATAGGGCATGTAATTTTAAACAACTTTCTAATTTACTTTTATCATCAAATTTGCTTTGTTCTCTTGTTATTCTTAGTTGAAAGCTAAACCTAGGTAGGCTCATATGCCAATTTCTAAGCCCTTGAAGGCTGCCCCTTATCTGAATGCATTTGACAGTTTTACAGCTAGAGGGCGTTAGTTTGTGTGTTTCATATTAGATAACATTGTGCTCACGCACAAGAAGTTATATAAGAGTCTGCACTTATTGCCTGAAATGCAAGTCTGTCAAAAGATCTGAGATAAGGAGGCAGTCAGCAGAGGCTTAGATACAAGGTAATTACAGCGGTAAAACGTATATTAATATACGTTAAACAGTGTTGGTTATGCTAAACTGGGTAATGGTAAAAAAAAAAATGAGTATCTTTTTAAACAATAACATTTTTGGTGTTTACTATACCTTTAAGTTATTCATAAAAACTCCATATACGTCTTAGTACACAAACCATGACGATAAGTCATCACTTTGGAATAATGCTGCGTTTATATATTTTTTTAAAGGGAGCCCCAAACTAAAAACAGAATTTATGCTTACCTGATAAATTTCTTTCTCCAACGGTGTGTCCGGTCCACGGCGTCATCCTTACTTGTGGGAATATTCTCCTCCCCAACAGGAAATGGCAAAGAGCACAGCAAAAGCTGCCCACACAGCCCCTCCTCAGGCTCCGCCCCCCCAGTCATTCGACCGACGGTTAGGAGAAAAAAAGGAGAAACTATAGGGTGCCGTGGTGACTGTAGTGTATAGAGAAAGAAATTTTTCAAACCTGATTAAAAAACCAGGGCGGGCCGTGGACCGGACACACCGTTGGAGAAAGAAATTTATCAGGTAAGCATAAATTCTGTTTTCTACAACATTGGTGTGTCCGGTCCAAGGCGTCATCCTTACTTGTGGGAACCAATACCAAAGCTTTAGGACACGGATGAAGGGAGGGAGCAAATCAGGTCACCTAAACAGAAGGCACCACGGCTTGCAAAACCTTTCTCCCAAAAATAGCCTCCGAAGAAGCATAAGTATCAAATTTGTAGAATTTGGCAAAAGTGTGCAGAGAAGACCAAGTCGCTGCCTTACATATCTGATCAACAGAAGCCTCGTTCTTGAAGGCCCACGTGGAAGCCACAGCCTTAGTGGAGTGAGCTGTGATTCGTTCAGGAGGCTGCCGTCCGGCAGTCTCATAAGCCAATCGGATAATGCTTTTCAGCCAGAAAGAGAGAGAGGTAGCAGTAGCTTTTTGTCCTCTCCTCTTACCAGAGTAAATGACAAACAAAGATGAGGTTTGTCTAAAATCCTTTGTTGCTTCTAAATAGAACTTTAAAGCACGAACTACATCTAAATTGTGTAACAAACGTTCCTTCTTAGAAACTGGTTTCGGGCACAGAGAAGGAACAACTATTTCCTTGTTTCTTGTTGGAAACAACTTTTGGAAGAAAACCAGGCTTCGTATGCAAAACGACCTTATCTGAATGGAACACCAGATAGGGTGGATCACACTGCAAAGCAGATAATTCAGAAACTCTTCTAGCAGAAGAAATGGCAACCAAAAACAGAACTTTCCAAGATAGTAACTTGATATCTATGGAATGTAAAGGTTCAAACGGAACCCCTTGAAGAACTGAAAGAACTAAATTTAGACTCCAAGGAGGAGTTATGGGTCTGTAAACAGGCTTGATTCTGACCAAAGCCTGTACAAAAGCTTGTACATCAAAACAGATAAAGCAGAAATCTGTCCTTTTAGAGAACTCGCTGACCACCCTTTATCCAAACCCTCTTGGAGAAAGGAGAGAATCTTAGGAATTTTAATCTTACTCCAGGAGAATCCCTTGGATTCACACCAACAGATATATTTTTTCCATATTTTATGGTAAATCTTTCTAGTCACAGGTTTTCTGGCTTGGACCAGAGTATCAATCACAGAATTTGAAAACCACGCTTGGATAAAATCAAGCGTTCAATTTCGAAGCAGTCAGCTGCAGAGAAACTAGATTTGGATGTTCGAATGGACCTTGTACTAGAAGATCCTGTCTCAAAGGTAGCTTTCATGGTGGAGCCGATGACATATTCACCAGGTCTGCATACCAAGTCCTGCGTGGTCACGCAGGAGCTATCAGAATCACCGAGGCCTTCTCCTGTTTGATCCTGGCTACGAGCCTGGGAAGGAGAGGAAACGGTGGAAACACATAAGCTAGGTTGAACGACCAAGGCGCCACTAATGCATCCACTAGTCGTCTTGGGATCCCTGGATCTGGACCCGTAGCAAGGAGCCTTGAAGTTCTGACGAGACGCCATCAGATCCATGTCTGGAATGCCCCATAATTGAGTTAACTGGGCAAAGACCTCCGGGTGGAGTTCCCACTCCCCCGGATTGAAAGTCTGACGACTCAATAATCCGCCTCCCAGTTGTCTACTCCTGGGATGTGAATTGCAGATAGATGGCAGTAGTGATCCTCCGCCCATTTGATGATCTTGGATACCTCTCTCATCGCCAAGGAACTCTTTGTTCCTCCCTGATGGTTGATGTAAGCTACAGTCGTCATGTTGTCTGACTGGAATCTTATGAATCCGGCCTTCGCTAGTTGAGGCCAAGCCCGGAGCGCATTGAATATAGCTCTCAGTTCCAGGATGTTGATCGGGAGAAGAGACTCTTCCCGAGACCATAGACCCTGAGCTTTCAGGCAATCCCAGACCGCGCCCCAGCCTAATAGACTGGTGTCGGTCGTGACAATGACCCACTCTGGTCTGCGGAAACTCATTCCGAGACAGGTGATCCTGAGTCAACCACCAACGGAGTGAGTCTCTGGTTACCTGGTCTACTTGAATCTGGGGAGACAAGTCTGCATAGTCCCCATTCCACTGATTGAGCATGCACAGTTGTAATGGTCTTAGATGAATTTGAGCAAAAGGAACTATGTCCATTGCTGCAACCATCAATCCTACTACTTCCATGCACTGAGCTATGGAAGGCTGCAGAATAGAGTGAAGAACTTGACAAGCGTTTAGAAGCTTTGACTTTCTGACTTCTGTCAGGAAGATCTTCATTTCTAAAGAATCTATTATTGTACCCAAAAAGGGAACTCTTGTTGACGGAGACAGGGAACTCTTTTCTACGTTCACCTTCCACCCATGAGATCTGAGAAAGGCTAGAACAATGTCTGTATGAGCCTTTGCCTTGGAAAGAGACGACGCTTGAATTAGAATGTCGTCTAGATAAGGTGCCACTGCAATGCCCCTCGGTCTTAGGACCGCTAGAAGGGACCCTAGCACCTTTGTGAAAATTCTGGGAGCAGTGGCTAAACCGAACGGAAGAGCCACGAACTGGTAATGTTTGTCCAGAAAGGCGAACCTTAGGAACTGATGATGATGATCTTTGTGGATAGGAATATGTAGGTACGCATCCTTTAAATCCACGGTAGTCATATTGACCCTCCTGGATTGTAGGTAAAATTGTTCGAATGGTTTCCATATTGAACAATAGAACTCAGAGAAATTTGTTTAGAATTTTTAAATCCAGAATTGGTCTGAAAGTTCCCTCTTTTTTGGGAACTACAAACAGGTTTGAGTAAAACCCCTGACCTTGTTCCACTGTTGGAACTGGGTGTATCACTCCCATCTTTAATAGGTCTTCTACACAATGTAAGAATTCCTGTCTCTTTATTTGGTCTGAAGATAAGCGAAACATGTGGAACCTTCCCCTTGGAGGAAGTTCCTTGAATTCTAGAAGATAACCCTGAGAGACTATTTCTAGTGCCCAGGGATCTGGAACATCTCTTGCCCAAGCCTGAGCAAAGAGAGAGTCTGCCCCCTACTAGATCCGGTCCCGGATCGGGGGCTACCCCTTCATGCTGTCTTGGTAGCAGCAGCAGGCTTCTTGGCCTGTTTACCCTTGTTCCAGCCTTGCATTGGTTTCCAAGCTGGCTTAGCCTGGGAAGCGTTACCCTCTTGTCTAGAGGCTGCAGAGTTAGAAGACGGTCCGTTCCTGAAATTACGAAAGGAACGAAAATTGGACTTATTCTTAGCCTTGAAAGGCCTATCCTGTGGGAGGGCATGGCCCTTCCCCCCAGTGATGTCTGTTTCGCCGCTAATCTCGCTAATTGCAAAGCGGCATCTAAAATAAAGGAATTAGCTAACTTAAGTGCGTGAATTCTGTCCATGACTTCCTCATATGGAGTCTCCTTATTGAGCGACTTTTCTAGTTCATCGAACCAAAAACACGCCGCCGTAGTGACAGGAATAATGCACGAAATTGGTTGAAGGAGGAAACCTTGCTGAACAAAAATCTTTTTAAGCAAACCCTCCAATTTTTTTATCCATAGGATCTTTGAAAGCCCAATTGTCCTCAATGGGAATAGTCGTGCGTTTGGCTGGCGTAGAAACTGCCCCCTCAACCTTAGGGACTGTTTGCCATGTGTCCTTCCTTGGGTCGACCATGGGGAACATTTTCTTAAATATAGGAGGTGGGACAAAAGGTATGCCTGGTTTCTCCCACTCCTTAGTCACTATGTCCGCCACCCTTTTAGGTATCGGAAAGGCATCAGGGTGCACCGGGACCTCTAGGAATTTGTCCATCTTGCACAATTTTTCTGGAATGACCAAAGAGTCACAATCATCCAGCGTAGTTAGTACCTCCTTAAGTAATGCGCGGAGATGCTCTAACTTAAATTTAAACGTCAGGTTCTGCCGGTTGAGAAATTCTACCTGAATCAGAAAGATCTCCCTCCGACAAACCCTCCCTCACTGCCACTTCTGACTGGTGTGAGGGTATGACAGATAAATTATCGTCAGCGCACTCTTGCTCTACTGTATTTAAAACTGAGCAATCACGCTTTCTTTGAAATGCTGGCATTTTGGATAAAATATTAGCTATGGAATTATCCATTACAGTCGTTAATTGTTGCATAGTAACAAGCATTGGCGCGCTAGATGTACTAGGGGTCGCCTGCGCGGGCATAACTGGTATTGACACAGAAGGAGAGGATGAAGAACTATCCCCACTACCTTCATTTGAGGAATCATCTTGGGCAACCTTATTAAATGTGACAGTACTGTCCTTACTTTGTCTGGACGCCATGGCACAATTATCACATACATTTGAAGGGGGGACCACCTTGGCCTCCATACATACAGAACATGTTCTATCTGAAGGTACAGACATGTTAGACAGGCTTACACAGGCTAATAATGCAATAAAACCGTTTTTAAACAAAACCGTTACTGTCTCTTTAAATGTTAAACAGAGCACACTTTATTTCTGAATGTGTGAAAAACTATGAAGGAAATATCCGATCTTTACCAAATTTTCACCCTAGTGTCTTAATGCTTTTAAAGTATTGCACCCCAAGTTTGTAACCCCTTAAATGAGGAAACCGGAGCTGTTTTATCAATTAGCAACTTTAAACCCACTACAGTCCCAGTCACAGTGTTTGCTGCGGCTTCACCTGTCCTTGGGGGTTATACGACACCAAAATAAGCCTTCCAGGAACGTTTTCAATGGCCACCAGACCCTCTCACATGAAGCTGCATGCACTGCATCCAAAAGAAACTGCGCAATTATGGCGCGAAAATGAGGCTCTGCCTACTATAGTGAAAGGCCCTTCCTGACTGGGAAGGTGTCTAAACGACTGCCTGGCGCCTAAAAACGTTCCCCAATTCTAAAGTTTTGAAAAGCACTTCAAACCTCATAAAAATATTAAATAAAGCAATCGATTTAGCCCACAAGAGTGTCAACCAGTATATAGCCCATAATAAGCCTTCATTCTGTTATGAGTCTAAGAAAATGGCAGTCTTCTAGCATTACACAGTCTTGTTAGAAAATGGACTAGTCATACCTTGAGCAGAAAAGTCTGCAAACTGTTCCCCCCAACTGAAGTTCTCTGGGCTCAACAGTCCTGCGTGGGAACAGCAATTGATTTTAGTTACTGCTGCTAAAATCATACTCCTCTTTAAACAGAACTCTTCATCCTTTTCTGTTTTAGAGTAAATAGTACAAACCGGCACTATTTTAAAATAACAAACTCTTGATAGAAGAATAAAAAACTACAACTAAACACCACATACTCTTCACCATCTCCGTGGAGATGCTACTTGTTCAGAGCTGCAAAGAGAATGACTGGGGGGGCGGAGCCTGAGGAGGGGCTGTGTAGGCAGCTTTTGCTGTGCTCTTTGCCATTTCCTGTTGGGGAGGAGAATATTCCCACAAGTAAGGATGACGCTGTGGACCGGACACACCAATGTTGGAGAAAACATATCTAAACAAGTGAGGAAACTTCAGAGCAGAGATTTCTATCCTTACAAACATCACATACCATCCCTGGTTTTAGGTCTAAATCATGTATGCACATTTAACTACTTAAACATCACACAACTACCACTAGGTAGCACAATATTGAATTATTTAAAATCCAACTGCTCATTTAAAGGGACATGCAACCCAATTTGTTTGTTGCACGATTCAGATAGAGAATACAATTGTAAACAACTTTCTAATTTAGTTTTACCTAATTTGCTTCATTCTCCAGGTATCCTTTTTTGAAAAAGCAGCACTGCATTACTGGGAGCTAGCTGAACACTTCAGGAAGCCAATAACATAAAGGCATATATGTTCAGCCACCAATCAGCAGCTTCTGAGCCTTCCTTGGTATCCCTTTCAACAAAGGATACCGAATGAACAAAAATTAAATAGAAGTCAATTGGAAAGTTGTTGAAAAATCACAAGCTCTATCTAAATCATAAAAGAAAAAATTGAGTTTCATGTCCCTTTAATCTGAATTCTAACGTTAAAACATGTAAACATTTGGTTTCTTTCAATATACATACATACACACAAAGTATCTCACAAAAAAGTGAGTACACCCCTCACATTTCTGTAAATATTTTATTACAGATAGCCCTCAGTTTACACCGGGGTTAGGTTCCAGGAGGAATGGTTGTAAATCGAAACCATTGTAAATTGAAACCCAGTTTATAATGTAAGTCAATGGGAAGTGAGGGAGTTAGGTTCCAGGCCCCTCTCAAAACTGACATAAGTAACATCTAATACATTATTTTTAAAGCTTTGAAATGAAGACTTTACATGCTAAACAGCATTATAAACCTAATATAGATTGTATCATCATCAAATTAAGTTTAATGAACAAAAACATTTGCTAACAGCACCTAATAAAATAATCACACAACAGACTGCATCATCATCAAACTAAGCTTAATGAACAAAAACGTTTTTTTTTACTTGCATTTTTCTGCAATCAGTTCTCTGCATTGTTAGCATGTTAGATAATATTGGGTCTGCACCTATTCTATGCATTTCAATCTGCAGTGATTAATAGGAAGTTAGGCACCTTCCCCTCAAGCAGCTGGACAGGAAGATAATAGGGAAGTGGCTGCTCAATAGCTAATGTCTGTTCTGTGTACACAGATCAATTTCAGACCTAAGTTGCAAAACTTTGCTGCAAAACAAGAGGACAGCTCCACCTACTGGCTATTTTAATTACTGCACATGACTGAAAAAAAGGTTGTTATTCTGAAACGGCACAAATTGAACCAGCGTAAACCGAGGGCCACCTGTATATCTTTTCATGTGACAACACTGAAGAAATGACACTTTGCTACAATGTAAAGTAGTGAATGTACAGCCTGTATAACAGTGTCAATTTGCTGTCCCCTCAAAAACATAATTTATGCTTACCTGATAAATTTATTTCTCTTGTAGTGTAGTCAGTCCACGGGTCATCCATTACTTATGGAATATATCTCTTCCTAACAGGAAGCTGCAAGAGGATCACCCAAGCAGAGCTGCTATATAGCTCCTCCCCTCACATGTCATATTCAGTCATTCGACCAAAGCAGACGAGAAAGGAGAAACCATAGGGTGCAGTGGTGACTGGAGTTTAATAAAAATTTAGATCTGCCTTAAAGACAGGGCGGGCCGTGGACTGACTACACTACAAGAGAAATAAATTTATCAGGTAAGCATAAATTATGTTTTCTCTTGTTAAGTGTAGTCAGTCCACGGGTCATCCATTACTTATGGCATACCAATACCAAAGCTAAAGTACACGGATGAAGGGAGGGACAAGGCAGGAACATTAAACAGAAGGAACCACTGCCTGAAGTACCTTTCTCCCAAAAATAGCCTCCGAAGAAGCAAAAGTGTCAAATTTGTAAAATTTTGAAAAGGTGTGAAGCGAAGACCAAGTCGCAGCCTTGCAAATCTGTTCAACAGAGGCCTCATTTTTAAAGGCCCAGGTGGAAGCCACAGCTCTAGTAGAATGAGCTGTAATCCTTTCAGGAGGCTGCTGTCCAGCAGTCTCATAGGCTAAACGTATTATGCTACGAAGCCAAAAAGAGAGAGAGGTAGCCGAAGCCTTTTGACCTCTTCTCTGTCCAGAGTAAACGACAAACAGGGAAGAAGTTTGACGAAAATCTTTAGTTGCCTGCAAATAGAACTTCAGGGCACGGACTACGTCCAGATTATGCAAAAGTCGTTCCTTCTTTGAAGAAGGGTTAGGACACAGTGATGGAACAACAATCTCTTGATTGATATTCCTGTTAGTAACTACCTTAGGTAAGAACCCAGGTTTAGTACGCAGAACTACCTTGTCTGAATGAAAAATCAGATAAGGAGAATCACAATGTAAGGCAGATAACTCAGAGACTCTTCGAGCCGAGGAAATAGCCATCAAAAACAAAACCTTCCAGGATAACAGCTTGATATCAATGGAATGAAGGGGTTCAAATGGAACGCCTTGAAGAACATTAAGAACTAAGTTTAAGCTCCACGGCGGAGCAACAGTCTTAAACACAGGCTTAATCCTAGTTAAAGCCTGACAAAAAGCCTGAACGTCTGGAACTTCAGCCAGACGTTTGTGTAGAAGAATAGACAGAGCAGAAATCTGTCCCTTTAACGAACTAGCAGATAAGCCCTTTTCTAAACCCTCTTGTAGAAAGGACAATATCCTAGGAATCCTAACCTTACTCCATGAGTAACTCTTGGATTCGCATCAATATAAATATTTACGCCATATCTTATGGTAAATTTTTCTGGTAACAGGCTTCCTAGCCTGTATTAAGGTATCAATAACTGACTCAGAGAAGCCACGCTTTGATAGAATCAAGCGTTCAATCTCCATGCAGTCAGCCTCAGAGAAATTAGATTTGGATGGTTGAAAGGACCCTGAATTAGAAGGTCCTGTCTCAGAGGCAGAGACCACGGTGGACAGGATGACATGTCCACTAGGTCTGCATACCAGGTCCTGCGTGGCTATCAGAATCACCGAAGCTCTCTCCTGTTTGATCTTGGCAATCAAACGAGGAAGCATCGGGAATGGTGGAAACACATAAGCCATGTTGAAGACCCAAGGGGCTGTCAGAGCATCTATCAGCACCGCTCCCGGGTCCCTGGACCTGGATCCGTAACAAGGAAGCTTGGCGTTCTGACGAGACGCCATGAGATCCAGATCTGGTTTGCCCCAACGATGAATCAGTTGAGCAAAGACCTCCGGATGAAGTTCCCACTCCCCCGGATAAAAAGTCTGGCGACTTAGAAAATCCGCCTCCCAGTTCTCCACGCCTGGGATGTAAATCGCCGACAGGTGGCAAGAGTGAGACTCTGCCCAGCGAATTATCTTTGAGACTTCCAACATCGCTAGGGAACTTCTGGTTCCCCCTTGATGGTTGATGTAAGCCACAGTCGTGATGTTGTCCGACTGAAATCTGATGAACCTCAGAGTTGCCAACTGAGGCCAAGCTAGGAGAGCATTGAATATTGCTCTTAATTCCAGAATATTTATTGGGAGGAGTTTCTCCTCCTGAATCCATAATCCCTGAGCTTTCAGGGAGTTCCAGACTGCACCCCAGCCTAGAAGGCTGGCGTCTGTTACAATCGTCCAATCTGGCCTGCGAAAGGTCATCCCCTTGGACAGATGTGGCCGAGAAAGCCACCATAGAAGAGAATCTCTGGTCTCTTGATCCAGATTTAGTAGGGGGGACAAATCTGAGTAATCCCCGTTCCACTGACTTAGCATGCACAATTGCAGCGGTCTGAGATGCAGGCGCGCAAATGGTACTATGTCCATTGCCGCTACCATTAAGCCAATTACTTCCATGCACTGAGCAACTGACGGGTGTGGAATGGAATGAAGGACACGGCAAGCATTTAGAAGTTTTAATAACCTGGCCTCTGTCAGGTAAATTTTCATCTCTACAGAATCTATAAGAGTCCCTAGAAAGGGAACTCTTGTAAGTGGTAATAGAGAACTCTTTTCCACGTTCACCTTCCACCCATGCGACCTCAGAAATAGCAGAACTATCTCTGTATGAGACTTGGCAGTTTGAAAACTTGACGCTTGTATCAGAATGTCGTCTAGGTACGGAGTCACCGCTATGCCTCGCGGTCTTAGTACTGCCAGAAGTGAGCCCAGAACTTTTGTAAAGATTCTTGGAGCCGTAGCTAATCCGAAGGGAAGAGCTACAAACTGCTAATGCCTGTCTAGGAAAGCAAATCTTAGGTACCGATAATGATCCTTGTGAATCGGTATGTGAAGGTAGGCATCCTTTAAGTCCACTGTGGTCATGTACTGACCCTCTTGGATCATGGGAAGGATGGTTTGAATAGTTTCCATTTTGAATGATGGAACTCTTAGAAATTTGTTTAGGATTTTTAAGTCCAAGATTGGTCTGAAGGTTCCCTCTTTCTTGGGAACCACAAATAGATTTGAATAGAATCCCTGCCCGTGTTCCGTCCGCGGAACTGGGTGGATCACCCCCATTAGTAAGAGGTCTTGTACACAGCGTAGAAACGCCTCTTTCTTTATTTGGTTTGCTGATAACCTTGAAAGATGAAATCTCCCTCGTGGAGGAGAAGTTTTGAAGTCCAGGAGATATCCCTGAGATATGATCTCCAATGCCCAAAGATCCTGGACATCTCTTGCCCAAGCCTGGGCGAAGAGAGAAAGTCTGCCCCCCACTAGATCCGTTTCCGGATAGGGGGCCCTCTCTTCATGCTGTCTTGGGGGCAGCAGCAGGTTTCTTGGCCTGCTTGCCCTTGTTCCAGGACTGGTTAACTTTCCAGCCCTGCCTGTAACGAGCAACAGCTCCTTCCTGTTTTGGAGCGGAGGAAGTTGATGCTGCTCCTGCCTTGAAGTTACGAAAGGCACGAAAATTAGACTGTTTGGCCTTTGATTTGGCCCTGTCCTGAGGTAGAGCATGGCCCTTACCTCCCGTAATGTCAGCTATAATTTCTTTCAAGCCGGGCCCGAATAAGGTCTGCCCTTTGAAAGGAATATTAAGCAATTTAGATTTAGAAGTCACGTCAGCTGACCAGGATTTAAGCCATAGCGCTCTGCACGCTTGGATGACGAATCCTGAATTCTTAGCCGTAAGTTTGGTTAAAATGTACGACGGCATCAGAAACAAATGTGTTAGCTAGCTTAAGTGCTTTAAGCTTGTTCATAATTTCATCCAATGGAGCTGTGCGAATGGCCTCTTCCAGAGACTCAAACCAGAATGCCGCCGCAGCAGTGACAGGCGCAATGCATGCAAGGGGCTGTAAGATAAAACCTTGTTGAACAAACATTTTCTTAAGGTAACCATCTAATTTCTTATCCATTGGATCTGAAAAGGCACAACTATCCTCCACCGGGATAGTGGTACGCTTAACTAAAGTAGAAACTGCCCCCTCCACCTTAGGGACCGTCTGCCATAAGTCTCGTGTGGTGGCGTCTATAGGAAACATTTTCCTAAATATGGGAGGAGGGGAAAAAGGCACACCAGGTCTATCCCACTCCTTGCTAATAATCTCTGTAAGCCTTTTAGGTATAGGAAACACGTCAGTACACACCGGTACCGCATAGTATCTATCCAACCTACATAATGTTTCTGGAAATTACCGTGTTACAATCATTCAGAGCCGCTAATACCTCCCCTAGCAATATGCGGAGGTTCTCGAGCTTAAATTTAAAATTAGAAATCTCTGAATCCAGTCTCCCTGGATCAGATCAGTCACCCACAGAATGAAGCTCTCCGTCTTCACGTTCTGCAAACTGTGACGCAGTATCTGACATGGCTCTCACCTCATCCGCGCGCTCTGTCCTTAACCCAGAGCTATCGCGCTTGCCTCTTAATTCTGGCAATTTAGATAATACTTCTGTCATAACAGTAGCCATGTCTTGCAAAGTTATTTGTAAGGGCCTCCCTGATGTACTTGGCGCCACAAAATCACGCACCTCCTGAGCGGGGGGCGAAGGTACTGACACGTGAGGAGAGTTAGTCGGCATAACTTCCCCCTCGTTGTCTGGTGATAATTTCTTTACATGTAAAGATTGACTTTTATTTAAAGTAGCATCAATGCAATTAGTACACAAATTTCTATTGGGCTCCACATTGGCCTTTAAACATAGTGAACAAAGAGATTCGTCTGTGTCAGACATGTTTAAACAGACTAGCAAGCTTGGAAATACTTTTCTAAATAAATTTACAAGCAATATAAAAAACGCTACTGTGCCTTTAAGAAGCACAAAAAGCTGTCACAGTTGAAATAACAATGAACCAAAATAGTTATAGCAACCAATTTTTCACAGTAAATGTATTAAGTTAGCAAAGGATTGCACCCACCAGCAAATGGATGATTAACCCCTTAATACCCAAAAACGGATAACAATTTAATGATTAACGTTTTTTTCACAGTCAAAACACACTGTCACAGGTCTGCTGTGACTGATTACCTCCCTCAAAATGAATTTTGAAGACCCCTGAGCTCTCTAGAGACGATCTGGATCATGGAGGATGAAGTAGACAGATTGTGACTGAATTTTTACTGCGCAAAAAAGCGCTAAAATAGGCCCCTCCCACTCATATTACAACAGTGGGGAAGCTCAGATAACTGTTTCTATGCAGAAAACAAAGATGGCCATGTGGTAAAAATCATGCCCCAATAAGTTTTATCACCAAGTACCTCACAAAAAACGATTAACATGCCAGTAAACGTTTTAAACATACATTTGAAAAGTTATGAATTATTATTAATAAGCCTGCTACCAGTCGCTTTTACTGCAGTTAAGGCTCATACATTATTTCAGTATTAACAGTATTTTCAGAGTCAATTCCATTCCTTAGAAAAATACATTCAGTGTACACACACTCATCAGCCTAATACCAGTCGCTATCACTGCATTTAAGGCTGAACTTACTTTACATTGGTATCAGCAGTATTTTCTCAGTCAATTCCATTCCTCAGAAAAATAATTACTGCACATACCTCATTTGCAGGGGGGCCCTGCATGCTATTCCCCTTCTCTGAAGTTACCTCACTCCTCAGATGAGAACAGCCAGTGGATCTTAGTTACGTCTGCTAAGATCATAGAAAACGCAGGCAGATTCTTCTTCTAATGCTGCCTGAGAATAAACAGCACACTCCGGTGCCATTTAAAATAACAAACTTTTGATTGAAGAAATAAACTAAGTTAAAAAACACCACAGACCTCTCACAGCGACCTATCTTTAGTTAGGCTGCAAGAGAATGACTGAATAGGACATGTGAGGGGAGGAGCTATATAGCAGCTCTGCTTGGGTGATCCTCTTGCAGCTTCCTGTTAGGAAGAGATATATTCCATAAGTAATGGATGACCCGTGGACTGACTACACTTAACAAGAGAAATAACTCAACACACAGCCATTAATGTCTAAACCGTTGGCAACAAAAGTGAGTACACCCTTAAGTGGAAATGTTCAAATTGGGCCCAATTAGCCATATCCCCTCCCTGGTGTCATGTGGCCTGTTAATGTTACAAGGTCTCAGGTGTGAATGGGGAGCAGGTGTGTTAAATTTGGTGTTATCGCTCTCACACGCTCTCATACTGGTCACTGGAAGTTCAACATGGCTCCTCATGGCAAATAACTCTCTGAGGATCTGAAAAAAAGAATTGTTGCTCTACATAAAGATGGCCTAGGCTATAAGAAGATTGCCAAGACCCTGAAACTGAGCTGCAGCACAGTGGGCAAGACCATACAGCGGTTTCACAGGACAGGTTCCACTCAGAACAGGCCTCGCCATGGTCGACCAAAGAAGTTGAGTGCACGTGCTAAGCATCATATCAAGAGGTTGTCTTTGGGAAATAGACGTATGAATGCTGCCAGCATTGCTGCAGAAGTTGAAGGGGTGGGGGGTCAGCCTGTCAGTGCTCAGACCATACACCGCACACTGCATCAAATTGGTCTGCATGGCTGTCATCCCAGAAGGAAGCCTCTTCTAAAGATGATGCACAAGAAAGCCTGCAAACAGTTTGCTGAAGACAAGCAAATTAAGGACATGGATTACTGGAACCATGTCCTGTGGTCCGATGAGACCAAGATAAACTTATTTGGTTCAGATGGTGTCTAGGTGGCAACCATGTGAGGAGTACAAAGACAAGTGTGTCTTGCCTACAGTCAAGCATGGTGGTGGGAGAGTCATGGACTTGGCCTGCATGATTGCTTTCAGCACTGGGGAGCTACAGTTCATTGAGGGAACCATGAATGCAAACATGTACTGTGACATATTGAAGCAGAGCATGATCCCCTCCCTTTGGAGACTGGGGCGTAGGGCAGTATTCCAACATAACGAACCCAAACACACCTCCAAGACGACCACTGCCTTGTTAAAGAAGCTGAGGGTAAAGGTGATGGACTGGCCAAGCATGTCTCCAAACCTAAACCCTATAGAGCATCTGTGGGGCATTCTCAAATGGAAGGTGGGAGAGCGCAAGGTCTCTTACATCCACCAGCTCTGTGATGTCATCATGGAGGAGTGGAAGATGACTCCAGTGGCAACCTGTGAAGCTCTGGTGAACTCCATGCCCAAGAGCAGTGGCGTCACTAGGGGGGGGGCGGGCCGCACCCGGGTGACACCCACCAGGGGGTGACACCAAAAAAAAATATTTTTTTTTGTTTTTTTAAATTTTATTGAAATTCAATGAAATACAATGTTGAGATGCATAGATTTTTTTTTATTAGAGGGGCTGGCATTTGTGAACATTGGTGGGACTGGGGAAGATGTAGACACACAATTTTTTTGCCCCTTGAGTCAGTGCTGCAATTTCAACAAATAGTTTTCCCGGCTGCTTTTGCTTGTTTGTACTTTGCTTCTCCCCTGCCCAATTTCGCTATGAATGTTGTGGGCATGCCGTGGGGCTTGCAAAGTTGCGCTGCTAGCCTAAACCTGCCTGCCTATCTGTGCTCACTGCTCAGTGACATGTGGAGCAGTGGAGTCACTCACTGCTGTGCTGTCTCTCTAAACGGGAACTGGCAAATCATGAGGGGATGCCTGGCACCTGACCGCATGACTGTTTGACACTGTCTTTAAAGTGAAGGAGCCACGTATGATGCCCACCAGACCATTACGGTTACGGTACAGTAAGTGCACACTGAACAGGTAGGAGGGCGGACGGGGGTCTGGGGGTGTGCAGAGTGCAGAGGTGATTGGCCATAAGAAGCGGTAGGCACGCGGCCCGGGGCTGTGCACTGACAGACTTGGAACAGAGTCAGAGAGCAGAATTTTCATAGTTTGCACCTAAAACTTTTCTTTAGTGATTTATTTTTAGAGTGCTCTGTTTATCTTTCATTTGATGCTCTGCTGAGCCAGGAAGCAGCTCTAGGCATGAGCTTTATAATTAATGCAGTGCAGTTTACATATTTTGTATGTGTGTGTCTGAGTTTTTGTGTGTGTGTGTGTCTCAGTGTTTTTGTGTGTGTGTTTTTGTGTGTGTGTCTGAGTGTGTTTCAGAGTGTTTGTGTGTGCATCTGAGTATGTTTTAAGTGTGTCTGAGTGTTTGTATGTGTGTTTGCCTGTGTTTTTGTGTGTGTCTGCTTTCTGGGGGGGGGGGTGACACCATAACTTACCGCACCGGGTGACACCAACCCTAGTGACGCCACTGCCCAAGAGGGTTAAGGCAGTGCTGGAAAATAATGATGGCCACACAAAATATTGACACTTTGGGCCCAATTTGGATATTTCCACTTAGGGGTGTACTCACTTTTGTTGCCAATGGTTTAGACATGGCTGTGTGTTGAGTTATTTTGAGGGGGACAGAAAATTGACACTGTTATACAGGCTGTACACTCACTATTTTACATTGCAGCAAAGTGCAATTTCTTCAGTGTTACATGAAAAGATATAATAAAATATTAACAAAAACGTGAGGGGTGTACTCGCTTTTGTCAGAGAGATATAGAAGGGACAGTCTAGTCACAATTAAACTTTAATCAAATTTGCTTTGTTCTCTTGATATTATTTGTTGAAAGCTAAACCTAGAAAGGCTGATATGCTCATTCCTAAGCCCTTGAAGGCAGTCTCTTATCTCAGTGCATTTGGTCAGTTTTCCACAGCTAGAGGGTGTTAGTTTATATTTGCCATATAGATAACCTTGTGCTCATTCGTGAAGTTATTTATGAGTCAGCACTGATTGGCTAAAATGCAAGTCTGTCAAAAGAACTGAGATAAGGGGGCAGTCTGCAGAGGCTTAGATATAAGGTAATCACAGAGATAAAAAGTGTATTAATAAAAACAGTGTTGGTTATGCAAAACTGGGGAATGGGTAATAAAGTTTATCTTTTAAACAATAAACATGTCCTTTGTATACCTTTTTCTATAATTATATCAGTGGAGCCTTTGCATATACCACTATTCCTGCTATTCAAGATCAGCACTTAAAGTGAATGTCAATTTTGATGCTAAAGTGCCCATTTTTAAAAAAAATTGATTAAAAACAGGGGCACTTTAATTCATCAAAATTTACATTTCACTCCTGTTCAGAAAAAAAAAAAAAAAAAAAAAAAAAAAACTTAGCTTTTAATCTTCACAGCAGCTCCAGCTTCCTCCACCCGTCGCAAAGCCTCTTCCTGGATCTAAAATGAGGAATCCGGCTTCCTCCAATCACGGTTTTGAATCAGACACTGATTCCCCGGGGAAGAAGCCGTGATTGGAGGATGACCTATCCATAATTTCTGACATCAGAAATGGCTTGCGACAACCGGGGGAAACTGGAGCTGTTGTGAAGATTAAAAGGTAAGTTTTTTTTTCATATCAGGAGTGAAATATAAATTTTGATGAATTAAAGTGCCCCTGTTTTTAAATTTAATTTTTAAAAACCGGGCACTTTAGCATCAAAATTGACATTCACTTTAATAGAGTGTTACCTCCAAAATGTCTGAGTAAACTAAACATACAGCAGCCTTTGACATTGATAATTAGATGTTCAATCCTTGTTTATCTTTGCCCCAAATGTATGACTAGAAAAAGCAGCATATTTATTTATTCACATGATGTCAGGTGAATGTAAGACTGACATTTCCTGCATTCCCTTCACAAGTGTGTACAGCACAGCCACAGGTGTCACAAGCATAAACAAGCATTTTCATAGTTCACAACGTGATCTTACCAAAACCTCCTGATTACTCATATGCTTTTTTATGTTAAGTTATTAACGGCATACACATGCTAGAGAATGGAGGAGGCTTAAACATAAAAAAGTCACCACCATCTTTATTACAGGGACACTGAACATTATATTTTATGCCAGCACTGCAGTACATACTCATTACAGATGTTGTGCCCAGTAAACTATACCAATTGTAAAGTATATTTTAAAAAATCAAGTTCTCTAGAGAGCAGGGAGCTGTAGTCCTCCTGTCCCACTCTTCACTGACGTGTCTTATTATACTAGCTGAAGAATTGGCTCAATTCAAATAAAGATATTAAGAAGAAGTACCATAATAATATTTATTCTGTGGGTTCCTGTTTACCTTATGTCAGTGCTTGACAAATGTGTTTACAAATTAGGAGCCAGTAAAAATATTTAGGAGCCAGACCGTTGGATTTGTATATAGACATATGGAGAATAACCCAAAAAGTTAGGAGCCAGGGGTAAAATTCTAGGAGCCAGTGGCTACCAGGCTCCTGGGTTTGTCGAGCACTGCCTTATGTCTCTGTCCACAACCCCCCTGCCGCACCTACAGATTTTCCTTCTATTAATGTGTGGTACAGTCAATTAGATCAGGGCTCGACAAACCCAGGAGCCAGGGAGCCACTGGCTCCTAACTTTGAGTTATTCTCCATATATCTATATGCAATTAACTCTGTCTGGCTCCTAAAAATACGTCTGGCTACTAATTTTTAAACAGATTTGTCGAGCACTGAATTAGATTACCTTGCCCATTGCATACACAGCACAGTGAACTAAATATTCATTAGTAGCCATAAGGTAGCAAGGAATGGCTTTTACAAAGGGCTTTAAAACATATTTACGCTTAATGTGCGCCTGGCTATGGCGTTGTTTCTCAACCTGTGTCGAGTGGGGGGTACCTGAAACATTTTTAAAAATCTAAAATATAAAAGAATTGAGAATCTATGACTGGTGTAAAACACACACACACAAAAACTTGATTTGGGCATAATTCATGCAAGCAAGGTCGGCTCTCTCACAGCTAGAAATAAAAGTCAATCTAATTCTACAGGTAACGTACTTCTATCCAACAATAAAAAAGGTAAAGGGGCCCAATTTTAACATGAAACAAATTTCTGCAATAAAATATTGGTGGTATAGGAGCACATTTAGGAATCCCAAAAGATTTCCCATTAACTTACATGGTCATCCTCCTAACCAGCGATTTCTGAAATGAACATCACTGCTATTCACCAAACCAATAGGACATACAGTAAGTACACCTATCAATACATAGCTAAACCCACTAATTGCCCAATCAACAGTACACCTATCATCGCCCAACCAACAGTACACCTATCAATACATAGCTAAACCCACAAATCACCCAACCAACAGTACACCTATCAATACATAGCTAAACCCGCTAATTACCTCAACCAACAGTACACCTATCAATACATAGCTAAACCCACTAATTACCCCAACCAACAGTACACCTATCAATACATAGCTAAACCCACTAATTGCCCCAACCAACAGTACACCTATCAATACATAGCTAAACGCACTAAACACCCAACCAACAGTACACCTATCAATACATAGCTAAACGCACTAATCACCCAACCAACAGTACACCTATCAATACATAGCTAAACCGCTAATCACCCAACCAACAGTACACCTATCAATACATAGCTAAACCCGCTAATTGCCCCAACCAACAGTACACCTATCAATACATAGCTAAACCCACAAATCACCCAACCAACAGTACACCTATCAATACATAGCTAAACCCGCTAATTAACCCAACCAACCTTACACCTATCAATACATAGCTAAACCCGCCAATTGCCCCAACCAACAGTACACCTATCAATACATAGCTAAACCGCTAATCGCCCAACCAACAGTACACTTAAAGGGAAAGTCAAGTTAAAAAAAAAAAAAAAAAACACCTTTCATGATTTAAATAGGGTATGTAATTTGAAACAACTTTCCAATTACTTTTCTTACCAATTTTGCTTTGTTCTCTTGGTATTCTTAGTTGAAATCTAAACCTAGGAGGTTCATATGCTAATTAATTTCTTAGACCTTGAAGGCCACCTCTAATATGAAAGCATTTTGACAGTTTTTCACCACTAGAGGACGTTAGTTCATGTGTTTCACATAGATAACATTGAGCTCAGGCACGTGAATCTCCTAGGAGTCAGCACTGATTGGCTAAAAATGCAAGTCTGTCAAAAGAACTGAATTAAGGGGGTAGTTTGCAGAGGCATAGATACAAGGTAATCACAGAGGTAAAAAGTATATTATTATAACTGTGTTGGTTATGCAAAACTGGGGAATGGGTAATAAAGGGATTATCTACATTTCTAAACAACAAACATTCTAGTGTTTACGGTCCCTTTAATACAGATCTAATCTGCTTTTCAAACCAACAGTACAAATAGTATGCTTAGTACCTAGCTGAACCGCTATTCACAAACTAACCGTAGATACCATATATTTATCAATACACAGTAAAACAGACAGTAAAGTCAAAATTAAACATATGGATTGGATACAAATTTCCAGTTTATTTCAATTACCAATTTTGCTTAGTTCTCCTGGTATCCTTTGTTAAAGAGTAACCATAGGTGAGCTCGCATGTGTCTTTAGCCATCTAGCATGTGTTTGCAACAATGTTTATGGCAATGTTATACATGGTTACAAACACTGCAGCCATATAATGTAACAGACACTCTGGACAGCAGAGTTTGCAACTATATAGAACATTGTTAAAGGGACAGTCAACACCAGAATTATTGTTTTTAAAGATAGATAATCCCTTAATTACCAATTCCCCAGTTTTGCATAACCAACAGTTATAATAATACACGTTTTACCTCTGTAATTACCTTGTATCTAAGCCTCAGCAGACTGCCCCCTTATTTCAGTTCTTTTGACAGACTTGCATTTTAGCCAGTCAGTGCTCACTCCACGGTAAAAGTACATGCATGACCTCAATGTTATCTATATGAAACGCATGAACTAATGCCCTCTAGTGGTGAAAAACTGTCAAAATGCATTTAGATTACAGGTGGCCTTCAAGGACTAAGAAATTAGCATATGAACCTCCTAGGTTTAGCTTTCAACTAAGAATACCAAGAGAACAAAGCAAAATTGGTGATAAAAGTAAATTGTAAAGTTGTTTAAAATTACATGCCCTATTTGAATCATGAAAGTTTTTTTGGACTTGACTGTCCCTTTAAGCATTTTTGCAAACACTTGCCTAATGGCTAAGGACACGTGCACTCTTCTGAGCTCACTTACGTTAACTGTCTAACAAAGGATACCAGGAGAACTAAGCAAAATTGATAATAGAAGTAAATTGAAAAGTTGTTTAAATGTGTATGCTCTATTTTTTACTTTTTATGTCCCTTTAAACTGCTATTCACCAAACCAACAGTACATTTTCAATACATAGCTAAACCGCTATTCACCTAACAATACACTGAACAAATTTTCCCTGCTACGATCATTAATACAAAGAGCTAGCCCTGGAGTACTACATACAGTGAACTGCACAATGCTGCTTTAGTGCTTGTAGCTGTGTCGTTAGGATGATGGTGTGGAGGGGCTTTACCAGTGCAGGGGATTTAGAAGTTAAATGGAGTTACAATGGGCGTTTCTTAGGTAATGAGGTATTTAACAAAAGGATAGGAATCAACTGTGGAGGTCCCTTTTGTGTTTTGGTGTAACTCCATTGAAATAGGTATCAGGTAGATCACAGTTAAAGAGATGGCAAACTTTCACGTTTGTATAAACAGATCCTGAATGTAAGCAATAATTTAGATGGCGCTGAATTCATCAGTTGTAATGAAGATGCGCTTCAACTTACTAAGTAGCGGAGAAATTCTAATACCCTGCACTCCAGCCAACCACTAATTGATTTATTTTTTGTGAGCTGTTTGAACGGTTCTCCAATCTGTGTTCTAGCTACAAAGATTTTTTTTTTTTAAATGGTGTGAGTGACGTATGGCTAGAGCACCGATTGGAGAACAGTTCAAACCGTTAGCTCACAAAAAAAAAAAATTAAACTTTGAAGTGGGCAGCCAGAGTGCGGGGTATCTGAATCATGAAAGAAAATATTTGGGTTTCATGTCCCTTTAAGTAGATAGGATCCGCAGGATTTTGTGAGTCCCCGGATATGTGGAATGATTGAGTGCCAACTTAAAGAGACAGTAAAATTCAAAATTAGATCTTCATGATTTAGCCACAACATACAATTTTAAACAACTTTTCAATTTACTTCTATTTAATTTGCTTCCTTCTCTTGTTTACCCTTTACTGAAAGTTTTATCTAGGGAAGCTCAGGAGCAGCAAAGAACCTAGGTTCTAGCTGCTGATTGGTGGATATAGATATATATATCTTTTTGGGTTATTCTCCATATATTTATATACAAATCCAACTGTCTGGCTCCTTATTTTTTTTCTTATCATATTCGTCAAGAACTATATATATATATATATATATATATATATATATATATATATATATATCTCTATATCTATATATCTCTCTCTATCTATATATACACACACAGGTATACCCCGCTCATACAGCGGGTTAGGGACCGGAGCCCCGCTGTAAAGTGAAAACCGCCTTAAAGTGAAACAAGGCAGTTTTAGCTATCTTTTCACTTGCCAGTGTGTTTAAAAACTTAAAAACATGTTTAAACTAACATATACTAGAGGTGCAATAGCATTAAGTTTAGTTTAACACTAGCTCAGCACAGTATTCAATAAATACTGTACCTGTAAAATAGTGACAATTACTGTAGTACAATTTGCCAGACTATAACACTGAGACACAGATTGCACTGTAATGCTGTAAACAAAGTGAACTGTGCATAACAAAATGGTGCCAGTCACTTTTCTCGCAATCTCACGAAGATTACAGCACTGTTTCAAATATTTGGAGGTTGAACTTCAGCTCCACAAAGCGCTGTATTAGCGAAGCGCTGTAAAGTGAGGCATACCTGTATATAGTCATTAGCTCACCCATGTGCTCCGTTAGAAACCAGTAGTGCCCTGATGCTCCTTCAACAAATGATACCAAGAGAATGAAACAAATTTGATAATAGAAGTAAACTAGAAAGTTGTTTAAATTGTATGTTATACCTAAATGATGAAAGAATTTGTTTGGGTTTCATGTCCCTTTATGTGTGACTCCAAGCCAGCATATCTGTGAAAAAGTGGTGATTGCAAAGACCCCATAAAGAGCGAAAATATTGGTAAGCCGAATCTCTGTTTTGGTATATTCAGCTGTAGGTAATGAAACAACATCCAGGAGAAAAGAGAGAGAATGTTTGGTGAATTGGTTGAGTAAGTTGTGTGTGATGACCAGGGAAGGCAAATAAATGTGCCTCTCATCTTCATAGAGGTGGCACTGTAAGAATATTATATTTATCCCAATGGAAGAATTTATATATGGAGAACAACAATGGGCTGGAGACTGAGCCTTGTAGTATGTCAACAGAGGGTGGCGTAGAATCAAAATATGCCATTGAAGTAGGCTGTCAAATGATTAGATAGGTATGATGCAAAAATAGTGGAGAGTTTGTAAGTGGAGGACATGGTGCATATAAGAAGTAGAAACGACCCTTTGTTTTATGATCAGCTCCTCTCTAAGATTTGCTTACATAGTGTGTAGAATAAGTGCAGTTTCTGTGCAGTGTTTACACCTAATTAGTTATGGTCTAACAAACTAAAAACTGAATGAATGAAAGAGGGTGTTAGGCAAGTATGCATTAATTGTTGTAATAGTTTGAAGACTAATAATATTAAAGGAACAGTAAACCTTAAAAATAATGTTATATAATTCTGCACATAGTGCAGAATTATATAAAATTATATTAGCGCAAACATTGTACAACCTAATTTCCCCTTTGAATTTTTTAAAAAAACTGCTGTTTTACAGACCCGCTCTCTGTGATCTTCTGAGCAGGTCTGTTTTTTTCAAACAGCGCATCGGGCCAGCTGTATAGTCACAGCCCGGCCCACCGCGCCATAGCACTAAGTGCAGCTCGCTCCTGCTGTCTGACAGTACCTATAAAATGCTTATATATATATATATATATATATATATATATATATATATATATATATATATATATATATATATATATATATATATATATATTTATTATGCAGTGGCACTCCCAGCAGCCGAGGGGGGTAGGGAATGGATCACCCAACCACCTCTAGCCGGCACCACCAGATGATTGTTACACACACAGTGTCACTATCTGTAACGATCTGGCATCTGCCTTCATATGGAACTGGAGCACCGATTGCGCTCAGGTTTTATAAACAGGCAGATGCCAGGAGCTCAGGAACTCCAGCTCTCTGCTGTAACAGCTGAGACTGCTGGAGCTTTCTGCGGCTCAGACGTATATATCCCATTGAGTGCTAAGCACTTTCCTACCTGGGTGCTAAGCTGATTTAATTTGTTTTTTTATTTTGTGGAAAAAAAAATGTTTTAACTTTTTTTTTTTTTTTTTTTTTCCAGATCCCCAAGACTTACACCATTGGAAAAGTTAGGCGATTACCTTTCCAATGGTCTTGGGGGTCTGTAGCTGCTTGGATGCCTGAGATACAGGCTTCTAAGCAGCATGCCCCCTTTCCCTATACTTTCTATTGACAAACGGTTAATAAAGTTGCGCAGTGACATCATCGCGCAAAACGTGATGCCCCGGCAATGCCCGTCACTCTACAGGCACGATCGCCGGGGTAGGACCGGTTGGCACCCCCCAGATCTCTCTCAAGGTGGGAGAGTGCTAGTGACGGCTCTGAGCAGTCATTATCACCAAAGTGGGAGACTCTGTGACGACTCAGAGCCGTCATTAGCACGCAAAGGGTTAAACATTGTGCAGTACAATAAGCAAAATACTGCACAACATATATACTTGTCATTATGGATTAAAGGGACAGTCTAGTCAAAACTAAACTTTCCTGATTGAGATAGGACATGCAATTTTAAACAATCTTTCCAATTTAATTTTATCATCAAATTTGCTTTATTCTCTGTGGTCTGGACATACTACAAGGCTCAGTCTCTGGCCCATTGTTCTCCATATATAGATTCTTCCATTGAGAGAAATAGGATTTTCTTTCAGTTCTAGTGTCACTGCTAATTTGCTTATGGGTCTATCTACATGCATAAACTCTTTCTTCAAAACTGAGTGACACACATTCTAAATAATATATAAATCAAACAAATAGTCTTTGTTGTGCCATATATAAAACAACAACGATCACCACACTTTATTTTATTTTTAAAGGAAAGTAGGGTACTAAAAAGCAAGAGTATAGCATTTTAAAAGTTAATGTCTAGTTATAGCAAAATTAGTGATACAATTTTAAAATACAAAATGCCCTTCGGATACTAGCAGCCCTACAATTACACAAAGTATGACAAACACTCAGGCAGTTACAGCTATAAATAGTGTATAAGTCTGTATTAACCCTTCTGCTTACAGACTCCCGGTAATCATTGCACTCCAATAACACATACTAAGGGGTTTAAAGCATAATATAGTCCTAGCAACATATATCAGTGATTATTAGTGGTTGGTGAATACACCGCAGAACAACAGTGATTGTTAGTGCAATGTAGTGGATGTACACCCACTAATAATATTATCCCTTCAGCTGCGAAAGAAAGTAGTGATTGTCTGATGCTCGAAATACACAAAGCAGGGCAATAGAAACATCAAGTCCCTGCAGCTAACCTGCACAGATCGTCTAACACCCCGTCAGGAACCTCCACTCTTTTTGTATCCATACTGAGTGCAGGTACATCCCGGGAAGAGCGCGGTTCTACAGCCAGGCAGCAGCGGGTAACAGGAGGCGGAACTAGGAAAGGAAACGAAACAACAACAAGGCTTCACCATCACTCACACTGCGTCACCTCCGCTATCAGGGGGCGGGGCTCGGCTGGAAAGGCAGTAGTTAGCCAGTGAAGAATAACCGCCAATCAGAAAAAGATTGACGGCAAGGATTCCCTTGGTTACAAGGATTGACCAATAGTGAAAGGAGAAGGCGGGACCATTATTGCTATTTAGCAGACAGGTTCGGCTGGTAGTAACTGTGTTGAGCAAGAAGCCAGGCGATTGGAATGTGTGTGGAAAGTTAATTATTTGTAAACAAATACAGACTGGAATATCTATTTCCACTCCCCCTGTATCATGTGACAGCCATCAGCCAATCACAAATGCATAAACGTATATGCTGGGAATTCTTGCACATGCTCAGTAGGAGTTGGTGACTCAAAAAGTGTAAATATAAAAAGACTGAACATTTTGTTAATGGAAGTAAATTGGGAAAGTTGTTTAAAATCGCATGCTGTATCTGAATCATGAAGTTTAATTTTTACTTGAGTGTCCCTTTTTAAGGATTTGTTGGCTGATTGGGAACAGCCCCCATAAAAGGGTGAAATACAAGTGACATGTATTACTACGTGCTGAGCTGCTGCAACCTAGTTTTTCTGGATTGCGGTACTCGATCAGTCAGCAAAAGCGAGCCTCCTTCATGAGGAGATACTGTCAGCCAGCTAGCTAGGCCCCATTACCAAAAGGCTAGCGCTCACACTGGTGTGTTTGTCTACTGTGTGTGTGTTGGGGCTGGCTCAAGAGTGAAATCATGCCCTCAACCCTACATCCACTACAGTTTAAATCCAACAGGAGCCAGTTGTCTCAACGGGTAAAACAGTGCTCTGTAAACAAAGTGTTTCCAGTTATTCATTTTACCTGCTGGAATGTATTGTTTGTAAATAACTTATAGTTATTTTGGAATTTGAAATAGCTGATTTTGCCTGTGGTATACCCACCTATACTTAACATTTCAATACTTAAAGGGACAGTCAAGTATAAATTAAACTTTCATTATTCAGATAGGACTTTTAATTTTAATTGACTTTCCAATTTACTTTTATCATCAAATTTGCTTTTTTCTCTTGGTATTCTTAGTTTAAACTAAACATAGGTAGGCTCATATGCTAATTTCTAAGCCTTTGAGGGCTGCCTCTTATCACATGCTTTTTAAATCTCTTTTCAACACAAAGAGACAGAAAGTACACGTGGGCTATATAGATAACACTGTGTTCAGGCACAGAAAGTTATTTAAGATCTAGCACAATGCAATGCTAAATTTAAGACAATAGATAATAAACAGTCACAGTCGTGATCAGGGGGCTGAAAGAAGGTTCCTAGATACAAGGTAATCACAAAGGTAAAAAGTACATTAATATAACTGTGTTGGTTATGCAAAACTGGGGAATGAGTAATAAAGGGATTATCTATCTTTTAAAACAATAACAATTCTATGGTTGACTGTCCCTTTAAATGTACACTGAACCCCATTTTTTTCTTTCGTGATTCAGATAGAGCATGAAATTTTAAGAAGCTTTTTAATTTACTCTTATTATTCAATTTTCTTCATTCTCTTGGTATCTTTATTTGAAATGCAAGAATGTACATTTAGATGCCGGCCCATTTTTGGTGAAAAACCTGGATTGTTCTTGCTGATTGGCGGATAAATTCATTCACCAATAAAAAAGTGCTGTCCAGGCTGAGCCAACAGCCGACCAAGATGGCTGCGTATTCTGGGAGCTCCTCTAACAGAACGCAGTCTAACCTGATTTAAAACCACAAATGCATTCCTGACACCTTTCATCTAAGATAGACCGGTTGCAGGTGGTTTGAGACTAAAGCGCAAAACAGTTTTAGCTCAAAACTTAATGTCTAACCGGCTCGGAGAAACACTGCAACACTGCGGCCTTCCCCAATTCCACGCAGGAGTTGCCTCAGCAAGGACGTCTTGCAATACCATGGCAGTCTTAAGGGCACGCAATTGAGCTCCAATATGACCGAGGTAAAGAGCTTGGGGACAAAGGAGGTGCACAGACATAAGGGGTAAGACAACGCCTCACTCACAACATACATACTTCAATGAAGACCCCTGACAATACCCCCTCGCACTTCCACAGATGCTTGGCACACGACAGAAGGGTCAGTGATTGCGACACAGGGCACGAATATAACAGAGGCAGTCTGCCACAGGGGTTACATCGCCTATTCACTCGCTATATGCCACAGCTTGGGGATTGAGCATTGAGTATGGCTGTACACATGCAGCTAACATAAGTTTTGACTGCCAAGCTATAATCGTAACTGTATGGTGCCGACCTTGCCTCTGATCAGTGCATAACAAAAAAGCAGTGCAGATGGGTGTCAGCGGAGGAGCCCTACACATGCGAAGTGCCCCAGTATCAGATCACTAAATGTACCTTTCTACCATGTCGCTGCCTCCTGGACTTTTTGGGACTTTGCCATTAACTTCAAATGTTTGCAATGTCCCTTAACGAGCCTACAATGATTCCCATGTGCCTAATGTTTGACCCTGGGGGCGGGGTCAATGTATGGAGAGTGCTACTGTGAGCAGTGTTGTATTGCGGAGGACCGAGGTACACAATATCGATGTGGACATTCCTACCTTCATATTTAAAAGCCCAATCCCAAGAAGTGCCCACGATATGTTCTGAACTGAAGTTGTTGTTTTTAGGATCTGTTATTTTTAACGGCAGCATGTCCATTTCTTGCTACACAGCAATCCCTCTATACTCATTTGTGCAAGCAAGAATGTCTCATGAAAGCTGACCAGACCTTTGGCAACAGATCAGGGATTGGTTTTTAACAAAAAAAAAACAAAATCTGCCTATATATAGCTTACAGTGCATTAAATATAGAATTATATTGGGCTATTTGCTATTTTATGTTTAAAAGGACATTCCTCATCACCAATTTATGGTATCTCAATTTAACCATCGCTACATAATAATCTCCCTCACTGCGCTTACCCATAGGTGTGGTAAAATACAATTGCTGTTTACTTCAATAATTTTGCCTGGCTTTTAATATGCATCTTTATTAATATTGTTGATTAGCACTCCATTGTCTGCGGCCGAGGCAGTGGAGTCTAGAGATCTGAGCTATATTAGAAGCTATTATATTATGAGATCTTTCTATTCTACCTACCATACGGTTATGATTACTGTGGATAGTTTCTACCTGTTGCTTCCAAGCTTTGCTACACCACCTAATACATGACAGAGTTTAAGCTGAAACAGGGTTAGTGAGGGCCATATATAATCATATTATGAGATAGTTCTTTGCTTTCGAGGATACAATCACCAGCGACTACAATACAACACTTAGCTGCCTTCCACCAATGCTTAAGACAATTGTTTTTTTACACATGCTCTGCTAACTGCTGAATGTCAGCTCGCTGGGTACTACTTGTGCTAGGTATAGTGCGAGATAAGTAATGTTCAGGCAAGATATAGCGAGTGCTAGGCATATTCTGTGCTAGGTATTATCTGTGCTAGGTACTGTTTGTGCTAGGTACTGTTTGTGCTAGGTACAGTGTGTGCTAGGTACAGGGTGTGCTAGGTACAGTGTGTGCTAGGTACAGAGTGTGCTAGGTACAGTGTGTGTTAGGTACAATGTGTGCTAGGTACAGTATGTGCTAGGTACAGTGTGTGCTAGGTACTGTATGTGCTAGGTACTGCGTGTGCTGGGTACTGTTTGTGCTGGGTACAGTGTGTGCTAGGAACTGTTTGTACTAGGTACAGTGTGTGCTATGAACAGTATGTGCTAGGTACGGTTTGTGCTGGGTACAGTGTGTGCTAGGTACTGTTTGTGCTAGGTACAGTGTGTGCTAGGTACAGTGTGTGCTGGGTACTGCGTGTGCTGGGTACGGTTTGTGCTGGGTACAGTGTGTGCTAGGTACTGTCTGTGCTAGGTACAGTGTGTGCTAGGTACTGTTTGTGCTGGGTACTGTTTGTGCTGGGTACTGTTTGTGCTGGGTACTGTTTGTGTTGGGCACTGTTTGTGCTGGGTACTGTTTGTGCTGGGTACTGTTTGTGCTGGGTGCTGTTTCTGCTGGGTGCTGTTTGTGCTGGGTATAGTGTAAGATAAGCAATGTTCATGCTAGGTATAGCGAGTGTTAGGCATATTCTGCGCTGGGTACAGTGTGTGTTAGGTACAATGTGTGCTAGGTACAGTGTATGCTAGGTACAGTGTGTGCTAGGTACAGTGTGTGCTAGGTACTTTATGTGCTAGGTACTGCGTGTGCTGGGTACTGTTTGTGCTGTGTACAGTGTGTGCTAGGAACTGTTTGTACTAGGTACAGTGTGTGCTAGGTACTGCGTGTGCTGGGTACGGTTTGTGCTGGGTACAGTGTGTGCTAGGTACTGTTTGTGCTAGGTACAGTGTGTGCTAGGTACAGTGTGTGCTGGGTACGGTTTGTGCTGGGTACAGTGTGTGCTAGGTACGTTTTGTGCTAGGTACAGTGTGTGCTAGGTACGTTTTGTGCTGGGTACTGTTTGTGCTGGGTACTGTTTGTGCTGGGTACTGTTTGTGTTGGGCACTGTTTGTGCTGGGCACTGTTTGTGCTGGGTACTGTTTGTGCTGGGTGCTGTTTGTGCTGGGTATAGTGTAAGATAAGTAATGTTCATGCTAGGTATAGCGAGTGTTAGGCATATTCTGCGCTGGGTACTATGTGCGCTAGGTACTATGTGTGCTAGGTACTGTTTGTGCTAGGTACTGTTTGTGCTAATTACTGTGTGTGCTAGGTACTGTGTGTGCTAGGTACTGTGTGTGCTAGGTACTGCATGTGCTAATTGCTGTGTGTGCTAGGTACTGTTTGTGCTGGGTACTGTTTGTGCTGGGTACTGTTTGTGTTGGGTACTGTTTGTGGTGGGTACTGTTTGTGCTGGGTACTGTTTGTGCTGGGTGCTGTTTGTGCTGGGTACTGTTTGTGCTGGGTTCTGTTTGTGCTGGGTATAGTGTGAGATAAGTAATGTTCATGCTAGGTATAGCGAAGCAAGTGCTAGGCATATTCTGCGCTGGGTACTATGTGCGCTAGGTACTATGTGTGCTAGGTACTGTTTGTGCTAGGTACTGTGTGTGTGCTAGGTACTGTGTGTGCTAATTGCTGTCTGTGCTAGGTACTGTGTGTACTAGGTACTGCGTGTGCTAATTACTGTCTGTGCTAGGTACCATGTGTGCTAGGTACTGGTGTGCTAGGTACTGTGTGTGCTAGGTACTGTGAGTGCCAGGTACTGTGTGTGCTAATTGCTGTCTGTGCTAGGTACTGTTTGTGCTAGGTACTGTGGGTGCTAGGTACTGTGTTTGCTAATTGCTGTCTGTGCTAGGTACTGTGTTTAATAGGTACCGTGTGTGCTAATTGCTGCCTGTGCTAGGTACTGTTTGTGCTAGGTACTGTGTGTGCTAGGTACTGTCTGTGCTAGGTACTGTCTGTGCTAGGTACTGTCTGTGCTAGGTACTGTCTGTGCTAGATACTGTGTGTGCTAGGTACTGTGTGTGCTAGGTACTGTGTGTGCTAGGTACTGTCTGTGCTAGGTACTGTGTGTGCTAGGTACTGCGTGTGCTGGTTACTGTTTGTGCTATGTACTGTTTGAGCCAGGTACAGTGTGTGCTAGGTACTGTTTGGGCTAGGTATGGTGTGTACTGGATATAGTCCTCTGTTCTGTTAGTGACCTTCTAATCCATGCTTCCTCCTTTCTCTTGTTGCTATATATTGCTGCTTTAGCTTATTTCAATGTATATCAAGAGATTGATATGCTATGTGTCGCTGAAACATACTCTCCTCCTGAAGTACAAAAGTTCTAGTTCCAAGAGCCTCTATTTGTCTACCTCATATAGACCTTATGCTGGCTTTTGAAGTACTAAACATAATTTATAAGCTCTAGCTCCCCCCCCCCACATTCTGAGCCCACATCAGGGTTCAAACTCCCTCAATTTACCCATTCCTCCCTTTTGATCCCCTCTCCCAAAAATATTGTATTATAGAAGTGTGAGTTCCAAACGGTCAGATCTGTATTGATTCATTTAAAATAGGAAAAATGTGAGTCAATCCATCTCACATTTCTATGACTGATTGAACTTTTATATCCTAGTCTGACCTTGGGGATGCGGGTACCCTATTTGTTGTTTTTGTGTGTAATTGGGAGACCTGTGAGTCCCATTCAGTGTTTTGACTTTGTTGGATCTGTGTGCTTTTGCCTACTATTGTACATTAATGTATCGATCCTATTTCTATTCTTATGTTAGAATTGTTTATTTGAAGCCCCTTTCCCTTGCTAAGGAAGGGTTACTTGACTTATCAATGTCTTGACAGTAACTTTCACTGGACCTGCGTGTCCGCTTCATTTGTTTGTGTCTATTGGAGCAGGGTTCCTGCGTGTCCCCAATTGTTATTTCAACTCTTGAAACTAAATAAAAAATTATATTAAAAACAAAAAAGGGCTGCCCAGAGGCTGAACCAAAAAAAGCTTAGATGCCTTCTTTTTCAAATAAAGCTAGCAAGAGAATGAAGAAAAATTGATAATAGGAGTAAATTAGAAAGTTGCTTAAAATGTCATGCTCTATCTGAATCACAAAATAAAACATTTGGGTTCAGTGTCCCTTTAAATATTTACTATAGAAAAGCTGTGTAATCAGCCAGCAAAAGAAGTAACACCCCCGCTGGGAGGTAGGAGAGATAAGTAATAAAATGTTTATTTTAAAATGTTCTCTCTTAGGGCCAGATGATCTAACAAGTCTCGTCAGTACAGTGAGGTCCCTCAAATAATTTTAGAAATGCACATTTTAACTTGAGAGCTGTTTATCATGCTATGCAGAGTTTTGGATGTGAAGAAGAAATGCGTACATTATAATTTAAGGTCTTAAAAAATCCCACAAATGTTCTGTGATTTCCCCCCCCCCCCCTTTGTTATCCCTGTGAACCCCCTTAGCATGTAAGCCTATGAGCCCAGCTGTTTGTAAATCACCTTCATGGGAGCTGATTTACAACAGTGCAACGCTTGACAGGGCCCTCTACCAACTTGTTCTATATAAATATTCCCTTGCATTACATACCTATCCACGTCCTTGCTAACCCGTGTCACTAACTGTCTTTCTTATATCTCTTCCAAAACTTAGCTCCTTATTTCCCCTCATCATGACAGTTTCATTTTCACCTTAGTGGTCCTTTAAAATTAAATTAATTGTGCAAACATTTAAATGAATCGTCTATCACTGTTTCACTGTTACACTGTGAATATACACGGTTATTGCCACCAGTACGAATTTCTTTGTGAAGTACCTCACCTTTTTTTTGTTGTTGAATTTTTACATTCAGTCGTTTCCATCAATTAGAACCACACCTCCCAACAATAACCTACTTATCACAAACATTTTGAATGCAATCCTGGTACAATAACATCCTCTGTACCCTGACGTGGGAAAATTCTACAATATTTAATTCAATCAGAAATCAGCTTTTCCCATCAGCTTTTCGCATAATTGTTGTCATTTTAAATTCTATTTAAAACATCTTTTAATAAAAAGTTAAGAAAATATAGTTCAAATCATATTTTTAAATTATAAAACCTATAAGAATCATGATTGCAATGAATGTTATTTAGAAAATAACTTAATATTATATTAAAGGGACTGTCTACAATAGCATTTTTATTGTTTTAAAAGATAGATAATCCCTTTATCTTGGCCCTCCCTGGTTATCAGGTTCCTTGCTTATTTGAATCACAACTGCAGAGTTTAAATAAATTATATTTGTTTCACAACTGGAGTACAGGCTATTATATCAGCATAGACTGTATTTACTCAGAGTGATTTTTATAAGGAAATGCAGTAAGACTTTATATGGTTATATATTATTGTTATACCATATAAGTAATAAAGAGACTGAAAATAAGTATTAGTATTAATAACAACTTTTGTCATTAGTATAGCTCAAGCCCATATAAGAGAGATAGAGTTCATTGTAATAAGCACTAAAGCGTGAGAGATATGAGACACACAGTCTGCAGGTGCTGACAGGGGCGTGACCTGCTGCGGGACACAGCACACTGAATAATGTTTGCAGCGTGGATATCTGAACACAGACCAGTGAGTGTATTGAGAGCTGTGAGACACGCTGAGTTGCGAGGAGCTGTCTGACACGCTGAGATGTGTGAAGCTGTGTGACGTCACAGAAAGTCCGTTACTGTCCGGTATGGGAATGAATCAAAGAAAGTTTATAACATTATCATGAAACATACGTTGCAAATGTTAGTAATATTTCAGAGACAAAGTCAGTTTAGAAATGTTCAAGAGAAAACATGACATTTGAAATTAGCCGTTAGTTTAGGCTTCCAAGGTAAATTAGAATTGATACAAATACCGTAGCGGTAGTAAGTAGAATCCTTCTGTTGGAAATTAAGTAGCAATTCCTGTAGAGATGTAGAGTTGAAATAAATTAATACTTCTTGGAATAGTAAACTTCAGGATGAAATGAGACTAGTTGTTATCAGTCCTTAATGAGACCAAACTGCAGCTGGTATTTGTAATTCAAATGTTGAAGTAGTAAAAGTAAATCTTCTCTTGATATGAATGTAGCTTATAAGAAACAGAGCACTGGTTTTAGCAAACAATACTCAACAACTAAGCACTTGTTTGGGGCGTGGTGATGCCTTAAGTACAGGTGAGGAAAGGGAGTTGAGGCAAAAGGTAAAAGCAGGACTGGAATCCTTACAGATCTCCCCCCTCAAGCAAGCCGACCACGGGTTGGAATTTAGGTCTACTTGGATAGCGTCTATGGAAACGAGCAATAAGCTTCGGAGCATTAATGTGTGCATGAGGTTCCCAAGTGTCATCCTCTGGGGCGAACCCCTTCCATCGGACCAGATACTGTAATTCTCCATTATAATGTCTTGAGTCCAAGAGATCATAAACTTCATAGACATCAGTGCCCAATTGTATAGGAGAAGGGGGTAAAAGAGGTGCATCAGGCTTATCTCCTAAGTAGGGTTTCAATAATGATACATGGAAAGTTGGGTGGATGGGTAAAGAATCAGGTAGGTCAAGCCGGACGGCATTTTCATTGATGATGTGTAGAATTTTGAATGGGCCAAGGAACAACCCAGCCAATTTTTTACTTGGTAAGTGCATTTTAATATTTTTGGAAGATAACCAAACATAGTCCCCGATGGAATATTTCGGAGAAGCTCTACGTCGTAAATCATAAAAAAAATTCTGAGAAGCCTGAGCATGTTTGATGTTATCACGTAAGTGTAGGAAATTTTCAGCTATGTTTTGTGTCAACACATCAACAGATGGTGAATCATGTGTAGAGGTCGTTTGGATAGTGAATCTTGGGTTAAAACCATAGTTGGCAAAAAAGGGAGAGTAATTTGTAGTGCTGTTAAATGTATTATTATAGGCAAATTCAGCCATAGAGAGAAAAGAAGTCCATTTATTTTGATGATATGAGCAATAGCAACGTAGATATTGCTCAAGCCACTGATTGAGTCTCTGAGTTTGGCCGTTAGTCTGAGGGTGGAAGGCTGTGCTTAACCTTTGATCAATTTGGAGTGCTTTAGTGAGTGCTTTCCAGAAGCGTGAAGTGAATTGGGTTCCTCTATCAGTAGTTAAAATGGAGGGTAACCCGTGGTATCGTACAATGTGGTTTAGAAATAAGTATGCTGTTTCAATGGAAGTGGGTAACTTGTGATAAGGAATAAAATGTGCCATTTTAGTAAAATGATCTGTAACAACTAAAATGGTAGTTTGTCCTGAATCTATGACTGCCCTATCGAATTGAAACCTGGAACCACACCACCCATCGGACATTTATACCCACTCTGTCAACCAGAATTGGATCATCTAAAGACTTACCTAGATGAAAATCTAAAGAAAGGGTTTATCCGGTAAATATATAGGTGGTAAATCAACTATAAAATCCATTCCCAAATGAGACCAAGGAGATTCTGGTACTTCCAGAGGAATCAAATAGCCGTAGGGAGGTCTCCTTTCTGGTCTCGATACTGTACAAGTTGTACAATGTTGTATATATTCCTTTATACTGGTTTTCATCGATGGCCACCAATAACTTCTAGCGATAAGCTCATAAGTACGTTTGATACCTGGATGACCAATTAGTGGAGGGTCATGATGTTCTTTGATTATTTTCTGTCTGAAACGTTCTGGAATATATAGTTTAAAACCATGAAAGTAAAAACCATTCTGGAGGCTTAGACTATCTAATAGGGTTTGGTCTTCTGAAGATAGATCAGATTGGTATTCCTTATCCTGTTGAGATAGGATAGCAAGGAAACGAGTAGGGGGAAGAATGCTAGTAGGAGAGTCTTCTTGTACAGGTCTTGAATCTCGTCGAGAGAGTGCATCTGCCTTCCCATTTTTTGATCCTGGCCTGTACATGATTTGAAAATTGAAACAACTAAAGTAGAGACTCCATCTCACTTGACGTCCAGATAAAGTTTTGTTATTTTGTAGATATTCCAAATTCCGGTGATCAGTGTAAATCACTATAGGTAGTGAGGTACCTTCAAGAAGATGTCTCCAGAATTCAAAGGCTCTTTTAATGGCTAGAAGTTCCTTGTCCCCAATGGAATAGTTGATCTCTGCTGAAGTCATAATTTTTGAATAGAACCCAACTGGGTGTAGAGGTTCTTTAGGAGACTGTCTTTGGGAGAGGACAGCGCCAAGAGCATAATCTGAAGTATCCACCTCTAGGATATATTGAAGGTTTGGATCAGGATATTTCAGAATGGGAGAAGATGAAAAAGAATTCTTCAGGAAGCTGAAAGCATCATCCTGTTCTTTGGTCCACTGGAAAGTTCAGTTAGCACTAGTTAATTTAGTCAGAGGTTTCGCTATTTTTGAGAAATTGCGAATTAACTTTCTGTAATAGTTACTGAAGCCAAGAAACTTTTGTAGTTCTTTCCTTGTTGAAGGTGTGGGCCAGGATTTTACTGCTTCCACTTTGTTATCTTGCATTTGAATCCCATTCGGGCTGATGGAGTAACCCAGGAACTCTATTTTGTTGGTGTGAAAAATACATTTTTCCAATTTGGCGTAGAGCCGATGGACTTGGAGTCTTGCTAAAACCCAACTTACATGTTTGATATGTTCTTCTAGATTTGTGGAGTAGATTAGAATGTCATCTAGGTAGACAACAACACATGTGTCAAGAAGATCATGGAAAATGTCATTAATAAAGAACTGGAAAGTTGCGGGTGCGTTGGTTAAGCCAAAGGGCATAACTAGATATTCAAACAACCCATACCTAGTTCTAAAAGCGGTAAGCCACTCATCCCCCTCTCGGATACGCACTAAATTGTACGCCCCTCTCAAATCTAATTTAGTAAAAATCTGAGCATGCCTGAGTCTTTCTATGAGTTCAGGAATGAGGGGGAGAGGGTATCGTTTTTTTATGGTGATTTTGTTCAATTGTCTGAAGTCAATGATAGGCCGAAGAGATTGGTCTTTGTTCCGCACAAAAAACATTCCTGCACCAGCAGGAGAAACCGAAGGACGGATAAACCCTTTCTTTAGATTTTCATCTAGGTAAGTCTTTAGATGAACCAATTCTGGTTGACAGAGTGGGTATAAATATCCGATGGGTGGTGAGGTTCCAGGTTTCAATTCGATAGGGCAGTCATAGATTCTGTGTGGGGGAAGGGTGTCTGCTTCCTTCTTACTGAAGACTTCAGAGAACTGCTTGTACATTTCTGGTATCAGAGTTTCTGATGTGGAGGATAAGCTGTGAAAAAAGGTTCTATGACAAGTCTGTTGGCAAAATTCAGAATTTAATTGAACATTTAAGGATTTCCAATTAATCTCTGGTTCGTGTAGCTGTAACCAAGCTAGCCCAAGTACTATAGGGAATAATGGAGAAGTGATTACATCAAAGGTGAGATGTTCATGATGTGTTTTTAATGTGGTGACAGAGAGCGGGATGGTGTGATGTGTAATGGGCCCTGATGATATCTCAGACCCATCAACCACACAAAGGAGAATAGGAGACAACTTTTTTATCAATGGTATTTTATTTTTTGAAACCAGAGAACTGTCAATGTAGTTTCCTTGTGCTCCTGTATCCAAGATGGCTGGAATGGTTACTTGCTTATTTGCCCACTGTAGAGAGAGAAGTAAAGAACAACGAAGAGGGTTGTTATGCTTTAACTGCATAGAAAGATTGGTATGGTACTTACTCTTCTTGTTCTGTGGCAAAGAGGGGCAATCCTTTAAAGTATGAGATGAGGATGCACAATACATGCAGAGGCCTCTAGTCTTCCTTCTGATGCGTTCTTCAGGAGTTAGAGGTCCTCTAATAAAACTTATATCCATTGCTTCAGCACCAGTTGAACCAGTATGAGAACTGTTAGAAGTGGGATGGTTTAGAACCTTATCCTTCTTGTAAACAATTTCAGGGTATTGACGTTCAAATCTTCTTTCACGTAATCTCCTATCAATTTGCCTGCTGAGCTTCATAAGGCCTTCCAATGTTTCAGGCAACTCAGTTCGGGCTAATTCATCTTTTACTGCGTCAGAGAGTCCAAGCCTGAACTGGTTTTTTAAGGCAATGGCGTTCAATTGAGAGTCAATAGAATATTGCTTGAATTCTGTTATGTAACTTTCAACAGGTTTGATACCTTGTTTTAGGTTCCTCATCTTTTTCTCAGCAGTATACTGTAGGTTAGAATCATAGTATAATTCATCCATGATATCCAGAAAAGATGAAAAAGATGAGAGAACTGGATTATTTGTCTCAAAGAGAGTGTCTGCCCAAATGCGAGGTTCACCTCTTAAATAACTTATCATTGTAAGGACTTTAACCCTATCATTTGGGTATGTTCTAGGTTTAAGGGTGAAATTAAGCAGACAAGCATTTTTAAATTGACGGTATAAATTCCTATCTCCATTGAAAAAATCTGGAGGTGCAATAAATGGTTCTGACAGATTGTCAGGAAGGCTCTGTTTAGTAGAGACAGTGTCTTTTATGACTTTTCTTAAAGTTTCATTTTCTAATTGTAACTCACTAAAGGCTTGACTAAGTTGATCAACTCTTTGTGTTAAATTATAAACAATTTGAGGAAGCTCTGCTGGATCCATTATATATCGCTTAGTTGTTATATCAGGTTCCTTGCTTATTTGCATCACAACTGCAGAGTTTAAATAAATTATATTTGTTTCACAACTGGAGTACAGGCTATTATATTAGCATAGACTGTATTTACTCAGAGTGATTTTTATAAGGAAATGCAGTAAGACTTTATATGGTTATATATTATTGTTATACCATATAAGTAATAAGAGACTGAAAATAAGTATTAGTATTAATAACAACTTTTGTCATAAGTATAGCTCAAGCCCATATAAGAGAGATAGAGTTCATTGTAATAAGCACTGAAGCGTGAGAGATATGAGACACACAGTCTGCAGGTGCTGACAGGGGCGTGACCTGCTGCGAGACACAGCACACTGAATAATGTTTGCAGCGTGGATATCTGAACAGAGACCAGTGAGTGTATTGAGAGCTGTGAGACACGCTGAGTTGAGAGGAGCTGTCTGACACGCTGAGATGAGTGAAGCTGTGTGACGTCACTTAAAGTCCGTTACTGTCCGGTATGGGAATGAATCAAAGAAAGTTTATAACATTATCATGAAACATACGTTGCAAATGTTAGTAATATTTCAGAGACAAAGTCAGTTTAGAAATGTTCAAGAGAAAACATGACATTTGAAATTAGCCGTTAGTTTAGGCTTCCAAGGTAAATTAGAATTGATACAAATACCGTAGCGGTAGTAAGTAGAATCCTTCTGTTGGAAATTAAGTAGCAATTCCTGTAGAGATGTAGAGTTGAAATAAATTAATACTTCTTGGAATAGTAAACTTCAGGATGAAATGAGACTAGTTGTTATCAGTCCTTAATGAGACCAAACTGCAGCTGGTATTTGTAATCCAAATGTTGAAGTAGTAAAAGTAAATCTTCTCTTGATATGAATGTAGCTTATAAGAAACAGAGCACTGGTTTTAGCAAACAATACTCAACAAAGCACTTGTTTGGGGTGTGGTGATGCCTTAAGTACAGGTGAGGAAGGTGAGTTGAGGCAAAAGGTAAAAGCAGGACTGGAATCCTTACACTGGTAATGCTTAGCAGTGAGAAACCCTCTCCCAAAGGGGTGTGGACAGAAAAGACCACTCCCCTGATAACCTAGAAAGGTAATCTAGACCCATTCCCCTTATCCTCATAGTTCTGTCCAGTCTTCAAGGTGGTTAGGACTAAGAGACCCTCTTCAAACCTGGGTAGTGGTAGGCTACAAAACTTACCTTGGGGACTGTTTCTTGTTTCCCCTGCAGTGGATAGATCCTGGCTGGTGGGAGTGGCTGTATAGGTCTTCGTTAGAGAGGTCTTTGATGGGAGCCGCCATGTTCCGTGACATCACTGGAAATTACATCATGGGGGTTCCATCTGAGGATCCTCTGAATCACGTGCACTTAAAAATTATCTCGGCCTGAGCCTAGCAGTATGTGTTGCCTTCCTTGGAGTACCGGTTTGTTCTCTAAAGTTTTTGGATGATCCAGGTCTTTACCTTCCCACTGTGAGTCCCTAGGCTATGTGCCAGTTATGATATTATGTTTCAGAGCACTATTTATATGCTATAAAAATTAAGGCTCCTTTATTTTTCTATATAGTTTTTGAATTTAATCTAAACTTTGCAATATGGAGCAAGAGCATGATATTGATCCTGACACTGCCCAGGGAGATCCAATTAAAGGTATGTTTTTTTCTGTCTTTTTTGTAGACTGTTTGCAAATACTACTTAAAATAATTTTTTCTTATGGGGCTTTTATTTTTTAGCCCTGAGCCCAAGTCTGTCTGTGCACTATGTGATAAACTTTGTTGGCAGGATAAGAAATTATCGGCTAGATTACGAGTTTGGCGTTAGCCATAAAAAGCAGCATTAAGGGGTCCTAACGCTGCTTTTTAACGCCCGCTGGTATTACGAGTTTGGCAGGTACAGGTGTACCGCTCACTTTTCTTCCGCGACTTTTCCATACCGCAAATCCAATTACGTCAATTGCGTATCCTATCTTTTTAATGGGATTTGGCTAACGCTGGTATTACAAGTCTTGGAAGAAGTGAGCGGTACAGCCTCTACCTCCAAGACTTCTACCGCATATAAAAGTCAGTAGTTAAGAGTTTTATGGACTAACGCCGGAACATAAAGCTCTTAACTAAAGTGCTAAAAAGTACACCAACACCCATAAACTACATATAAACCCCTAAACCGATGCCCCCCCACATGACAAACACTATAATAAAATGATTTAACCCCTAATCTGCCGACCGGACATCGCCGCCACCTACATTATACCTATAAACCCCTAATCTGCTGCCCCCAACATCGCCGACACCTACAGTATATTTATTAACCCCTAATCTGCCGCCCCAACGTCGCCGACAACTACCTACAATTATTAACCCCTAATCTTCCAACCCCCAACGTCACAGCTACTATAATAAAGTTATTAACCCCTAAACCTAAGTCTAACTCTAACACCCCCCTAACTTAAATCTATTTTTAATAAATCTAAATAAAATTACTATAATTAAATAAATTATTCCTATTTAAAACTAAATACCTGTAAAATAAACCCTAATATAGCTACAATATAACTAATAGTTACATTGTAGCTATTTTAGGATTTATTTTTATTTTACAGGCAACTTTGTATTTATTTTAACTAGGCACAATAGTTATTAAATAGTTATTAACTATTTAATAAATACCTAGATAAAATAAATACAAATATACCTGTAAAATAAACCCTAACCTAAGTTACAATTACACCTAACACTACTCTATAATTAAATTAATTACCTAAACTACCTACAATTAAATTAAATTAAACTAAATTATGAAAAAAACAAACACTAAATTACAGAAAATAAAAAAGAAATTACAATATTTTAAACTAATTACACCTACTCTGATCCCCCTAATAAAAAAAAGCCCCCCAAAATAATAAAATTCCCTACCCTACACTAAATTACAAATAGCCCTTAAAAGGGCCTTTTGCGGGGCATTGCCCCAAAGTAATCAGCTCTTTTACCAGCCCTTAAAGGGCTTTTTGTGGGGCATTGCCACAAAGTAATCAGCTCTTTTACCTGTAAAAAAAAAAATACAATACCCCCCCAACATTAAAACCCACCACCCACATACCCCTACTCTAAAACCCACCCAATCCCCCCTTAAAAAAACCTAACACTAACCCCCTGAAGATCACCCTACCTTGAGCCGTCTTCGCCCAGCCGGGCCGAACTCTTCATCCAATCCGGCAAGAAGAGGTCCTCTAGAGGGTCCGAAGTCTTCAACCTATCCGGGCAGAAGAGGACATCCAGACCGGAAGAAATCTTCATCCAAGCGGCATCTTCTTTCTTCATCCTTCCGGAGCGGAGCGGCACCATCTTGAAGACCTCCAACGCAGAAAACATCCTCCTTGCCCGACTACTAGACGACGAATGACGGTTCCTTTAAATGACATCATCCAAGATGGCGTCCCTCGAATTCCGATTGGCTGATAGGATTCTATCAGCCAATCGGAATTAAGGTAGGAAAAATCCGATTGGCTGATCCAATTAGCCAATCAGATTGACCTTGCATTCTATTGGCTGATTGGAACAGCCAATAGAATGCGATGTCAATCCGATTGGCTGATTGGATCAGCCAATCGGATTGAGCTTCAATCCGATTGGCTGATTGAATCAGCCAATCGGATTTTTCCTACCTTAATTCCGATTGGCTGATAGAATCCTATCAGCCAATCGGAATTTGAGGGACTCCATCTTGGATGACGTCATTTAAAGGAACCGTCATTCGTCGTCGGGCAAGGAGGATGTTCCGCGTCGGAGGTCTTCAAGATGGTGCCGCTCCGCTCCGGAAGGATGAAAAAGAAGATGCCGCTTGGATGAAGATTTCTTCCGGTCTGGATGTCCTCTTCTGCCCAGATAGGATGAAGACTTCGGACCCTCTAGAGCAGTGGTTCTCAATCAAAGTGAGCTCAAGGCCCGGTAAATTTTAGCTAGACATGTCCAGGGCCTGGTAGTTGTATATATGTATATATATATATATATATAAAGTGAGCAGCAGGAGCAGGCTGATCAGCCAATCAAATAGGACCTGGCCCGAACTACCAGCAAGTAAGGGGGCCCACAAATGGCATCTCCACAGATCCTGGTGCATTTCTTAAGCTAGAGTTTTCAATTGCCCTATCAGTAACTAAGTAAGTAAGTGTGGGTTTAGTGGGGGCCCTGGCGGGGGTCTGTCGCTGTGAGGACCATGGAGTGTGGGGTCTGGCCATGGAGGTTGGGTGCCCTTTCTCTGGACCTTAATGTTGGGGGGCCTGGCTCTGGAGGTTGAGGGGCCTGTTGGGGGCAGGTCAGGGAGGCTACCATGTTCATTTGCATAAAATGTAATACATTTTGGTCAGTGTGAGACAGTCTTCCTGGGGCCTTGATTGGTCTCAGTCTGCCCCTGGTGTGCAGTGGGGTAAGAGTGTGCAGTGGGGGCATGACAGGTTGGGGCCCACCAGCAGGGCTATCACGGCCCGGTACTGGGCCACGGCCCGGCTGTTGAGAAACCAGGCATTAGAGGATTTTCTTATTGCACTTTTATGCGCCTTGAAACAAGTGTTCCAATGGATTGGAACAGTTTTGAAATTAACACTCACTGCAAGATAATGTTTTAGAATTGGCTTTCTGGTGCATTCAATTTGCGGCTATTGAGGTTTTGATTCTTCCCACAACAAACCTATCAGACCTTGTTTAATTACAGACAGACTTGATCATTCACCAACATTTCTTTACATTAGCTAAATAAAGAAGAAATGAAAAGGATATGAACCCCATTTTGTTCCTTTCATTCTTCAGATAAAATATGCACATTTAAAGAACTTTCTCATTTACTTCTACTATCAAATTTTGTTCGTTTTCTTGGTATCTTTTGTTGTAAATCAGGGAGGTAGGCTCAGGAGCATGCACATGTCTGGATCACTATATGGCAGCAGTTGTGCAAGAATTTTATACATTTGCAAGAGCACTAGATAGCAGCACTTTGTCCTGCTAATAGTGTTCTAGATAGGTATCTCTTCAACAAAGAATACAGTATGAGCTAAACAAATTTGATAATAGAAGTAAATTGGAAAAATGTTACATTGTTATGCTCTGTCTAATTAACAAAAGAACATTTTGGAGTTTCATATCCTTTTTAATTGTTGCAGTCGTTGATTTTTCATATTTTTTGTTATATACTCAATAATTGCTGTATTTATTATATTCGTAATACATTAATATAGTTTACTTTGTAAAATAGCAAATTAAGTTAATTATCTCTGTTCATACCCATGTTGTATTAATTCTGGATTAAATGTGTTTGTAAACAGCTCCATGGTGATATAATATCCTAAAACCCATGGTTCAAGCAAAACAGGTGCAATAAATTACATTCAATTCTTCATTTGACTAATAGAGCTCAAGTTAATTAAAGTATTATCTGTTTGATTAACTAGAAAAAAATACTGTTTATTTTAAGAATGTCTCTAAAAATAACAACAAACTTGTATAAATATCCTGTAAATGTAGCTTTATTTTCTACTGGCTATATTTGCTTTAGACAATTTTGTTATGAAATAGTTAAAATACTTTAAGACAAAGAAACATCAACCCACTTACCGAAGTAATCCATAGCTATATTCATTTTGCAGCAATAATTTTGTTGTACATCTTTAGCCCTAATGCTTGTTTGTTTCTAGGTTTCCCTTGGAATACTTGAAAAATCTAATACAGTACTGCATGTACAGTTTTAGTTATATGCCTGCTGCCCTGTTCACTGCTGGTATGATATGGTAGTATTCTGCTGACTCTCACTCATAACATAGATCTGATCATTATATTCTATAGATAAGTGTTTCAGGAAACTTGTCCATGCCCTCAATCTTTTATCACATTTCTTGCTAATAGACTGGATAATATGCACTAACTACTGAGGACTGCTATACGAGCTAATTTTAACTCTCAGTATAATCTTTGATTTACACTATTCATACACAAGACAGATTGGACTAATTGTATTTCTTTATCACACTTTTTCTTAGTATACTTATTGTAACGGGAGCTACAATAACCTGTTGGGCATATTCCCATTGTTAATATTTTGATTAATGTTTTGTTTTTGTTCTTTTTTTTTTGTTCTGTTTAATTTTGTTATTATTCTACAATTAAGAAGCACAGGTTCAACATAAAGGGGTACTTGACTAGTTTGCTATATCTCTCAATGCATAGATTTATTTTATATAGTACCAATGTTTTGTATTGAAACTTGTTCAGCCCATACTTACTCATGAGTAATATTTGTCCTAGTTAATCTCTCATCTGTTTAGTATGCAAAAAATGCCCTGCAAGGACTATAATAGTTCTGTATTGTGAATAAAAATTACCATCTTCTTTTTTTTCAGTATCAGCAATAACAACTGTACCACAGTTGATAGGATATTAATGTTTAGTATGTAGCACTGTTTCCAGAATGTGAATTGTAATATCTTCGTAACTCTACTTTGTTTGTGCATACAGATATTTACTTGTACCTGTGTTTCGTTAATAAAAATACTTTAAGTGTATGTACCGGAAAATATTTTTAAGGGGGTATGAACTGTCTTACTTAGATTCTACACTATCATCAGATTTTAAATATATATTAATATGCATATGTATTAAAGGGGCATTCAACTCTTTGAGATGGTAATATGAAATTATAAATAATGGCCTTCATTACATATGCAGCGTTGCCCGCAAAAAACCCCGCCGCCAGATTTTACGTGATTTTGGTATTACATATACGGCGTAGCATACAAGTTACCCGCATATATTTCACCCGTCGCCCGCAAATATTACTCCCATAGGCTAACATAGAACCGCGTTGCAAATCGGTATCCAATATCCAGCGCAAGGACTTACGTGGCGAAAATGGAGAAATCTTACTCCATTTTTACCTCGCCATAAAAGGCAGCCGTAGCAAGCCTTGCGCTGAGTATGGGAGCACTGTAACTCCCTAAAATGCCTGCAAAAATCAACTAACACCTAACGCATGCGCAATGTCTATCTACCTGTCAACCGCAATCCCCCACTGCAATAACTAATAAACGCCTAGATTACGAGTTTGGCGTTAGCCTTAAAAAGCAGCGTTGAGAGGTCCCAACACTGCTTTTTACCGCCCGCTGGTATTTAGAGTCCTGCAGGTACAGGTATACCGCTCACTTTTCTTCCACGACTCGAGGCTACCGCAAATCCCCTTACGTAAATTGCGTATCCTATCTTTTTAATGGGATTTGCCTAATGCTGGTATTACGAGTCTTGGAAGAAGTGAGCGGTAGACCCTCTCCTGTCAAGACTCCTACCGCATTTAAAAGTCAGTAGTTAAGAGTTTTATGGGCTAACGCCGGAACATAAAACTCTTAACTAAAGTGAAAAAAGTACACTAACACCCATAAACTACCTACTAACCCCTAAACCGAGGCCCCCCCACATCGCAAACACTAAAATATTTTTTTTTAACCCCTAATCTGCCAACCGGAGATCGCCGCCACCTACATTATACCTATGAACCCCTAATCTGCTGCCCCTAACATCGCAGACACCTACATTATATTTATTAACCCCTAATCTGCCGCCACCTACCTACAATTATTAACCCCTAATCTGCCGACCGAACATCGCCGCCACTTTAATAAATGTATTAACCCCTAAACCGCCGTACTCCAGCCTCGCAAACACAAGTTAAATTTTATGAACCCCTAATCTGCCCCCCACAACGTCGCCGACACCTACCTACATTTATTAACCCCTAATCTTCCGACCCCAATGTCGCCGCTACTATAATAAATTTATTAACCCCTAAACCTAAGTCTAACCCTAACCCCCCCTAACTTAAATATAATTTAAATTAAACAAAATTAATTTAACATAATTAAATAAATTAATCCTATTTAAAACTAAATACTTACCTATAAAATAAACCCTAAGCTAGCTACAATATAACTAATAGTTACATTGTAGCTATCTTAGGGTTTATATTTATTTTACAGGTAAGTTTGTATTTATTTTAACTAGGTAGAATAGTTATTAAATAGTTATTAACTATTTAATAACTACCTAGCTAAAATAAGTACAAAATTACCTGTAAAATAAATCCTAACCTAAGTTACAATTACACCTAACACTACACTATCATTAAACTAATTACCTAAACTACCTACAATTAATTAAAATTAAATTAAATAAACTAAATTACGGGGGAAAAAACAAACACTAAATTACAGAAAATAAAAAAAGAATTACAAGAATTTTGAACTCATTACACCTAATCTAATCACCCTAATAAAATAAAAAAGCCCCCAAAATAATAAAATTTCCCTACCCTATACTAAATTACAAATACCCTTAAAAGGGCCTTTTGCGGGGCATTGCTCCAAAGTAATCAGCTCTTTTACCTGTAAAAATAAATACAATACCCCCCCAACATTACAACCCACCACCCACACACCCCTACTCTAAAACCCACCCAATCCCCCTTAAAAAAAACTAACACTAACCCCCTGAAGATCACCCTACCTTGAGCCGTCTTCACCCAGCCGGGCACAAGTGGTCCTCCATACGGCAGAAGTCTTCATCCGATCGGGGCAGAAGAGGTCCTCCAGACGGCAGAAGGCTTCATCCAGGCGGCATCTTCTATCTTCATCCTTCCGGAGCGGAGCGGGTCCATCTTCAATCCAGCAGACGCGGAGCATCCTCTTCAAACGAAGTCCTAACGAAGTGCAATCCAATTGGCTGATCCAATCAGCCAATAGGATTGATCTCGCATTCTATTGGCTGTTCCAATCAGCCAATAGAATGCAGGGTCAATCCTATTGGCTGATAGCATCAGCCAATAGGATTTTTCCTACCTTAATTCCGATTGGCTGATAGGATTCTATCAGCCAATCGGAATTCAAGGGACGCCATCTTGGATGACGTCATTTAAAGGAACCTTCATTCTTCGTTAGGACTTCGTTTGAAGAGGATGCTCCACGTCGGCTGGATTGAAGATGGACCCGCTCCACTCCGGAAGGATGAAGATAGAAGATGCCGCCTGGATGAAGCCTTCTGCCATCTGGAGGACCTCTTCTGCCCCGATCGGATGAAGACTTCTGCCGTATGGAGGACCACTTGTGCCCGGCTGGGCGAAGACGGCTCAAGGTAGGGTGATCTTCAGGGGGTTAGTGTTAGTTTTTTATTAAGGGGGGATTGGGTGGGTTTTAGAGTAGGGGTGTGTGGGTGGTGGGTTTTACTGTTGGGGGGTATTGTATTTTTTTTTACAGGTAAAAGAGCTGATTACTTTGGGGCAATGCCCCGCAAAAGGCCCTTTTAAGGGCTATTTGTAATTTAGTATAGGGTAGGGAAATTGTATTATTTTGGGGGGCTTTTTTATTTTATTAGGGGGATTAGATTAGGTGTAATTTGTTTTTTTTCTTCGTAATTTAGTTTAATTTAATTGTAATTAATTGTAGGTAGTTTAGGTAATTAGGGGGAACACCAGGAAAAGGAATGGTTATGATTTAACTAGACCAACTCTGGTTACCACTTATAGCCCGCAGTTTAAGGACATTACCAGTATTGTCAGCAAACATCTACCTATACTGACAGCTGAGGACAGCTTAAGGGACTATGTGTCCAAAGGGTGCAATTTTGTCTCTAAGAGAGCATGCACAATTGGTAATTTAGTGGCACCAAGTGTACTAAGGGATAAAGAGAGGGCCAGCAGTAGTTGGCTAAGTGTGAAAGGGCATTTTAAATGCCACTTCTCTAAATGTATAGCCTGTAAGTACAGCAGAGTGACATCCACTTTCCAATCAGCAACTACTAATAGGATTTTCAATTTGTCAAATTGTACAAATTGTAGAACCCCTTTTGTAGTATACTTGGTAGATTGCTCCCAGTGTAACGGACAGTACATAGGGTGCACCACAAGGCAGGTGCGCTCCAGGATCAGAGAGCATCTAAATGATATCTCTCATGATAAAGACAGCTCAGGCCTCTCACAACACTTTATCTCTGTGCATGGGGGCGATGTTACGTCGCTCTCATGGCAGGTTATAGAATGTGTACGAACACCACCTAGAGGGGGGGACAGAGCAGCACGCCTAATGCTGCGTGAAGCCTTTTGGATCTTCAAAATGAAGACAAGAAGGCCACAGGGCTTCAATATAGAGGGGGATATAATAAACTTCTGGAAGAGATAGTAGTTTTCCCTATTCCTTTATCAAAATTATAGGGTCCCCTATTTGATCAGTACAGTAGTGATTGCCAACTCACACAATAAATACATATATATAAATATGGTGCATAAACATGACATCTTAGGATATTAGATACCAGAAATGTATATATTGCTAGTCAAGAAGGATAATTGATTTAGAATTATATATTAGTTGAAATAGGACAAATAAGTATTCAACAATGGGCTAATTATTATTAGCTCTTATGTTTTTTCAATTATACACAAAATTCAGAACTAGCAGAGAAAGTATGCATAAGAGCACTATTTGTATATATCTATGTGTATTAAATAAATTCCTTTATTTAAACCAATTAATGGGGTAGAGCAGATACATAAATAACAAGTAACTGACCAACTAGGGGTTAATCTCATTAGACTGAGGCACCAATAGGAGATTACCATCAGATTTAAAAGGCAGGAAGGAAGGGTAACAGGTCATGTTCATGATTAAGGGACTAACCGAAACATGTAGGACAGACCAGTTCCTGAAAATGTTCTGCCTATTCTTTTGATTTTAACTTCACTGTTGCCTATCAAGATGTTTTTATCTACACTTGGATATTAAAAATAGTATGCTTACTTTGGAGGATCGCAGTGTATTTCTTTTTGCTTGAAAGTTTAGGTAATTAGTTTAATGATAGTGTAGTGTTAGATGTAATTGTAACTTAGGTTAGGATTTATTTTACAGGTCATTTTGTACTTATTTTAACTAGGTAGTTATTAAATAGTTAATAACTATTTAATAACTATTGTACCTAGTTAAAATAAATACAAAGTTGCCTGTAAAATAAAAATAAATCATAAGCTAGCTACAATGTAACTATTAGTTATATTGTAGCTATCTTAGGTTTTATTTTATAGATAAGTATTTAGTTTTAAATAGGATTAATTTATTTAATTATGTTAAATTAATTTAGTTTAATTTAAATTATATTTAAGTTAGGGGGGTGTTAGGGTTAGACTTAGGTTTAGGGGTTAATAACTTTATTATAGTGGCAGCGACATTGGCGGCGGCAGATTAGGGTTTAATTAATTTAATATAGTTGCGGCAACGTTGGGGGGGGCAGATTAGCGGTTAATAAATATAAAAAAGCCGCGCAAGCCTTACCGACAAAAACTCGTAATCAAGTCGAAAGTGTATTAACCCCTATATCCGCCATCAAACCCACACCGCAAGTAATAAGTAAATTATTAAGCCCTAAATCTGCCAACCCCAACATAGCAAACTACCTCTTAAAACGATTAACCCTTAATCCGCCATAGCCCACAACGCAATAAACCTATTCAAGTATTAACCCCTAAACCGCCATAGCCTACATAGCCTATTAAATGTATTAACCCCTAATCTGCCGCTGCCAATATAATAAAGTTATTAACCCCTAAGCCTAAGTCTAACCCTAACCCTAACACCCCCCTAACTTAAATATTATTTAAATAAATCTAAATAAATTTAATATTATTAACTCAATTATTCCTATTTAAAACTAAATACTTACCTATAAAATAAACCCTAAAATAGCTACAATATAATTAATAATTATTATTTATGATTTATTTTTATTTTGCAGGCAACTTTGTATTTATTTTAACTAGGTAGAATAGTTAAGTGAAGTTAATAGTGAAGGAGAGACACCTACATTACAATACAATGCTCCAAAAAGGAGACAGATATTCATTATGAGGCCATCATTTTTAAAAACTTCATCATATGAAGAGTACAGTGTACACAGGGAATACTAGTATCACTTGCTTCCAAGTCATATTACCTCCGATCAAAGGGGACTGTTGTTCTGACTGAGAACGCCAGCTTTTAAATGTCCCTCCAATCTCGTTACCATGGATATTCCAACCAGAAGTGGCATATTGGAGGGAATGAGCCAATGAGAATATTCGTCAAGTGATACTAAGCAGTTGCTAGGCAGAATATCTTGTATAACAGATTTTCTATGTGTAATAGGGATTCAATGTATCTATACATGTACATTGTAATGCTGAATTGCCTACTAACAAGATACATTTTCCTGTGATACACTGATTACCAATATGCTTGTACATACAGACTTTCAGACATTAAAAAGAAACAATGAGAGTAAGTTAGCACTAAACTTTTTAACCTCCAATTGTTGCTGAATAATGTGTAGATTAATAAAACATTATAAATAAAAAAGCTAATGAACATATGTTTCAACAAGGATTAGAACATTATTATGCAAATTAATATAAATAATAATAATATAAATAATAGTTGAGGTGCTTTATTTTTCCAATATTGCAAAATGATTATGATTTCTGTATAGTTCATCACATCTTGGGACTTGAAACTATTAGGTTTCACTCAGATAAAAAAAAAAGATAAATGAGCAGGCTTTTACTTATTTACATATAATGCAATGAAAATATACATTATCTGCAAATAACACTTGATACTTCAAAATAAGGGTTAACATAAAGATAATAAGGTGACATTTCACACATAAGTAATTTCCTTTGGTGATTGTGGCTAAATATAACATCTATAATGAAACTGATTCCGTTACCAAAAAAGATACAAAAGTTGTATTACTCCTTACAAATTTGACTTATGGACCATGAAATTCAGGTTTGTATTAAGTTTCCTCATTGCAAACTCAATACCAAAAGGAGGTGGCTCTAAGATATTTGTCCACCTCATAATTTGTGGAAACGGAGTCACCCATTTGCTGGTAACAGAATCATCACATGCTGGTAACAGATTCACAACATTCTGTTCAGTTCCCACTTTCAATGCTTAATTCTTTTTTTCATTGCTTTGCCTCCCTAGTGAGAAGTTGATTGAACAGGAAGTGCAAACCATTCACACAGATCTGATCAGCTGATCCCAAAGTCCCTTGGTAAATTGATTATTACAGGCTGTGTGGTTGATGGAAAGCGTGTGGTTGATGGAATTGGTGGCACAGTAAAAAAAAAAACTGTATGGAGTGCTTGCCTTGGAGGAACTGTAATAAATAAAAGTGGGGAGTTAACCTTGGTTTCTAACTATCGCCCTATATCTTTGCTCCCAGTATTATCAAAAATCTTAGAAAAATGCGTCCATACGCAATTATGCGAGTATTACCAACTTTCTAACTATCTGACCCCTGATCAATCAGGTTTTCGACCAAATCACTCCACTACAACTGCCCTCCTAAAAGTTTGCAACGACATCCAAACTGGCATGGAACAAGGAGACTTAACTGGAGCTATTTTTCTTAATTTCGCAAAGGCTTTTGACACAGTGGACCACGACATAGTACTGCTCAAACTAAAAAACTCTGGTATTGCTGATCATCTGGTTTAGATCATTTGTATCGGATCGATCACAATATCTCTCCGTTTCTAACAGTGACTCCCTCCCTCTCCCAGTCATGTGTGGTGTTCCCCAAGGTTCCATTCTCAGCCCCCTACTATTCACATTATTTATAAATGATCTGCCTAATGTCTGCAAATCTTCAACTGTACACATGTACGCAGACGACACGGAAATCTATGCAAACAAATCTGATCTGCCGCAGCTTGAAGCAGTGCTCCAAGACCAGTTCACAGAGTTAGAAAAGTGGATCTCAAAAAACAAACTCGTCCTAAACACTGACAAAACTGTCACAATGATCTTTGGAACGGGTCCTAAATTACACCTACGCATCAAAACAAAATCCAATTGCACGCTTACTGCAGTCCACTCTTTCAAATACTTGGGTATGTTGTTAGACCCTAATCTATCTTTTGGCCCCTACATAGAAAAACTTGCATCAAAACTTTATCCAAAATTAGGTGCCCTGTACAGAAACAAATCTTGCCTCAGCCCTACAGTAAAGGAAAAGATTTACTGCAAATTCTGATGCCTATCATGGATTATGGGGACGTAGTATATGCACCTGCACCGCAAACTCACCTTAATAAACTTAATACATTGTATAACTCGTTCTGCCGCTTTGTGCTACAATGTAACTACAGGACCCACCATTGTGACATGCTAAAAGAACTAAACTGGCTGTCGCTGGAATCCAGACGCACCCTCCATCTTTCCTGCCTTGTGTTTAAGAGACTTTCTGGGAAGCTCCCACCCTACCTGAGCAGAATGCTCTCCCTGGCTATTCCCACCTCCTATAACCTCCGATCCAGTACAAACACATTATTTAGCTTGCCTCAATACAAAAAGAAAGCAGCTCGATCCTCCTTTTCCTACAGAGCGCTACAGTTATGGAATGACCTCCCGCACACTTTCAAACCTTCCCCAAGCCTAATATCCTTTAAGAGATCCCTCTCTACATATCTCAAAACAGAATGCACCTGTCATGGTTGATTATATATTTCCTACCTGTTCTATGTAAAATTTTTGCATATATTGTGTATTATTATTGTTTTTGTATTTTATTGTACCCTATTGTATCAATGCAATGTTTTGTGGACCCAGGACATACTTGAAATCAAGAGAAATCTCAATGTATCCTTCCTGGTAAAATATTTTATAAATAAATAAATAAAATAGCACTAAAGAGTTTTATCAAGTTGCCACCAAAAATGTTCAGAATATTAAAATCATGTTTGTCAGGATAAGATTGATGAAAACCATGCCATGTTAAATGAAAGATGGGATGGAGTATCTTGTCGTAGCCAAGAAGAAAAAATGCAGGCAATACTTCCATGAGTAAAAAATTAAAATATATACTTTAATGAAAAAGTTTAAAAACACAACAGACAAGGCAAGACACAGAACAAGGGAGTATAAAGGTAATTGCCTGACGCGTTTCACATCCTCTAGTAGCGCTTAATCATAGGCCAGAGTATCTTCTTTGCCACAAACACATTGGGGCAGAATACAAGTGGAGCGCAAAAGTTTGAGCCCAAGCGATAAAGGGTTTATCGCAGGGGTTTCCACTTGTCCGGCTTACAGCTGTTATTGCAAGTTGAAAGTAAACTGGATCGCTTGAGGGCAATTGCGATTTACAATAGAATGATTACCAAGACTTTAGAGCTCTGGTTAACTGTTTTGCAAAACTAAAAAGTGTCACAAAACATCAAAAATACACTACAAACTACAGTTACACTCATAATAACACCATCTAATAAAAATTATTTAAAAAATATATATATAAATATTTATAAATAGATATTACTATATATATATATATATATATATATATATATATATATATATATACACCTATATATAATCATGTATGTATGTATGTGTGTATATGTATATATATATTGTAACAGGAAACACTTTTAACCACGGTCTTCTAGGGCACAAATGCAGCACAGGACAATCCACTGTAGTTTAAAAGGCTTTATTTTTCACAGCAATAACAAACAGGCAGTTCATTTTCAAAAGAGGGAAATCCTTCTTCTGCAGCAAAGTTAAGTACTTTTAAATGTGTCCCAGCACTTCACAGCATTCCACAAGTGCTTTGTAAAAATAATGTCCTTTTACAGTTCACAGGAACAAAAGTCTTTTACACAGTGTAACAAACACACACACCAGCCTCTGTAGCTGTGTAACACTCTCTCAAGGCCTAAGTGAGGCTGCTATTTAAACCCTCACAACTTCTAATTAGCTACACCTGTGATTAGCTGCTGGACAGCTTCACAGCTGTCTGGGATAATCAAATACACACTCTTTCTCCCTGGGGTTTTAACTGAAAGGAGAAATAGCATGTACAATGCTTGGTCTTAAATATCTTCCATTTATAACCAGGCCTTGCTTTCTGTCACATATCCTCCCCCCCAGCTCACACCCAGTGGGTTGAGCGACCATGGACATCAATGAATGTACCAGAGACAAACCATCAGCATTGCCCTGCAAAAGACCAGCCCTGTGCTCAACAGTAAAATTGAAGGGTTGCAAGCTAAGAAACCACCTAGTAACCCTTGAATTTGTTTCCTTATTCTGACTCATCCATGTGAGAGGAGCATGATCTGTTATCAATTTAAATTTTCTTCCCAACAGATAGTACCTAAGGGTCTCTAAAGCCCACTTAATGGCAAGGCATTCTTTCTCCACTATAGAATAGTTCTTTTCCTGTGAAATAAGTTTTCTGCTTAGGAAAAGGATAGGATGCTCTTCTCCCTGACACTCCTGCGAGAGAACTGCTCCTAAACCAACATCAGAGGCATCTGTCTGTACAATAAAATCTTTAGCGAAATTGGGGGTTACCAAAACTGGATGGGCACAAAGGGCATCTTTCAAATGCTTAAAAGCTTGTTCTGCTTCTGGGGACCATTTTATCATAATTGGGGCCCTTGCTTTTGTGAGATCTGTCAAGGGTGTCGTAATTGTAGCGAAATTCGGGATAAACCTTCTATAATAACTAGTTATCCCAATAAATGCTCTTAATTGTTTTTTAGTTAGAGGCTGTGGCCAGTGCTGTATGGCCTCTACTTTTGTTGTCTGAGGTTTAACTAATCCTCTACCAATAGTATAACCCAAGTACTTAGCTTCCTGTAAACCAACAGTACATTTTGCAGGATTGGCAGTTAACCCAGCGGACCGTATTGCATCAAGTACTGCTTGAACTTTTGGAAGATGGGATTCCCAATCTGTACTATAAATTATAACATCATCCAAATATGCTGCCGCATAACGAACATGGGGTTTCAGAATTCTATCCATCATCCTCTGGAATATTGCCGGGGGCCCCATGTAAACCAAATGGCAACACCGTATACTGAAATAAGCCCTCTGGGGTTGAAAAAGCTGTCTTTTCCTTTGCTTGACTAGTGAGAGGCACCTGCCAATACCCTTTCGTTAAATCAATTGTAGTGAGATAACGTGCTTTTCCTAGCCTTTCTATTAACTCATCTACTCTAGGCATTGGGTAGGTGTCAAATTTGGAAACACAATTAAGCTTACGAAAGTCATTACAGAACCTTAATGAACCATCCGGCTTTGGAACAAGCACGATTGGACTGTTCCACTCACTTTGTGATTCCTCAATTACCCCAAGCTTTAACATTTTTTCTACCTCCAGTTTAATAGCCTTTCTACGAGCCTCAGGGACCCTATAGGGTTTAAGGCAGACCTTCTTCCCTGGTTCTGTTATTATGTCATGCTTAATAACATTAGTTTTTCCCGGTACTACAGAAAATACCTCTTTGTTTATTCTAATAAAATCCTTGACCTCTCGCTTCTGATGTACAGATAGGGTTTCCGATATATTTACCTCTGGTTCAGTGACAGGGAGTTCTGTAGGTTTTAAGGCAACTAAAACTTACCTATCTTTCCAAGGTTTTAACAGATTTATATGATATATTTGCTCAGGTTTCCTTCTCCCTGGCTGACTTACTTTGTAATTAACATCACCCACTTTCTCAATTATCTCATATGGGCCCTGCCAAGTAGCCAAGAATTTATTTTCAACTGTAGGGACCAGAACTAACACCCTATCCCTAGGTTGAAAAACCCTGGCTCTAGCATTACGGTTGTAGCTGTACTTTTGTGCTTCCTGTGCTTTTCCCATATGTTCCCTTACAATGGGCATGACAGCTTCCATACGATCCTGCATTTGGGAAATATGTTCACAATAATACTTCGATAAGGTGTTGTCTCTTGCTCCCAAGTCTCTTTAACTATATCTAGTAATCCCCTGGGATGCCGCCCATATAACAGTTCAAATGGGGAAAAACCTGTAGAAGCCTGGGGAACCTCCCTGATAGAGAACATTAAATAGGGTAACAGAAGGTCCCAATTTCTCCCATCTGTGTCAATTACCTTTCTTAGCATACTTTTGACAGTTTTGTTAAACCTTTCTACTAAACCATCAGTCTGAGGGTGATATACTGAGGTCCTTAGTTGTTTTATACCAAACAACTTACACAATTCTTTTGTAACCCTGGACATAAATGGAGTTCCTTGGTCTGTCAAAATTTCCCGACCCTGCTAAACATTAGCATGAGTTCTTTTGCTATGGACTTTGCAGAGCTGTTACGAAGGGGAACTGCCTCAGGATAGCGTGTAGCATAATCAAGGATTACCAGTATATACTGATGTCCTCAGATTTAACTAGCGGCCCACCAAGTCCATAGCAATTCTTTCAAAAGGCACATCAATTATAGGCAAGGGCACTAAAGGGTTACGAAAATCTTTAGCAGGAGCTGTAAGTTGACACTTAGGGCATGAAGCACAATAATCCTTGATGGCTACAAATATCCCTGGCCAATAAAACCTTCTAAGAACTCTCTCTTTGGTTTTCTCAACTCCCAAATGCCCCCCTAGAATATGGTTATGTGCAAGATTTAATACAGTGTTCCTAAAAGTCTGGGGCACCAAAAGTTGTTTAACAATGGGGGGTAGTTATCAAGCCGTCAACTTCAAATACGCTGGAATTCCGCAGCGTATTTGTGGCGAGGCTGATTCGCCTTAGTTATCAAAGGCTCGAGACCGGCAAAAGTAGAATTTTGTGACGTAAACTTCGATCCGCCGACACAGATCGATTCTTACGTCACTCCAGATGTTCCGCACACAAGTGCGGCACAATCTCACTACTTTTGCTAGTTATCAAATGACTAGCAGGTACGCTCGGCACTTTTACGGCCCAGCGTACCTGGTTTTCAAACCGCCACCCCTGGAGGCGGCGGATCCCATAGGAATCAATGGGAGTCTGACCATAGCGAAAGTACAAGTTCGCTGCTGACAGACATCCCATTGATTTCTATGGGAGCTGTCTGCTCCTAACACCCTAACATGTACCCCGAGTCTAAACACCACTAATCTGCCCCCCCTACACCGCTGCAACTAAATAAAGTTATTACCCCCTAAACCGCCGCTCCTGGAGCCCACCGCAAGCTACCAATAGAATGTGAGCTCAATCTGATTGGCTGATTCCATCAGCCAATCAGATTTTTCCTATCTTAATTCCGATTGGCTGATAGAATCCTATCAGCCAATCGGAATTGAGGGGACGCCATCTTGGATGACGTCCCTTAAAGGAGCCTTCATTCGTCGTAGTCCGTCGGTGAAGAAGGAGGTTCCGCGTCGGCGGGAGGAAGATTCAAGACCCGGCTTGGAAGATGACATCGCCCGGATAGAAGACCTCTTCAGCGCCTCTTGGAAGATGACATCGCCCGGATCGAAGACTTCTTCAGCGCCGCCTGGATGATGACTTCATCGGATGGAAGATTTCTTCAGCGCCGCTTGGAGGATTAACTTCTTCCGCTCCGGATGTCCACTTCAGTTCCATCGCTGCTCGGCTGAGTGAAGACGACTCAAGGTAGGATGATCTTCAGGGGATTAGTGTTAGGTTTTTGTAAGGGGGTTTGGGTTAGATTAGGGGTATGTGGGTGGTGGGTTTTAATGTTGGGGGGGTTGTATTTTTCTTTTACAGGCAAAAGAGCTGAACTTTTTGGGGCATGCCCCCACAAATGGCCCTTTTAAGGGCTGGTAAGGTAAAAGAGCTTTGAACTTTATTTAATTTAGAATAGGGTAGGGCATTTTTTATTTTGGGGGGTTTGTTATTTTATTAGGGGGCTTAGATTAGGTGTAAGTAGCTTAAAATTGTTGTAATATTTTTAAAATGTTTGTAACTTATTTTTTTATTTTTTGTAACTTAGCTTTTTTTATTTTTTGTACTTTAGTTAGTTTATGTAATTGTATTTAATTGTAGTTATTTGTAGGTAGTTTATTTAATTAATTTAATGATAGTGTAGTATTAGGTTTAATTGTAACTTAGGTTAGGATTTATTTTACAGGTAATTTTGTATTTCTTTTAGCTAGGTAGTTATTAAATAGTTAATAACTATTTAATAACTATTCTAACTAGCTAAAATAAATACAAAGTTACCTGTAAAATAAATATAAATCCTAAGATAGCTACAATATAATTATTATTTATATTGTAGCTATATTAGGGTTTATTTTACAGGTAAGTATTACGTTTTAAATAGGAATAATTTATTAAAGTATAGTGTAGTGTTAGGTGTAATTATAACTTAGGTTAGGATTTATTTTACAGGTAAATTTCAGTTTATTTTAGCTAGGTAAGCTATTAAATAGTTAATAACTATTTAATAGCTATTGTACCTAGTTAAAATAAATTGAAAGTTGCCTGTAAAATAAAAATAAATCCTAAGATAGCTAGAATATAATTATTATTTATATTGTAGCTATATTAGGGTTTATTTTAAAGGTAAGTATTTAGTTTTAAATAGGATTAATTTAGTTAATAATAGAAATATTATTTAGATTTATTTAATTAATATTTAAGTTAGGGGGGCGTTAGGGTTAGGGTTAGACTTAGGTTTAGGGGTTAATAATTTTATTACAGTGGCGGCGGTGTAGTGGGGGGCAGGATAGGGGTTAATAAATTTATTATAGGTGATGACGGTGTAGGGGGGGCAGGATAGGGGTTAATAAATTTATTATAGGTGACGACGGTGTAAGGGGGCAGGATAGGGGTTAATAGGTTTAATATAGGTTGCGGCGGGTTCAGGGAGCGGCGGTTTAGGGGTTAAACTATTTATTTAGTTGCAGCGAGGTGCGGGATCAGCAGGATAGGGGTTAATAACTTTATTATAGAGGGCGACGGTATAGGGGAGGCAGGATAGGGGTTACTAGGTATAATGTAGGTGGCAGCGGTGTCTGGGAGCGGCGGTTTAGGGGTTAATACATTTATCAGAGTTGTGGCAGGGTCTAGGAGCGGCGGTTTAGGGGTTAATACATTTATAAGACTTGCGGCAGGGTCTAGGAGCGGCGGTTTAGGGGTTAGTAACTTTATTGAGTTGCGGGAGGCTCCGGGGGCGCCGGTATAGGGATAGAACAGTGTAGTTTAGTGTGAGTGCTTAGTGACAGGCTAGCAATAAAGCTGTCAAACAGCCGAAGAGAAGCGAGATCGGATGAGTGATAACTCTCACAGTCCGCTGCTCATCGCCCCGCGGCTTTTTGACAGCTTTATTTGATAACTTAGGCAAACGTATTCAAGATCCGCGGCGGCGAAGGTAGGCGAGCTTAGGCGGGCGTATTGGGCCGGCGAAGGCAGAAAAGTAGACGGCTTGATAACTACCCCCCATTGTCTGTTCCTTTCTTCTCTACACGATATACCAAATCATTAACTGCTTCAAAATAAGGATAGGGTAATACATTTCCTGGCTGTGTCACAACATCATTTATAACCCTGATATTATTTCTTGCCTCTACCAATGTTGGATCCTCCCATTGGGCTTTTTTAAAATTACCAGGGCCACCAACCAGATCTATCAAATCATCAATATTTTCCGAGCTAGTACTTGGTACTTCATTACTCTGAGAAAGTTGATCACCTACTAATAAAGGCATAGGGCAATAAATCTTATTTTTCTCCTTTTCAATGGAACCCCCTTCAAAATCAGTTTCAGAGAAAGGAAATACATAAATATCAGAAGTTTGACATATTTCTGGAGATTCCCATAACTCCAGAAATTTTGGAAAATCTCTCCCTATCACCACCTCATGGGCTAAATTTGGTACTACACCAACACAATATTTTAATTTACCACACTGAGTCTCAATCTCCACCTCAGCTGTAGGATATTCCCGTTTATCTCCATGAACACAGATAATTCCCATTTTTTTCCCATAATCTAATACTGCATCTGGTACTAAAGATTTAGCCACTAGTGTGACCATACTTCCTGAATCAAGCAAAGCCCTAGACACTTTACCATTAACCGTCACAGTACACCAATGGGAATCATTATTAACAGAGCTGTTGCTATTAGACAATAGTGAATGTGCAACATTACAGTCCATAAATTCATCTTTATCACAGTCTCTAGCAATATGCCCAACCTCATTACATTTAAAACATCTTACAGGTTGGTTATATTTAAATGTTTCCTTAATTCCTGGGGAAATGTCTCTGGTGTTTTGCCTATACACCTGCTGCTCTCTTATCCCCTTTATCCCCTGAACAGTCTTACCAGTTCTTGTAGAGCTCTGGGACTTGGGATTGTGGGGCTGATCCATTGAAGATTGTTGCAAAACTTCTCCTGAAGCTATAAATCTTTCGACCAATACAATCAACTGATCCGCTGTTTGAGGATCACCTTGATTAACCCACCGCCACAGGGAAGCAGGTAATTCACGCTGAAACCGGTCCATCACCAGTAGTTCCACTATTTTGGTAGCCGAATTAACCTCTGGTTGCAGCCACTTCCTGGCAAGGTGTATAAGGTCGAACATCTGGGATCTTGCAGCATTATGAGATGAAAACATCCAGGAATGGAATCTTTGTGCACGAACTGCCGAAGTCACCCCCAGGCGTGCAAGGATTTCTGCTTTCAATTTCTCATAGTCACTGGCTTGTGCTGGCTCTAAATCAAAGTAGGCCTTCTGAGGTTCACCACTAAGAAATGGCGCAAGTATACTCGCCCACTCAACTGTCGGCCATTTTTCTCTTTCTGCTGTGCGTTCAAATGCCAAAAGATACGCCTCAACATCATCAGCTGCTGTCATTTTTTGAAGATAATGACTAGCCCTTATTACTCTGGAACTTTGGCTGCCACCAACATATTCAGAGTTCCGTTTTTCTGATATGGCTTGAACCTCTCGTTGCAGAGTCTGTGTAGCACTTTGCTGCTCCTCCCGGGTCTTCCTGAATGTCTCAGCTTGCACAGCAGCCATCTGTTGTATCAACAATTCAGTGTTCTCGTTCTGTGATTTAGCCAGCAGCATAGCACTCTCTGACTGGGCCAAGACCAACTGTTGCAGTGCTGCACTATTTTCAGCAGCTTTTCTGTTAATCTCCTGCTGTATAGCATTAGAATGGATCAAAGCTTTAATGACTTCCTCCATGTTGCTTGCAGATTATTATGCCCACAGACATACAACGTGGTTGCCCGTATTCTCCACCAAGTGTAACAGGAAACACTTTTAACCACGGTCTTCTAGGGCACAAATGCAGCACAGGACAATCCACTGTAGTTTAAAAGGCTTTATTTTTCACAGCAATAACAAACAGGCAGTTCATTTTCAAAAGAGGGAAATCCTTCTTCTGCAGCAAAGTTAAGTACTTTTAAATGTGTCCCAGCACTTCACAGCATTCCACAAGTGCTTTGTAAAAATAATGTCCTTTTACAGTTCACAGGAACAAAAGTCTTTTACACAGTGTAACAAACACACACACCAGCCTCTGTAGCTGTGTAACACTCTCTCAAGGCCTAAGTGAGGCTGCTATTTAAACCCTCACAACTTCTAATTAGCCACACCTGTGATTAGCTGCTGGACAGCTTCACAGCTGTCTGGGATAATCAAATACACACTCTTTCTCCCTGGGGTTTTAACTGAAAGGAGAAATAGCATGTACAATGCTTGGTCTTAAATATCTTCCATTTATAACCAGGCCTTGCTTTCTGTCACAATATATAATGTGTGTATTGAACCAAAAAAAACAACAGATATATAGAATTATTTTTTTATGAATAAATAGAGAACATACTCTTGTATGTGAAGAACATTGGAATGCGAAACATTCATATTTTCATGTCGGATTAGTGCACATGAGAATATGCGATCAGGTTTCTGCGAGAGTAAGGTGTCCCCCCCCCCACACACACACACACTTTTTTTCTCCATTGAGATCTCTGGAAGAATATATGAACGCGTACGTAATATTGAAAGTTTTTTGCGCCCGTCGGGTTAGCGTGAAAAACTGTCAAATGCAGAGGCGGCCTTCAAGAGCTTACAAATTAGCATATGAGCCTACCTAGGTTTAGCTTTCAACTAAGAATAACAAGAGAACAAAACAAATTTGATGATAAAAGTAAATTAGAAAGGTGTTTAAAATTACATGCCCTATCTGAATCATGAAAGTTTAATTTGGAATTTTGGATTTTATTATCCCTTTAAGCCAGTAGGAATAAGTTTGGTAGAATACAAGCCATATTCCTCATCACTGGATACGAAAATACACTCATGCACAATGAACCTTTGAATGTACAACAACAGAAAGAACAACTAATAATAATCCTGGTGAAAACGGTCTGTAAAGTAGATTGTAGCTCAGGTACATACTGTCAAGGAATTAGAACTTGAAGATTCATTCCTTAGGAAACAAAATACTGCAGGAAGTAAAGTTATTTTTCCAGCAAAATATGTTGGATAGATAAAACGCAAGTGATGAAGTTGTTAAAGTGTTTAGTTAGCATACCTAACAGAAATAGAGCTTAAAAGGACATGAAACCCAAAGTTTTCTTTGGGTTTGCAATTTTAAACAACTTCATTCTCTTGATATCCTTTTTTGATGTGTAAATATGCTTATTAGATGCTGCTTGCTGGCTGCACATAGATGCCTCGTGTTATTGGCTCACCCATGTGCAGTGCTATTTCTTGAACAAAGGATACCTAAAGATTGAAGCAAATTAGATAATAGAAGTACATTGGAATGTTGTATTCTCTATGAATCATGAAAAAAAATATTGGGTTGGGTTTCGTTTTATGTCCCTTTAAGCTCTATTTTTGTTAGGCTTGCTTACTAAACAATGGGGATTTGTATTTAAATGGACAGTCTAGTCAAAATTAAACTTCCATAATTCAGATAGGGCATGCAATTTTAAACAACTTTCCAATTTACTTTTATCATCAAATTTGCTTTGCTTTTTGTGTGTTCTGAATAAAGCTTTTTTCTTAAGATTTCAAGTGCCTCGAGGCTCACCTGGTTTGTGTATATATTGAACTGTGAAGCTTTTCCGGGTTGGAGACTTGGCACTCAGGTTGTCATTTCAGTGTATGGGGCTATGGGTTCATAGCAGGGGATCCAATCAGCAACCAGAACTATCTGCATCACACACCGGAAGTGATGAAGAAGGAGACAATTGAAGCAGCCACGACTGGTAGTGGCTCCTCTCCCAATAGCATACACAGTTCATTATAAACAGCAACTTTAATGAGGATTAAGTGCTCGTGCAGACTGGGAATCTGCCCATTCCCCAAAGTTCATATATAACATCAACGTTGTCCACAGCACTTATAGTAATAATATCTTTATTTCCAAACTACAAAACAAGCGACGTTTCGAGTCAGCAGACTCTTATTCATGCTATTTTACAACTTATGAATTACACACTTTTAAAATCACATTTTCGCGCCTCCCAATAGCGTACAGACGGAGACTGGGAATAAGTGCGAAAAAGTGAAGCCAGGCAGAGGTAGAGGTAAGCGGGCATCCGATTGAAGGAAGGTACATTATGATAAGTCTGCATACTTATCTTGGTTGCAAAGCCGTTACCTCATAGACCCTACCCCCAGTTTTTGCCGACAATGACAACACTCTCAACTATGGACAAGTATGTGTGTGTGAAGAGCTAACATCTATCGAGTGATTCCCCCCCCCCCATCTGCCTAGAGACCACTAGGGAGACTTGTTGCTTGTATCTCAAATTTGCTTTTCTGTCTTTGTATTCTTTGTTGAAAACTAAACCTAGGTAGGATCATATGATAATTTCTAAGCACTTCAAGAACGCCTCTTATCTCAGGTCATCTTGAAAAATGTTCACAGCTAGACAGCACTAGTTCATGTGTGACATATAGATAACATTGTGCTCACTCTCTTGGAGCTATTTATGAGTCAGCACTGATTGGCTAAAATGCAAGTCAAAAGAACTGAAATAAGTCTGCAGAGGCTTAGATACAAGGTGATGACAGAGGTAAAAAGTATATTGTTTTGCATTATGAGTGAAAAAGCAGCGTTATGGCTCTTTTTCACTACCGCTGCTATTATGAGTCTTGTAGGTATAGCTACACGCAACGTAACTACCGCACTTTTTAAAAAGTCCTTTTTCAATGGGACTTCCCCAGCGCCGGTATTACGAGTTTGCCTGTCCGGCCAAAAAGTGAGCGGTACAGCCTATAACTACAAGATCCATAATACCCAAATGTTTAAACATTTGAAAGTGATGCAGTATCGCTGTAAAAAGCTGACTAGAAAATATCTCCTGAACATCTCTATGTAAAAAAGAAAGATATTTTACCTCAAAAGTTCCTCAGTAGCCACATCCCATTGTAAAGGATTTCTAAGCAGCATTTTAGTGTGTCTGTCCTGGGACAGCTTAGGGGATGAGCCTCGTGAACTCTCATATTATTTCCCTATTCACCTTACTATGAAATCTCATGAGAGTTAAGTCAAATCTCATGAGATCACAGTAAAAGAGTTCATGTAAAAGAGGTCAATACACTGCTGATGCTGATTGGCTGCTGTTCATTTCTTCATTTTTTTTTTTACCTGCAGCTGGGCTGCAGCTGAGTATTACTTTTTACACAGAAATTACTCTGCTGAGCTGAGGAGATTGTGAGGTAAAATATCTTCCTTTTTTACATAGAGATGCGCATCTTTTTACAGTTATACTGCATCAGTTTCAAGTGATTTAGCATATGAGTATTATGTCCCTTTAAACTGAAAGTCAGTAGTTATGGGTTTTGCGCTACAAAGCTGTAACATAAAACTCATAACTAAAGTGTTATAAAGTACACTAACACCCATAAACTACCTATTAACACCAAAACTGAGGCCCTCCTGCATCCCAAACACTAAAATAAATTTATTAACCCCTAATCTGCCTCTTCAGTCATCGCCGCCACTATAATAAACATATTAAACCCTAAACCGCCACACTCCCGCATCGTAAAAACTAGTTAAATATTATTAACCCCTAATCTGCTGCCCCCAATGTCGCTGCCATTATACTAAAGTTATTAACCCCTAAACCTCTGGCCTCCCACATCACTAGCACTAAATAAATATATTAACCCCTAACCCTAAGTCTTACCCTAACACCCCTAACTTTAATATAATTAAAATAAACCTAAAAAAAACCCTACTATTATTACCTAAATAATACCTATTTAAGACTTAATACTTACCTGTAAAATAAACCCTAAGCTAGCTACAATATAACTAATAGTTACATTGTATCTAGCTTAGGTTTTATTTTTATTTCACAGGTAAGTTTGTATTTATTTTAATTTGGTACACTAGTTAGTAAATAGTTATTAACTATTTACTAACTATCTAGTTGCAGGGCCGGTGCTAGGATTTTTTGCCACAAAGGCGAGGATACATTCCCCCCCCCCCCCCGATTACATACCATCCCATTGCTAGTTAAAGGGATATGTAGCCCAAATTTTTATATCATGATTCAGATAGAGCATGACATTTTAATCAATTTTCTAATTAACTCCTTTTATCAAATTGTTCTCTTGGTATCTGTATTTGAAAAGCAGGAATGTAAGCTTAGGAGCCAGCCCATTTTTGGTTCAGATCCTGGGTAGCGCTTGCTGATTGGTTGCTAAATTCAAATCAAACAGTAGTAGTGCTGCATAGCAAATCAAACAGTGGTAGTGCTGCATGGCAAATCACTAACACACAGTCACAGACACTAATACACATATACACACACACACACTAACACAGTCACAGACAATACACTAACACACAGTCACAGACAATACACACACAGAGTCACAGACAATACACACACATACACACACTAACACACAGTCACATACACTAATACACATGTACAGACACACACTAACACACAGTCACAGACACTAATACACATATACAGACACACACACTTACACTGTCAGACACCACTAATACATATATACAGACACACACACTAACACAGTCACAGACACTAATACACATATACACACACTAACATAGTCACAGACAATACACACACTAACACATTCACTAATACACATGTACAGACACACACTAACACACAGTCACAGACACTAATACACATATACACACACACTTAAACACAGTCACAGAAACTAATATACATATACATATAAAGACACACACACACTTACATACATTCACAGACACTAATACACATATACAGACACACACACAATTACACAGTCACAGACACCACTAATACATATATACAGAGACACACACTAATACACATATACAGACACACTCTAACACAAAAAAGTGCTGCTGCACTGCAAATATTTAAATGACTACATAAAGAGTATGTAGTAAGATAGCAGAGAGAGCCAGGCCAGCAATGCATGCATGTAACCAATATGACTAGATTTTCAGATGTAAGGGAAGCCACAAAACCCACAATGCCCCTAAATAACCCCAAATATGTAATGCATTTGGACAATACCCTCTAAACATTTAAAAACTGCCTAGAGTACCTAGGGCTCAGCAAAAGTAATTCTTTTAGACCCCCCTCTTCCCACACTCAAAGATAAGAGAAGTGTTATAGGGGGAAGGTTACAGAAGGGAGCAATTCTGTGATATCTGCAAGTTAGGAAACACTATCACATCTGGAAACTGTGATTTACTACTTGTTCAGCACTAAACCTTCTTGGCTCCTAATACCTCTCTGCCTGTTATCAGTATCAAATAGCCTAGCCTAACAATAATATAACGGCTTCCTTTTCACAGGGCTAGACCTTTTATTACCGGTGGTGGTTTATTTTGGAGTTTGGCGGTAGCCGTGAAAACCAGCGTTAGAGGCTCCTAACGCTGGATTTAGGCTACCTCCGGTATTTGGAGTCACTCAAAAAAGGGTCTAACGCTCACTTTCCAGCCGCGACTTTTCCATACCGCAGATCCCCTTACGTAAATTGCGTATCCTATCTTTTCAATGGGATTTTTCTAACTCCGTTATTTAGAGTCGTGTCTGAAGTGAGCGTTAGAAATCTAACAACAAAACTCCAGCCGCAGAAAAAAGTCAGTAGTTAAGAGCTTTCTGGGCTAACGCCGGTTCATAAAGCTCTTAACTACTGTACTCTAAAGTACACTAACACCCATAAACTACCTATGTACCCCTAAACCGAGGTCCCCCCACATCGCCGCCACTTGATAAAAAAATGTTAACCCCTAATCTGCCGACCGCCACCTACGTTATCCTTATGTACCCCTAATCTGCTGCCCCTAACACCGCCAACCCCTATATTATATTTATTAACCCCTAATCTGCCCCCCACAACGTCGCCGCCAGCTACCTACACTTATTAACCCCTAATCTGCCGTCCGCACGCCGCCACCAGCTGCATTATCCCTATGTACCCCTAATCTGCTGCCCTAACATCGCCGACCCCTATATTATATTTATTAACCCCTAACCTGCCCCCCACAACGTCGCCGCCACCTACCTACAATAATTAACCCCTAATCTGCCGACCGCAAAGAGCCGCCAGCTACATTATAGCTATGTACCCCTAATCTGCTGCCCCTAACACCGCCGACCCCTATATTATATTTATTAACCCCTAACCTGCCCTCCCTAACATCGCCGACACCTAACTTCAATTATTAACCCCTAATCTGCCGACCGAATCTTGCCGCTATTCTAATAAATGTATTAACCCCTAAAGCTAAGTTTAACCCTAACACTAACACCCCTCTAAGTTAAATATAATTTTAATCTAACGAAATTAATTAACTCTTATTAAATAAATTATTCCTATTTAAAGCTAAATACTTACCTGTAAAATAAATCCTAATATAGCTACAACATAAATTATAATTATATTATAGCTATTTTAGGATTAATATTTATTTTACAGGTAACTTTGTATCTATTTTAACCAGGTACAATAGCTATTAAATAGTTAAGAACTATTTAATAGCTAAAATAGTTAAAATAATTACAAATGTACCTGTAAAATAAATCCTAACCTAAGTTACAATTAAACCTAACACTACACTATCAATAAATTAATTAAATAAAATACCTACAATTACCTACAATTAAACCTAACACTACACTATCAATAAATAAATTAAATACAATACCTACAAATAACTACAATGAAATAAACTAACTAAAGTACAAAAAATAAAAAAGAACTAAGTTACAAAAAATAAAAAAATATTTACAAACATAAGAAAAATATTATACAATTTTAAACTAATTACACCTACTCTAAGCCCCCTAATAAAATAACAAAGCCCCCCAAAATAAAAAAATGCCCTACCCTATTCTAAATTACTAAAGTTCAAAGCTCTTTTACCTTACCAGCCCTGAACAGGGCCCTTTGCGGGGCATGCCCCAAGAAGTTCAGCTCTTTTGCCTGTAAAAAAAAACATACAATACCCCCCCCCAACATTACAACCCACCACCCACATACCCCTAATCTAACCCAAACCCCCTTAAATAAACCTAACACTAAGCCCCTGAAGATCATCCTACCTTGTCTTCACCATACCAGGTTCACAGATCCGTCCTGGCTCCAAAATCTTCATCCAACCCAAGCGGGGGCTGGCGATCCATCTTCCGGCGGCTGAAGAGGTCCAGAAGAGGCTCCAAAGTCTTCATCCTATCCGGGAAGAAGAGTAGATCCGGACCGGCAACCATCATCTTCCAAGCGGCATCTTCTATCTTCATCCGATGAGGACCGGCTCCATCCTGAAGACCTCCACCGCGGACCCATCTTCATCCGGCGACATCCAACTGAAGAATGACGGTGCCTTTAAGGGACGTCATCCAAGATGGCGTCCCTCGAATTCCGATTGGCTGATAGGATTCTATCAGCCAATCGGAATTAAGGTAGGAATATTCTGATTGGCTGATGGAATCAGCCAATCAGAATCAAGATCAATCCGATTGGCTGATCCAATCAGCCAAGCAGATTGAGCTTGCATTCTATTGGCTGATCGGAATAGAATGTGAGCTCAATCTGATTGGCTGATTGGGCATTTTTTATTTTGGGGGGCTTTGTTATTTTATTAGGGGGCTTAGAGTAGGTGTAATTAGTTTAAAATTGTTGTAAGATTTTCCTTATGTTTGTAAATATTTTTTTATTTTTTGTAACTTAGTTCTTTTTTATTTTTTGTACTTTAGTTAGTTTATTTCATTGTAGTTATTTGTAGATATTGTATTTAATTAATGTATTGATAGTGTAGTGTTAGGTTTAATTGTAGGTAATTGTAGATATTTTATTTAATTAATTTAATGATAGTGTAGTGTTAGGTTTAATTGTAACTTAGGTTAGGATTTATTTTACAGGTAATTTTGTTATTATTTTAACTAGGTAACTATTAAATAGTTATTAACTATTTAATAGCTATTGTACCTGGTTAAAATAATTACAAAGTTACCTGTAAAATAAATATTAATCCTAAAATAGCTATAATATAATTATAACTTATAGTGTAGCTATATTAGGATTTATTTTACAGGTAAGTATTTAGCTTTAAATAGGAATAATTTATTTAATAAGAGATAATTAAGTTTGTTAGATGTAAATTATATTTAACTTAGGGGGGTGTTAGTGTTAGGGTTAGACTTAGCTTTAGGGGTTAATACATTTATTAGAATAGCGGTGAGCTCCAGTCGGCAGATTAGGGGTTAATAATTGAAGTTAGGTGTCGGCGATGTTAGGGAGGGCAGATTAGGGGTTAATACTATTTATTATAGGGTTAGTGAGGCGGATTAGGAGTTAATAACTTTATTATAGTAGCGCTCAGGTCCGGTCGGCAGATTAGGGGTTAATAAGTGTAGGCAGGTGGAGGCGACGTTGTGGGGGGCAGATTAGGGGTTAATAAATATAATATAGGGGTCGGCAATGTTAGGGCAGCAGATTAGGGGTACATAGGGATAATGTAAGTAGCGGCGGTTTACGGAGCGGCAGATTAGGGGTTAATAATAATATGCAGGGGTCAGCGATAGCGGGGGCGGCAGATTAGGGGTTAATAAGTGTAAGGTTAGGGGTGTTTAGACTCGGGGTACATGTTAGAGTGTTAGGTGCAGACGTAGGAAGTGTTTCCGCATAGCAAACAATGGGGCTGCGTTAGGAGCTGAACGCGGCTTTTTTGCAGGTGTTAGTTTTTTTTTCAGCTCAAACAGCCCCATTGTTTCCTATGGAGGAATCGTGCACGAGCACGTTTTTGAGGCTGGCCGCGTCCGTAAGCAACTCGGGTATCGAGAGTTGAAGCTGCGTTAAATATGCTCTACGCTCCTTTTTTGGAGCCTAACGCAGCCTTTATGTGGACTCTCAATACCAGAGTTATTTTTATGGTGCGGCCAGAAAAAAGCCGGCGTTAGCTACGCGGGTCCTTACCGACAAAACTCTAAATCTAGCCGTATGTTTGTCACACACACTCACAGGCACTCCATGTAATATGGCCACCTGATTCCTGAAGAGCAGCCAGCGCCCAGGCCAGCACCCATACAAGGATTTGTGTCTCCTGTGTCTGTGTGACACTCACTCACACAAATGAAATTATATTTTAAGGATCAAAGGATGTATTAGGTGACCGGTCCGGTCCGTGCTGGGATCTGGCTGCTTGCTTCAGCCTTCAGGTCAGCCGTCAAGATGGCATGACATGCCATATATAAAATATATTTATAAGGAACTGTGAGCCACCCCACCATTCATTTGCTACTTCTACTAGTAGAAATGCCAGCCAGCCTCCAGCTGGACCCCTCTTCAGAGCTCCCCCAGTCCCCCCCATTCCTAAATGCCTCCGGATCCCTCCTCAGGGTCAGAGACGCCCACCAGCCCAGGCCACCACAGTGCCACGCATCATTCCTACCTGCTGCAGTCTTCTTCACTCGTCGTCTGCTAGACTGTGGCAGGCAGCGCTGCGGGTGGGCAGGCTCACTCAGTCAAAACTGCCACCTCACTCACGTGGCTCAGGGCTCAGCCTCAGATCTGGATGGTGGCGGTGCTGCTGCTGCACAATTTCTCCCAGTTTAATTGTAACTTAGGTTAGGATTTATTTTACAGGTAATTTTGTTATTATTTTAACTAGGTAACTATTAAATAGTTATTAACTATTTAATAGCTATTGTACCTGGTTAAAATAATTACAAAGTTACCTGTAAAATAAATATTAATCCTAAAATAGCTATAATATAATTATAATTTATAGTGTAGCTATATTAGGATTTATTTTACAGGTAAGTATTTAGCTTTAAATAGGAATAATTTATTTAATAAGAGATAATTAATTTCGTTAGATGTAAATTATATTTAACTTAGGGGGGTGTTAGTGTTAGGGTTAGACTTAGCTTTAGGGGTTAATACATTTATTAGAATAGCGGTGAGCTCCAGTCGGCAGATTAGGGGTTAATAATTGAAGTTAGGTGTCGGCGATGTTAGGGAGGGCAGATTAGGGGTTAATACTATTTATTATAGGGTTAGTGAGGCGGATTAGGAGTTAATAACTTTATTATAGTAGCGCTCAGGTCCGGTCGGCAGATTAGGGGTTAATAAGTGTAGGCAGGTGGAGGCGACGTTGTGGGGGGCAGATTAGGGGTTAATAAATATAATATAGGGGTCGGCGATGTTAGGGCAGCAGATTAGGGGTACATAGGGATAATGTAAGTAGCGGCGGTTTACGGTGCGGCAGATTAGGGGTTAATAATAATATGCAGGGGTCAGCGATAGCGGGGGCGGCAGATTAGGGGTTAATAAGTGTAAGGTTAGGGGTGTTTAGACTCGGGGTACATGTTAGAGTGTTAGGTGCAGACGTAGGAAGTGTTTCCACATAGCAAACAATGGGGCTGCGTTAGGAGCTGAACGCGGCTTTTTTGCAGGTGTTAGGTTTTTTTCAGCTCAAACAGCCCCATTGTTTCCTATGGAGGAATCGTGCACGAGCACGTTTTTGAGGCTGGCCGCGTCCGTAAGCAACTCGGGTATCGAGAGTTGAAGCTGCGTTAAATATGCTCTACGCTCCTTTTTTGGAGCCTAACGCAGCCTTTATGTGGACTCTCAATACCAGAGTTATTTTTATGGTGCGGCCAGAAAAAAGCCGGCGTTAGCTACGCGGGTCCTTACCGACAAAACTCTAAATCTAGCCGTATGTTTGTCACACACACTCACAGGCACTCCATGTAATATGGCCACCTGATTCCTGAAGAGCAGCCAGCGCCCAGGCCAGCACCCATACAAGGATTTGTGTCTCCTGTGTCTGTGTGACACTCACTCACACAAATGAAATTATATTTTAAGGATCAAAGGATGTATTAGGTGACCGGTCCGGTCCGTGCTGGGATCTGGCTGCTTGCTTCAGCCTTCAGGTCAGCCGTCAAGATGGCATGACATGCCATATATAAAATATATTTATAAGGAACTGTGAGCCACCCCACCATTCATTTGCTACTTCTACTAGTAGAAATGCCAGCCAGCCTCCAGCCGGACCCCTCTTCAGAGCTCCCCCAGTCCCCCCCATTCCTAAATGCCTCCGGATCCCTCCTCAGGGTCAGAGACGCCCACCAGCCCAGGCCACCACAGTGCCACGCACCATTCCTACCTGCTGCAGTCTTCTTCACTCGTCGTCTGCTAGACTGTGGCAGGCAGCGCTGCGGGTGGGCAGGCTCACTCAGTCAAAACTGCCACCTCACTCACGTGGCTCAGGGCTCAGCCTCAGATCTGGATGGTGGCGGTGCTGCTGCTGCACAATTTCTCCCGCTCTCCCTCTCAGGCTGAGTGATGTCACTACTCTGGCTGCGCAAGGCAAGTGAGCTCTGCCTTGTCGCCTCCAGTCCACTGTCCTCCTCTCCACTATGACTCTGAGAGTCTGACACATTGTGACTCCACACACCACTGAAAATAAGTTTAGTTGCAGCAACCGGCAGGTGCAGAACCACCACGCAAGAAGCGATATTCAAAATTAAATTTTTTTTTATTTTTTTTTAAATCATAGTAGGCAGTCGGCACCGCTCTTAGCGCCCCCTGCTGATGCACCCTAAGGCGGCTGATTATACTGCCTAATACAAAACGCCGGCCCTGTCTAGTTGAAATAAATACAAATTTACCTGTAAAATAAAACCTAACCTGTCTTACACTAACACATAACATTACACTAAAATTAATAAATTACATTAATTAAATACAATTAACTAAATTACAAAAAAAATAAACACTAAATTACACAAAATAAAAAAGAAATGATCAAATATTTAAACTAATTACACCTAATCTAATAGCCCTATCAAAATAAAAAAGCCCCCCAAAATAAAAAAAAAACCTAGCCTAAACTAAACTGCCAATAGCCCTTAAAAGGGCCTTTTGCGGGGTATTGCCCCAAAGAAATCAGCTCTTTTACCTGTAAAAAAAATACAAACAACCCCCAACAGTAAAACCCACCACCCACACAACCAAACCACCCAAATAAAATCCTATCTAAAAAACCTAAGCTCGCCATTGCCCTGAAAAGGGCATTTGGATGGGCATTGCCTTAAAATGGCATTTAGCTCTTTTTCGTTGCACAAACCCCTAATCTAAAAATAAAACCCATAAACCCTTAATAAAACCTATCACTAACCCCCGAAGATCCACTTACAGTTTTTGAAGACCGGACATCCATCCTCATCAAGCTGGGAGAAGTTTTCATCCAAGCGGGCAGAAGTCCTCAACGAAGCCGGGAGAAGTCTTCATCTAAGCGGCAAGAAGTCGTCCTCCAGATGGGCAGAAGTCTTCATCCAGATGGTTGTGTGGGTGGTGCGTTTTACTGTTGGGGGGTTGTAAAAGAGCTGATTTCTTTGGGGCAATGCCCCACAAAAGGCCCTTTTAAGAGCTATTGGCAGTTTAGTTTAGGCTAGGGTTTTTTTATTTTGGGGGGGCTTTTTTTATTTTGATAGGGCTATTAGATTAGGTGTAATTAGTTTAAATATTTGATCATTTCTTTTTTATTTTGTGTAATTTAGTGTTTATTGTTTTTGTAATTTAAGTTAATTGTATTTAATTAATGTAATTTATTTAATTTTAGTGTAATGTTAGGTGTTAGTGTAAGACAGGTTAGGTTTTATTTTACAGGTAAATTTGTATTTATTTTAACTAGGTAGCTAGTAAATAGTTAATAACTATTACTAACTAGTCTACCTAGTTAAAATCAATACAAACTTACCTGTGAAATAAAAATAAAACATAAGCTAGCTACAATGTAACTATTAGTTATATTGTAGCTAGCTTAGGGTTTATTTTATAGGTAAGTGTTTAGTTTTAAATAGGAATTATTTAGTTAATGATAGTAATTTTTATTTAGATTTATTTTAATTATATTAAAGTTAGGGGTGTTAGGGTTAGACTTAGGTTTAGGGTTTAATATATTTATTTAGTGTTAGTGATGCGGGAGGCCAGAGGTTTAGGGGTTAATAACTTTAGTATAGTGGCGGCGGCGACATTGGGGGCAGCAGATTAGGGGTTAATAAATTTATGTAGGTGGTGGAGACATTGGGGGTGGCAGATTAGGGGTTAATAAGTGTAGGTAGGTGGCGGCGATGTTGGGGGCAGCAGATTAGGGGTTAATAAGTGTAATGTAGGTGTCGACGATGTCGGGGGCAGCAGATTAGGGGTGTTTAGACTTGGGATTTATGTTAGGGTGTTAGGTTTAAACATACATTTTCTTTCCCCTTAGGAATCAATGGGGCTGCGTTACGGAGCTTTACGCTCCTTTATTGCAGGTGTTAGGCTTTTTTTTAGCCGGCTCTCCCCATTGATGTCTATGGGGAAATCGTGCACGAGCACGTAAAACCAGCTCAAAGCAGCGCTGGTATTTGTGTCTGCCATATTGCCTGCTAATGAAATACTGGGGTTGTTATTAGTGCACATCCACATACAAATACAGACAGAAAGAGTTTGAAATGCTGCAAACAATTGCCTGCATAAAACCACCAATGCTGTTGCAATAAAATTGAAATATTAATCACACAATATGGGCCACACTCTGTTTTGCCAGTCACTGTGTGGTCTGCTTGTTTATATAATAGAAAGAGAGACACTATTTTTTTAACTTTACATTAACTTTGTTACATGACCTTGCTGCAGAATCACTGCTCTCTTGCTGCTTCCTGACCACTCTGCTCCTGATCACACTTTTCTGAAGCTACTGATATTATGCAAAACCATTGCAAACCAAGGGGGTCTTGTTGGGCCCAAGCTCCATCTGTATTATTCCTAACCCCTCTGTGTACCCCATCTACACAGAATTCCGAAACGTTTTGGTCAATATTTGTAGTTTGATGGGCTCTAGTACACCAAGTTTTTTTCTATTTGGATTAGAATCCTGTGAGGCAAAAGCTAATTTTAGAGACAGAAGGCATATGGCATGAGGTGATAATTGTGGGGTAATTTTACCTTCCCTGCAGGCCAACAGGTTTGTAAGTAGCGAACCTGTCTGCCTGCAATGCCACTTGCAATTTTTCATCACACTGCAAAAAGTATAAAAACATTTTTACTGGCTAATACTTAAAAATTGGTTTTACCAAAAATGCAATCTCACAGACTATTTCCAAAACAGAACAATAAGAATATTGCTAATTTACCGAAGATTTTGTACAAAATAAATTTATATAATTATCACAGAAATCTCAAAATTTTAAATTTTAATATCATCCCTTTTTTCTAAAGGCCACTCTTGGACACAAATAAAATCGCAAAAGTTACTGGAGTATAACTAGTATGTCTCATGGCCACTCATGAGCCTAAGAAAAGTTACAGACACAATAAATAAAGTTATACTTATAAACAATAGACTTGTGCATTCAGATCCTTCGTTAGGATCCGAATGCAGAAATAAGCGCTATTCGGCTCTTTACGGATTTGCACAGATCTTAACGTGGTGATCTTGCACCAGAATCAATTCGGTTCAGAAAAGAGCCAAATTGTGCTTAATTCTGCATTCAGATCCTAAGGAAGGATCCAAATGCACAAGTCTAATAAACAATAGTGTACCTACCTTATATATAGATCATATGTAAACTAGAGTACTTAAAGGAGGAGCTATCTTTAAATATAGAATAGCTAATAGCTAGCATGGATGCATAAGGCACTTGTCTTATATGGTATGTCAACAAAGTCTAGACTTTAGTAGTTTGTGTAAAGTTATGGTTTACTGAGTGCAGTGACTCAGAAGAATTAAAAGAGCAATATTTAGAACAAAATCATTTTTAGGAGATACAATGCACCTATAGATTGCAACAAGAAATAATGTACAATTAGGCAATATACTGTGTGCAAACTAACCTTTAGAGTGCCAAGGCAACATAATAAGTCTGCTATACTGTTAACATAGTAATAAAGAAATCTCAGCTTAAGTGCAGGAGCAGCCCTACAGGTCACAATAATTATCTACTACTGAATTGAATCATTTTAAGCTTAGTGGTGAATATGTGTGTTTTGATGTGATGTTAAGGGATGTTAAGGGATGTTGTTGAATCTTCAAGACAGGATTTGATTTCCATAAAACATACTAAGTTTTTACGCAACCAAAAAGATTACTCTGATAATCAGGTGTTTATTTGGCAGAGAGTAAACAAGCGTAACAGAAGGAATTTTAATAACAAACATAATGCTCAATCAAAACAAAATAAAAATAAAAATAAAATCAGCCATACTAACACCACAGACAGTAATCAATGTACTGCCGCTAACACAGAAATACAGCCTTATATCCCTCATCACAAGAAGAGAAAGAATAACAAATAAAAAAAAAAGAGTTACTTTCTCTGATCCTTATCATCACAAGGAGCTTCCACCTCTGGTGATGAGGGATCTGGCGTAGAGTACAATGATAACTTAGAAAATAGTGGTGAAGAGGTTGAATCCAGACCACAGGCTACGAATATGGCTCAGGATAATCAACCTATTGCAGGTACAAGACCAAAAATCACACAGGTTAAACAACAAGACACACCACATCTAAATGCACAACCAGAAGTTGGCACATTACAACAAGTTGCCACAACATCGCAGGTTTTTCACGTGGCCAAGAAACACACGGGGGGTGGGGGGAAACAGGTTCATGCCCCCAAACACAGATATATCCTGAGGGATCCCAAACTAACAAAATAGTGACCTCTAGTAGTGTCATTAACCTATCCTCACATGTACTTAATAAAGCTGAGCTTAAAGGGACAGTCTACACCCCTATTAAGCGTCACTTATATTTTATATCTACTGCCGATAGTTCAAACTCACCCCACTTCAGTGACCATAGTGATTCACCACCGGACTTATTCATATCCCAAACTCAGTGTTTCTTCCTTGTAAATGGCCGCCATGCCCCTCCTAATATTAGATCATCAAGCCTCTTGATTGAAACCATCCAATCAAAATTAGATCACGGATGGAAAAACTTGATTGCACTTTCGTTGTTTCGCGCATGCGCATGCGCACACGTTGTGGAACTATAAGGGGAATAGAAAACGTGAAGCGCAGACGGACTTTTGCTTTCACGTCACTTCTGTATATTCGGGCATGCGTATTAACATGCATGTGACGTATGTGACTATCCGTGCACGAGCATGGATTACATAGAGAAGGTCCGAAAAATTTAGAAGGAGAAGTGGATGGGCGGAGTTTGGCGGCCATTTATAACGGCTGTAAGTAAAGTTTTAGTTTCAGAGATGTCGGTTTTACAATCAACAGATAAAGATTAGAGCGGGTGAGTTAGCACTATCATGAATAAATTAACAGTATAAGCGACGCTTAATAGGGGTGTAGACTGTCCCTTTAAGATTTTGGAACTTGGTTTGGGCTTTTGCCCAAATAGGAAATTTAATCTTTTCCAAACCATAATTGATTTGAATCGATTTATAAGAAAGATCACTTTAAATAAACATTTTGAGATGACAGCTAAAGCTGATGATACTAGACCTTGTACACCTAACATCACAGACCCCACAAACTTTCCTTCTCTCAGCTTCCATGAAGCATGTAGTATAACATCTTTGGAGAGTTTAGAAAGGGAGTCTGCAGTACCTAGTACAATAACTGAAAATAAATTTCCACAGAGAAAAGTCACTTCTAACTTCTACCCAATACATAATCGGGGTAAATCCCTGAAGGTATTTCACACACGAGTAGTAGATGACTTGAAGAAACTCAGTTTATTTACCACTCCTGCCACACACAATCTCTCTAAATCAGAAAAAGATGCCATTCTTTCAATACAAAATAATGACAACATTGTCATAAGGCAATCTGATAAGGGAGGTAGTGTGGTGGTATTGGACCTAGTGGACTATGTAAATGAGGCATTGCGCCAACTAACTGATCATAGTACATATTCTATTGTGGACCAAAATCCCACAAAACGCTTCCAATATGAGCTTGGGCAGATGTTGGATGATGGGGTTGATTTAGGTATTTTTGATCAACAAACAGCAGATTCTTTATATGTAACGCATCCGATAATCCCCGTCTTCCATCATCTGCCCAAGGTCCACAAAAGCGTGATCAATGTAAAGGGCCGCCCTATTATATCAGGGATAGGCTCACTTTTAGAACCTTTATGTGATTGGTTAGATGGGGTATTGCAGCCATATGTTTTGGCTTTGCTCAGTTATATTCGCGACACCTCACATGTATTGGGTATGCTGGAGTGTATCGCGTGGCATGCACATTACAGCTGGCTCACCATAGATGTGGTCTCCCTATACTCCAGCATACCCCATGACATGGGCCTGAGGGCCATTGAATTTTTTCTACAGTCTAGTGCTGACATGTCAACAGATAGCATTGTGTACATTTTACGTGTTACCCAGTACTTATTAGAGCATAACTACTTCTGCTTCGAGGGGGTTTTTTACCTCCAGAAACGGGGCACAGCCATGGGGGCCAAGTTTGCCCCCTCTTATGTGAACTTGTATATGGGCTGGCTCGAGCATTTTTTCATCTATGGAGGTGATAGCCCCCTTGGAGCAGAGGTAGTTTTTTTTTTTATCTGGTCGTCAAGTGAAGAACAGGCTGAATCATTTCTTGGTTTCTTAAATGAGGCAAGACATGGTTTAAAGTTCACTCATGAGTGGCACCCCTCTAGGGTTAACTTTTTGGATGTCACGTTAACTGGAAATTCTGTGACACAAAAGATTGAGTCAAAACTTTACAGAAAACCAATCTCAGGAAATACGATTCTCCACCACAAAAGTGGACATCCTCCACATGTATTTAGTGGCATTGCAAAGAGTCAGTTCTTGAGGGCAAGAAGGGTTTGCAGTAGTGATAGAGATTTCCTTGCAGAAACCAAGGAAATTAAGCAGAGGCTCAAAAATAGGGGTTATCCCTCAAAACTACTCAATAATGTAGCCAAAAATGTGGCCACAGCAGAAAGAAACCCAAAAAATCCACAGCGCAAGGTGAATGAGCAAGATAGACCACTTACTTTCATTACCCAATATTCTTCAGATTATTCTACTGTATGCAGCATCATTAGGAAATATTTTCCTATTCTTTTAGGTGATGTGCATTTAAAAACAACAGTAGAAAAAGGGTTTAAGTGTGTCTACTCAAAAAATCTGTCTTTGGGCAACCTTTTGTCTCCCAGTTTCTTGCCGTCTGACAAAAGGAAGAAAAGTTCCTGGTTACAAGTCAATGGTACCTACAAGTGTGGGGACCACAGATGCAAGGCTTGTGATTTTGTTATTGAAGGCAGAGACTTTTATTCCTGTTCAACTGGAGACAAGTTTTTGTCCAAGGGATGCATAAAGTGTTCCAGTGTCTATGTCGTGTACCTCATAGAGTGTCAGGTACATTCCAAACAGTATGTTGGAATGACAAGTAGGGAAATCCGGACAAGGATCAGAGAACATCTTGGTTACATTAAATATGAAAAACCATGTTCGGCACTATCACAACACTTTATAGAGGTGCACGGCAAGGACACCAGATCCTTTAAATGGCGAGGCATTGAAACTATCAAATTGCCTCCCAGAGGAGGGAACAAGGATCAACTTTTGGCTAGGCAGGAGGTGTACTGGATCATGAAGCTAAACACTCAGATACCACATGGATTTAATTCTGAGTTTGACATTATAAACCATTGGAAGTAAAAATTGACTTCATGGTCCAGTACATCCCAAATTTGTGAACACTATTAAACATACATACTATGGGTCAATATTCCAATGAGAAAACTAGTTAAAAACAAAATCACTAGCACTATATATAAAAATCTCCTTTAATTAGATGCTTCATTTTGATTACTTAAAAACACTTCTAAAAGGATAAAAGAAGAGTAATTTTCATATTCTGTCTAATTATTAATTCCATTTGGCACTAAACTAAGGCATGGGTTTACAAGATTATTGTAAGCTTGAACAATATAGTTAGCAAAGCGATTTTGATATTTATCAATTCATTTGTTCTTGTGCATTATATTTCAATATTCATAAGTTTATGCTTAAAATAATGTTGGACAAGAATATGCTTATCATCTTAAATTAGTGTGTCTTATTTAGCTAATGAAATCGATTTTAGGAGGTTTTGCTGTTTTATTATTATTATTATTATTGTTATTTTGTTATTTGACATTTTCTCTTTTGTATTGTTGCAAACCTTGTTTGTTTTTTGCATTTACAAAATATTTTACAGTATGTTCTTGGAATTTGGAATTGCATATATTGGCCATTTATCACTTGCCTGTGCTCTTTGATGTCAGAATTGACACATGTATATGTTCCTCTATGTCCATTTCCATTTTCCCATTTTTTCTTATGAGTGAAATAAGTATTTGACTGTGTACATTCAGCATTTTAATGGTTAACAGGGGTGTGTTTAGCACCAACCAATAACCATTTGTTTTGTAACCTTTTTAAGAAGGCACTCACCTGTGCCTAATCAGGTTTATGAGTACGGCACCCAGCCGAAACGCGTAAAACCTGATACTCTCTGTGTGTGTATCATGTTTGAATTTTAATTTGAAGAATAAAGGCTGTTTTTATATATTCTTTGGATATTGGGATCGCCTCCTTTTTTCTTTTTTGATATCTTACTAAGGATTACAAGGAATCCTTTCTAGATACCCTCTATCCCCAAGCATTTTAGAGGCATCTGAGGGCGGACAAAGTGCTCACTTATTACGGAGCAAACACAGCTTCTTTGGCGACACAGTTTGAAAATTCTTTGGCATCTACTTGCATGGGATTGGCTGACCACGCACCACGCGACCCAGTATACGGACTCTCATTGGCTGTTTGCACCTGGAGGCAAACCGGAACCAGCTAAAGAGCCGCATAGCTGAGGTACCTGCAGGCGCAGTACTTGACGAGCAGCGGCTGAATGGATTGACCTTCCCTGGGAGGTGTCGACGAGCAGTTGGAGGGCCTGGATAGCTCTATTTCCGCATGTGGTGGATGCTCGCCAGACGGAGGTTGCACGGTCGGTGTGGGTGAGTCTTTCTACTGTATCCCCCAAAGGAATACATCTGTAATTACATACAGGGAAACCATTCTTGACTGCAGTGTAAATGTTTGACAAGTGTTCTTTTTGCCATATCGCCAAAGACATTTATATGAGGCTGTGAACTGCCACTTTAAAATATTCGGCTCACAAGGGTTAAACACGGAATTATCCTTTTCTTACTATCTACTACATGTCACACATACTGAACAACAGAACAGTAGTTAGCTATGTAGTGAGAGGGAATATAATTAGCAACTACACCAAATATCACTAGGTATTTAAGTTCACTCCGACCTTCCAGAACAATAGGATCTCAAGGGCTCTCCATAGGCTCCAGTATTCCAAAGGGGACATCGGCAAACTCCAGGGCAAGCATGCCCCCATTCCATAATCAGCATGGCCTTTGGGGCTGCTTCGGTTGTTTTGAGCATATATAAAAAATCTTCCTGATATGTAGCTCCAGAAGATGGAAACTCTAAGCCTCACGTTGGGTAGCCAGCTGCTAGCACGACTTCAGAACTTAAAAAATACATTTAAAAGTACAGTTACACTCATAATAACAGTGTCTGATAAAATAAAATAAAATATTGCATTAAAAAGTTATAAGGGCTCAAAGATATGAGGTCTCAGGAGTTAGAAAAAAAGGACTGCAAAGGGTTTTAACATAGAGATACATACATATAGATGTCTAAATATGTGTATGTATATATATATATATATATATATATATATATGTGTGTGTGTGTGTGTGTACATATGTATTTTTATGTGTATTTACAGACATATATACATATATAAACACATATATAAATATGTATACATATATAGTAGGACTGGGCGATAAATCTGCGATTGCGATTTAATTGCAATTTTATTAAAAGTTACTATAACACCTTCATTTTTCAATAAAACGTTTATTTAACACTACAGAATCTTACTGTACATGTTCCTCAATGTCCAATACATGATTAATTGCGGTTTAAAACCGCATCCACGATTAATCGTGCAGCCCTAATATATAGATATATAATGCATATAAGTGCATTGGAGCCCTTTGCAGTCAAGTAGCTGCAAATATAATATTTAATAAAGTGTTTAGCTATGCATTTATTGTAAATATTTCACATTCCAATGTTCTTCACATAAGGAAGTATGTTCTAAGTATTTTTCAATAGATATTCCTATACTGTATATGTCTAAAACAATATAGAAATCATATAGGTATAGATATATATTGTACCAAAATACTATTTTATATATATATATACTGTATATATATATATATATATATATATATATACAGTATATATAATCTATAACCAGCTAGTGAGTCCTGGCTTAAGGGGTAAGAAGACCTGCATATTAACATATACCAAGTCAGAGCTTGCGGAAGATCTGGTGGTCCAATGAGCTTGGTCTCTAGAAAGAACGCTGGTCTGTTTACATGCTGCAGTGATTTATACAGTACTGTGAATTCCCTGTCACTAAGAAGAGAGGCTTACTTAGCCCTGTTTTGTTACACTTTTGTTACAACTGCAACATGTTGTGGATACATTGTTCACTATTCCAGGTGGAATTTTAACAGATTGCTGATTACGTTGTGCCACATTACATGATATATTTTAAGTTGCAACATTTATACCGGTAACATTTATTCAGGGATCCCTGATATAGGCTCAGTTGAATTTGTTTGTTTTGTATTGCCCTAATACATATTTATTTGATTTATTTCAATATGAATGTGATGTATACGCTGATTTGTTCTTAAAGGGACGGTGTCTGCACTTTGGTATTTTGATTGACTTAATAGGGGGGTGCAGGATTAGGTTTACTGTTAGTGCTCTCTTTGATCAATATATATATACAGGTAGCCCTCAGTTTACGCCGGGGTTAGGTTCCAGAAGGAATGGTTGTAAATCGAAACTGTTGTAAATTGAAACCCAGTTTATAATGTAAGTCAATGGGAAGTGAGGGAGTTAGGTTCCAGGCCCCTCTCAAAATTATCATGAGTAACACCTAATACATTATTTTTAAAGCTTTGAAATGAAGACTTTAAATGCTAAACAGCATTATAAACCTAATAAAATAATCACACAACACAGAATATATAATTAAACTAAGTTAAATGAACAAAAACATTTGCTAAACAGCATTATAAACCTAATAATATAATCACACAACACAGACTTCACTTGCATTTTTCTGCAAACAGTTCTTTCTATGCATTCCAATCTAGACTGATTTATAGACAGGAAGATCTTGTTCCTTTGAAATCTGCTTGATAGCTCAGGTCTGGTTAAACTGATTAATTTCAGCTTGATTGGCTTTGCCGCAACACAAGTGGACAGCTCCACCTACTGGCTATTTTAATAAATGCACTGCTTCTCAATGCTTTTCAATAGCAGTCACATGACTAGAAAAAAAGGTTGCTATTCTGAAACGGTGTAAATTGAACCGTTGTAAAACGAGGGCCACCTAGTATATATATATATATATATATAACACATAAAGAAAACCCAGCACTCACCAGCTAGCTCACAGCTAAGATTTAAAATTGAAAGGTTAGTCACCGCATCTGGACAAGCTCAGGCACCACGTCAAGGTCCTTTCCAACACCTGAGTCCCTAACACAGCCACACAATGAATAAATAATAAATAATAATACATTTAAAATAAAAATAAAAATGTATTCTACTTCACTAAATATATATATATATATATATATATATATATACTAATATTAAAACCTACTCTAACTCTTAAAATCCTAAACTAACAATTGCCCTGAAAGTGTATTTTGTAGTGCATTGTCCTAAACTGTTTTAGCTTTTTTACATAAAAAAAAACTACCCTTAAAAAATCCCTAGCCTAAAAAAAAGATTGCCCTTAGAAGGGCATTTGGTAGGGCATTGCCCTAAAGTGAATGAAGCTCTTTTGGCCCTATTAAAAAAAAATCCTTATTCTAAAAAAAATCCTATCCTAAAAGTTAACAAAAAGTGCCTTAGGAAGGGCATTACCCTAAAGCAGATTAGGCTCTTTTATGAATATTTAAAAAAAAAAAAAAAGAAAGAAAGCTAGCCCTATACTAAAAAAAAGACCCTATACTAAAAAAAATACAAACCCCCCAAAAATCCTAACTCTAATTCCCAAAGTTTCTACTCACCCAACTTGAATCCGGGCTTATGTGCTCAGTTCCAGCGGTGCTCCTCTTCATCCAGACTGCAGTTCATCCTCAGCCATCTTCTTCAATGGTGCCGCTCAGCTGGGGAAGACTGCATTCATCTTCCATCTGATGCATCTTCTTAGCTTCTCATCTTCTTATCTTCAGATCTTCCATCGTTGACGTCCTCTTCATGCAGTCACTGACACACACTGCAGTTTGAATCTGAGGTACCCCCTTTATGTAGGGGTACCCTTAAATTCCTATTGGCTGATTTTCAAATCCAAAATCCCATCAGCCAATAAAAAGCTTTAATTCTTTTTGCGGATTTGATTTTAGATTTGAATATATAAAGGGAGTACCTCACATTCAAACTTCCGTGTGCAGCAGTGACTGCATGAAGAGGACGTCATGAACAGAAGATCCGAAGATAAGAATTTGAGAAGCTAAGAAGGAGCATCGGATGAAGATGGACCTCCGCCTGGATGAAGAGGAGCATCACCGGAGCTGAGCACGAAGGAGCCGCATTCAAGTTGGGTAAACTTTGGAGTTTAGAGTTAGTATTTTTTGGGTTGGGGTTTTGTTTTTTTTCACTTTGGTTTTTCTTTAGGTTAGGATTTTTTTTTAGAATAGGGTATTTTTTTAAACACAAAATAGCTTAATCTGCTTTAGGGCAATGCCCGACAAAATGCCCTTTTTAGGGCAACTTTTTTTTTTAAGATAGGGGTTCTTTTTTTTTGGGACCAATAGAGCTATAATAACTTTAGGCCAATATCCCTACCAAATGCCCTTATCAGGGCAATTTTTAGTTTAGTTTTTTTAAGATAGGCTTTTTATGTTGGGGTTGGGGGGTGGTTACTTTGGTTTTAGAATAGGGATTTTTATTTGCCTTAAGTAAAAGAGCTAAATCACATTAGGGCAATGATCTACAAAATGTTATTTTCAGTAGGTTTTAGTGTTAGTAAAGGGTTTTTTATTTTGGGGTGGGCTTATATTTTTTAGGGGACTCAAGTATAACTAACGGCTAGATTACGAGTTTTGCGTTAGAGGCTATGCGGAGCTAATGAGCAGTTTTGTCTCACCGCTCACTTACCTACAGCGCTGATATTACAGGTTTTTACAAACCCGTCGTACCAGCGCTGCTTAAATCAGTGGTAAGCAGGTCGTACATGCTCGTGCACGATTTCCCCATAGGAATCAATGGGGAGAGCCGGCTGAGAAACAGTCTAACACCTGCAAAAAAGCAGCGTAAAACTCACTAACGCAGCCCCATTGATTCCTATGGGGAAATAAAATTTATGTCTACACCTAACACCCTAACATGAACCCCCGAGTCTAAACACCCCTAATCTTACACTTATTAACCCCTAATCTGCCGACCCCGACATCGCCAACACCTGCATTATATTTATTAACCCCTAATCTGCTGCTCCGGACACCGCCGCCACCTACATTATACTTATGAACCCCTAATCTGCTGCCCCCAACATCACCGACACCTACATTATATTTATTAACCCCTAATCTGCCGCCCCCAATGTCGCCAACACCTACCTACACTTATTGACCTCTAATCTGAGGCCCCCAACGTTGCCGCCACTATACTAAATGTATTAACCCCTAAACCTAACCCTAACCCTAACACCCCCTAACTTAAATATAATTTAAATAAATCTAAATAAAATTACTATAATTAACTACATTACTCCTATTTAAAACTAAATACTTACCTATAAAATAAACACTAAGCTAGCTACAATATAACTAATAGTTACATTGTAGCTAGCTTAGGGTTTATTTTTATTTTACAGGCAAATTTGTATATATATTTTAACTAGGTACAATAGTTATTAAATAGTTATTAACTATTTAATAACTACCTAGCTAAAATAAATATAAAAGTACCTGTAAAATAAAACCTAACCTTAGTTACAATAACACCTAAAACTACACTATAATTAAATAAATTTACTAAATTAAATACAATTACCTAAATTAAATTAAATTAGCTAAAGTACAAAAAAACACAAAATTTCAGAAAATAATAAACAAATTACAGATATTTAAACTAATTACACCTAATCTAATAGCCCTATCAAAATAAAAAAGCCCCCCAAAATGAAGTCTTCATCCAACCGGGCCGAAGTCCTCAACAAAGCTGGGAGAAGTCTTCATCCAAACCGGGCGAAGAATTCTATCAGCCAATCGGAATTAAGGTAGAAAAAATCCTATTGGCTGATGCAATCAGCCAATAGGATTGAGCTCAATCCTATTGGCTGATTGGATCAGCCAATAGGATTGAACTTTAATCCTACTGGCTAATTGCATCAATCAATAGGATTTTTTCTACCTTAATTCCGATTGGCTGATAGAATTCTATCAGTCAATCGGAATCTAAGGGACGCCATCTTGGATGATGTCACATAAAAGGAACCTTTATTCGTCGGGTAGTCGTCGGATGAAGAGGATGCTCCGCGTTGGATGTCTTGAAGATGGACCCGCTCCGCGTCAGATGGATGAAGATAGAAGATGCCATCTGGATGAAGATGCCATCCGGCTTTGTTGAGGTCTTCGGCCCGGTTGGATGAAGACTTCTGCCGCTTCCTTGAGGATGGATGTCCGGTCTTCAGAACTGTAAGTCGATCTTCAGGGGGTTAGTGTTAGTTTTTTTTTTGTTTTTTGGGTGGGTTTTATTTTTAGGTTAGGGTTTGGGCCTGCAAAAGAGCTAACTGCCCTTTTAAGGGCAATGTCCATCCAATGGGGGGGGGGTATTTTTTTATTTTGATAGGGCTATTAGATTAGGTGTAATTAGTTTAAATATCTGTAATTTGTTTATTATTTTCTGTAATTTAGTGTTTTTTTGTACTTTAGCTAATTTAATTTAATTTAGGTAATTCTATTTAATTTAGTAAATGTATTTAATTATAGTGTAGTGTTAGGTGTTATTGTAACTTAGGTTAGGTTTTATTTTACAGGTACTTTTGTATTTATTTTAGCTAGGTAGTTATTAAATAGTTAATAACTATTTAATAACTAGTGTACCTAGTTAAAATAAATACAAACTTGCCTGTAAAATAAAAATAAACCCTAAGATAGCTACAATGTAACTATTAGTTATATTGTAGCTATCTTAGGGTTTATTTTATAGGTAAGTATTTAGTTTTAAATAGGAATTATTTAGTTAATTATAGTAATTTTATTTAGATTTATTTAAATTATATTTAAGTTAGGGGGTGTTAGGGTTAGGGTTAGGTTTAGGGGTTAATACATTTAGTATAGTGGCGGCAACGTTGGGGGCCTCAGATTAGAGGTCAATAAGTGTAGGTAGGTGTTGGCGACATTGGGGGCGGCAGATTAGGGGTTAATAAGTAGTTTATGGGTGTTAGTGTACTTTTTAGCACTTTAGTTATGAGTTTTATGTTACGGCGTTGTACCATAAAACTCTTAACTACTGACTTTTAAATGTGTTAGGACTCTTGACAGGGTAGGTTGTACCGCTCACTTTTTGGCCTCCCAGGACAGACTCGTAATACCGGCGCTATGGAAGTGCCATAGAAAAAAGAATTTACGAAGTTTACGTAAGTTGTTTTGCGGTAAGTCCAAAGAAGTGTGCGGTGCCCCATAATCTAGCCGTGTGTTTTTTTGTTTTGTTTTGGTAGTGTTTTTTGTGGTAATGTGTTTGTTATTGTTGGTAATGTTATTATTTTTTATTTTGTGTAAATTAGGGGGGGTCTTAGGTTAGGGGTCTGGGGGGGTTAGCTGTTAGGGAGTAGTGAAGAGTTAGTTTGCGGTAATGTGTTATGTTGGTTTAGCGGTTCATAGGTATATATATATAAAAGGGATCCTTTACTTTACATCACCTATGTCGGTGCCGATGCTGCTCGGAATATATCGCCACCAATTGCAGATGCTGCCTTTAAATAGTAATGTCAAAACGTTTTCATATTTTGCCCGCTTTCTCAACATTGTGTTGGATCCCTTTAGAATATATCGCCACATCACAGCTCTTTTGATCATCAAGAACTAAGAAAGAGGCTTTTTGGAGTAATATAAAGATACCTTAAATTAATAAGGAACATTTAGAATCTATACTATAATCGCGTTTGTAACACGTCCGCCGGTGTCACCAGTTGTGCACGCATCCTCAAAGGAATGTTGGCTGCGCACGCAGCCAAAAGAATCCACCTGGATGCAGTGAAGCTGCAACCCGGTGGATTCCAAAAATGGCAGGGTTGTGAAAGAATCCACCTGTATGCAGTGTAGGCAAACGAAGCCTTTAAAAAAAAAAAACAACACGCAACCGCCCGCATTATATAACTAAGAAACACGTAACCACCCACAAGAAATAATTTTAAAAAAAGCGAACCGCCCGCACGAAGTATTAAAAAATAATGTACCGGGGGCGGAGCCTACACTCAATGCGGCAAGACGTGTCTCAATGAAGCTCTGTGAGCCTGAAACTAATTATAAGTGTTTTTCATAGCTAATTTCGATATTTCTTACTCTGAAGCAGCTAATTATAACTGTTGACAGCTATACTCTAAGAGTGGATACCCTGACAGAGCTCATGCCTATGTTCGTTGAGGCAGCTACAGCGACAAGTTTCTTCTCAAAATTGGAAGCCATTTTTGCAAGTTCCTGCACCTACGCAGTGAGTTTTGGACATAGAAGAAGCTCCTGTATGGCTTGTGGAGCGTAGGTCTGGGGCTGCCGTTTTATTACCCCCCCCCCCCGAACTCCAGGGTTACGATATCCTAGAATAGGATAACAAGTGCAATCTTTCCACCCAGATCCGTTACTTGCTGTATAAACTTTTCTCTGCAATGGAAATGATTACGGAGGAGGCACTGCTGGGTCTATTGGACGAGCACTTCCAAAATCTACACCAGCTACTTGTGGACTGTTTTAAGGGGAAAATTGACAAAGGAGAGAACTGTGGGGAGATGATAGAACCAGCTTCCCCTCCCGGCGAATTCACAGAAAAGGTGGCTGAAGTTCAGCCTATAGAAGGGGCGCATTTATCTCTCACACTGAGCCCTACAGTAAATTTCAATATGGAGGGAGCAAAGGTGATAAAGGATGGCAGCGGCGCAAATGTGATCTGCCCCGTGGAACCCCCACGACTTGTACTCACTTACCCGCGGAGACTCGGATCTCTGACAAGGGATGTGTCGGCTATGCTGCCTCCCACGTGGGACGATGCTTGTGCGTTCAAGACAGCGCCATGGAGAGAAGCGTCTGGGACTTGGACTCTGCTACTCTTGGGCTTCATGATCTCCACTGGGAGGTTCCCCTCACTTGCCTATGCACGAACTTTGACGAACTAAGAACCATCACAGGTATGGACCTCTTTCCTACTTGTGGAGAGTGGAGCTCTGGGGTTGCGGTTGCGGGCCGCAGGCGGGGTGGAGATTCCTGGTCCTGGGAGTTTTGGTGCCTGGGGCTGGAGGCTCTGGACAGTGCTGTTCTTGATGAAAGACAAGGTGTGGGCTGAAATGGCTCTGAGTCCCGGGACTATTAATCAAATTCTATGACCCGGGAAATGCTAAAGGACTACTAATATAATGGCCCATTTTATTCTGGAAAGGGGTTTACTATACTCGTGGGCAAAGACATATATTTGGAGTGGACACCGATCATATGTGACATCCTATTGACGGGTCTGTTGCTACTGAACGTATGTGTTGCAGAATTTATGAAAATACCCCATATACCATATGTAACGCTATTGTCTATAATATTCAGATAAGTGTATGCACGCATTTAATTTATAGGAAGTTTAGTACCCTGCCTTCTTTTAATTAATGTCACTATCACTGACCTAGTATAAATATCCAAGTGACGTAGGATAGAATTGATGTACCCCACAGTACAGTCATTAACAGTGCCCAGGCTTAGCAGGGGTCTGAGATGCATTTGATGTTTTGAGTTTTTTCATAGAGTGTTAATCCCTGAGCGCAGTTGACACACAATGATATTGCCAAATATGCTGTCAATATTTAAACCCATGTTGATATGTTCTTGTACCTGATGTTAATACCCTATAGACTTATATGTCCTTCGCACATTCTCATTTATAGAAATATATCCCCTTATGTTTCACACTGCTATTTCCACCCTCAACCCCAGTACCCCCAAATACCCCTTAATCTCTCTTTCCTGTTTGAGAGCTAACAAGATATTGAACCATTTTCTATATGGTAAATATGTGCCTCTACCCTTCATTTACTTTCCTAGTCATAGATTAAATAATATGAAGTTCTAGCAGTCCGGTAGACCCAATAGATGCAAGTTGTATATAATAGTACTTTCTGAAAATGTTAGAGGTGTTGTTTTTTCTGTTCTTCTTTTAAAATATAAAATGAGGTCTGGTTTATGGGATCCAAAAGTGGTCTCCTCTAATTAAACTGCCCCCCTACAGGTTTGTTCTAGAGTTGTGAGGTCCAAAAGTGTCCTCTAGTGTCATTTAGGGGGTGGTATAGTGATTGGCATACAAGATGTACAGTATTTTTGTCGAACTGAATGTTGTAATCTGTGATGCATAATCTGTACCATATTTATGTCCTATTGTCTCTTGATATCTGTATGCCTTAATTTATGCCTCAAATAAAAAAAACATTTAAAAAAAAAATAAAAAATAACGTACCACCCACACAAAGTATTAAGAAAAAAAATAAACATAACCGCCCGTACTAAGTATTAACAAAAAAACCTAAACCTTACACTGCCAAACCCCTACAACGTCAACTAAATAAATTACAATATTAACCCCTAAACCGCCAAGCCCTATAACACCAACTAACTAATTATACTATTAACCCCTAAACTGACAAACCCCCACATCGCAATAAACCAAACTGACCTATTAACTCCTAAACCGCCAACCCCCTACAATGCAAATAACTAATTTAATTACTAAGCCCTCTAACCTAACACCCCCTAAATTAACCCCAATTACTACTAAATTACACTTAAAATAATAAATCCTAACATTAATTTACAAATATTAATCTAGCATTACAAAAAAATTAAAAAGTCAAACATTACAGAAAAAAATAAACAAAATTATCAAAAATTAAAAAATTAAACCTAATCCATATGAAAATAAAAAAGCCCTCCAAAATAAAAACACCCCCTAATCTAAACTAAACTGCCAATAGCCCTTAAAAGGGCCTTTTGTAGGGCATTGCCCTAAGTTAAACAGCTCTTTTACATAAAAAAAAAACTAAGTCCCCCCTAACAGTTAAAACCCCCACTCACCAAACCCCCCAGAATAAAAAAACCTAACATTAAAAAAACTAAACTACCCATTGCCCCTAAAGGGGCATTTGTATGGGCATTGCCCTTAAAAGGGCATTCAGCTCTTTTACTGGCCTTAAAAGGGCATTCAGCTCTTTTACAGCCCATTAAATCCCTAATCTTAAAAATAAAAAACCTGAAGTCCGGTGGAGAAGGTCTTCTTCCAGATGACTCCACCATCTTCTATCTTCATCCGGAGCAAAGGTGGAGCGGAGTGGAGGTGCGGAGCTGGCTTCCCTGATGCATGGATCCTCAGCAGCGGTTCTCAGCGGCGGTCTTCAGTAGCGGCGATCCTCAGCAGCGTGGAGGCTCCTCTTCATGCGATCATCCGTCGCACACTGAAGATTAAATGCAAGGTACCCCATATTTATTGGCTGAAATGTTTAAATCAGCCAATAGGATGAGAGCTACTGAAATGTTATTGGCTGATTTGAACAGCCAATAGGATTTCAGTAGCTCTAATCCAATTGGCTGATTTAAAAAATTCAGCAAATTGGAATGCAAGGTACCCCAAATTAATTGCGGTACCTTCCATTCAATTTTTAGTGTAAGCCGGAGATCGGATGAAGAGGAGCCTCCATGCTGCTGAGGATCGACGCCGCTGAGGACGGCCTCTCCGGATCCGCGCATCGGGGAAGACCACTCCGCACCTCCGCTCCACGCCGCCTTTGCACAGGATGAAGATAGAAGATGTTTTAGAATTTTTAATTTATTTTTAAGATTAGGGATTTAATGGGCTGTAAAAGAGCTGATTGCACTTTTAAGGGCAGTAAAAGAGCTGAATGCCCTTTTAAGGGCAATGCCCATACAAATGCCTATTTATGGGCAATGGGTAGTTTAGGTTTTTTTAGTGTTATTTTTTTTATTTTGGGGGGTTGGTTGGGTGGGGGGTTTTACTGTTAGGGGTAAGTAAAAGAGCTGTTTAACTTAGGGCAATGCCCTACAAAATGCCCTTTTAAGGGCTATTGGTAGTTTATTATTAGATTAGGGGGTGTTTTTATTTTGGGGGGATTTTTTATTTTTATAGGGGTATTAGTTTAGGTTTACATTTTTAGGTTTACATTTTTTATTTTGGATAGCTTTGTTTATTTTTTTATGTAATGTTTTATTTTTTATTTTTAGTAAAATTAGCTTGGGGATTTGTATTTTTTAAACATAGACGGCCCTCTGGACAGGCTTATCGCCTAGTATCTATATAAAGAAATTACGCTGGAAGAAGTGTTAGAAGTTTTCAAAGAAGCCTCTATGAATAAAGCTGCTGTGCCAGATGCTTTACCAGAGAAATTTTGTAAGATTTAAGAAGGAAAAAAAGGTAGGAGCAGTCCTAGTTAACTTGTATAATTTCTTCTTTCAAGTCAAGGGGATATTGTTTAGGGGTAGTTTGCGGTGGGGGTTGTGGCGGTTTAGGGGTTAATAGGTTAGGGGTGGTTAGGTTACTAGGGTAGGGCAGATTAGGGGTTAATAGTGTAGCAGGGGTAGGTTGTGCTGAGGGTGAGAATACCTAAGGGGTTAATAGTTTAGAGTAGCATTACATTTATATACAATGTTTAAATTATATGCATTTTCTTGTATAATGCATATTAATTTAAGTATTGTATAGATTTTAAACATCCTTTTTTGCGTTTTCTTTTTTTTCAATTAAATGTTTTATTTATTTTCAAACCAAATAACATAACATACAAGCTTTTATGCTCTAACATAAAGTACATATGCATTAACGGCAGGTTTACATTGAGAATTTGATACAAATATAAACAAGAGGACCTTCGTACCCCACCTAGAGATGTCGACTCATCGCACTGTTTAATAAATCATCACCACATAAAGTTTTGTAGACAGAACATACATGAATGGGGCATACATAATTATAATAATGGTAGTTCCCTTTGTCAATGATCACAGACCTTATTGCTCCCACAAGAAAAGAACATCAGCAATGAAATCTTGTTTGCCATTAAACACATAGTGAATCTTCTCTAACTCTAGGACATGATCCACTTCATGCATCCACATAGTGACAGTAGGAAGTATTCATTTCTTCCAAAACCTGGGGATCAAGCGTTTTGCACAGTTGATCATACACTGAAATAATCGTTTCCTGTATTGGCAGGGGATTGCTGGGGTGTCGTTCAGTAAGATGATGGTGGGTGAAAGTGTTATTGAAGTCCCTAATTTAGTGTTAATGTGTTTCGATACATCTGACCAGAAAGTGCTTAAGAGTGGACAGGACCACCAAATATGGGAAAGGGTACCCGCCCCTCCGCAGTGCCTCCAACACAGGGGGGAGGAACCCGGGTAGATACTATGGAGACGGTGGGGGGTCAAATACCACCTTGAGAGCAATTTGTAATTCATTTTGGCTATAATTATTGAAATAGATGATTTTTTTGTCTCACTAAATATATGGCTCCATTTAGGTTCTGTCAGGGTTTCGTGTAGTTCTGCCTCCCATTTTGAGATATAAGAGGGTTTCTTACTGGGGAAGGAGCCTCGTAGCATCTTATAGATAGTGGAAATGTGTGACCTAGTGATTGAGGAGGTAGTACATAATGTTTCAAAAGCGGTGAGTGGTCTGACGAGGTCATGTTTGTGGGGGTTAGCAAGTATAGCGTGTCTAATCTGAAGGTACGGGAACCAGAGATGGAAGGGGGGCCCTAGTATTTGAGAGAGCTCGGACTGCGGACGTATCATGCCCTTATCTAACACTGTGTGAACCGGAATATTTGTGGGCACACCCTCGATGCGAGGTGTCTGAATAGCATTGGAGTCAAGCATACTCGGGTTGTTTAGGATAGGGGATAAAGGGGACATATGGCTGGAGAATTTTGCGTCTTGGGACAAAATCCTATCCCAGACTCTTAGGGAGGCTGCCACAAAATAATTTGTCTTGACTCCCAGAGGTCTCGCCCTAGGGGGGATCCAACATACCTCACCCGGATCCAACATACCTCACCCAGGGGATGACCTCCTGTCAAACTGCACTCTAGCTGAACCCAGGGTTTATTCGGTTGGGAGTGTTTCCAAGCAGTAATACGCGCTAAATGGGCTGCTTTATAATAATCCATGAGATTTGGGACCCCTAAGCCCCCATCCTCTCTACTGAGATATAATGTGTTCCTAGCCACTCTTGTTCTCTTAGGTGCCCAGATAAATTGTTCAAACCATTTCTGTTGTTGGATTAGATAGTGTAAGGGAAGGTCCAATGGGAGAACTTGGAACATGTATAGGAATTTAGGGAGAAGGTTCATTTTTATGGCGTTGATGCGGCCCATCCAGGAGAGGTGGCCCTGTTTGTGCCAGGTGTTAAGGGAAGACAGGGACTCTTTCTGTAAGGGAGAGTAATTAAGATCATAGAGATCCGCCGGATTGGCGGACACTTCAATTCCCAGGTAGCGTATTTTATTTGTAATCTGAAAGTTGGTATGGTTAGCGAGGAATCTATGTTCTTCCTCCGAGATATGTAGGGGCATCAACATTGATTTACCCATATTAATGGTAAAATTGGAGGCTTGTTTGAACTCATCTAGTTCTATGAGAAGGGATGGTATAGAGGAAAGTGGGGAGCGAATCGTAAAAATAATGTCGTCTGCGTAAAGGAGGCACTTTTGTTGGTTCCTTTCGAAAGGGACCCCATGAATATTGTTATTGGTTCTAATCCTGGCCGCTGCTGTCTCTACTACTAAGGCGAACAGCAGGGGGGACAAGGGGCATCCCTGACGGGTACCGTTTTTTATGGGAATTTGGGTGGATAGTGTGTTATTTGCAGAGATTCTGGCTGAGGGGCCATGATATAGCGCCTTTATTCGTGATATTAACGCCTCCGAAAAACCAAACTTCGACAGAGTGGCCCAGAGAAAATCCCAGTCCACCCTGTCGAAGGCCTTCTCCGTGTCTGTGGACAATAAAACTAAGGGGGATCTGGAGGAGACAGAAACAGACAGGGTTTGTAAGACCCGTATTGAGTTGTCCTTAGCCTCCCTACCTGGAATAAAACCCACCTGGTCTGTGTGTATAAGTAGAGGGAGGATTCTGTTTATTCTTGTCGCTAGTAATTTAGCATAGAGCTTCACATCTATATTTATTAGGGAAATAGGGCGATAATTGGTGACTTGGTCTGTTGGTTTGCCAGGTTTGGGAATAACAGTGATCGTGGCTTCCAATAAAGACTGTGGTAAAGGGTTCGAATTGTCAATGGAATTATATAATTGAAGAAGGTGAGGGCATAATTGGGACTTAAGCTGGTGATAAAATTTGGGAGTAAAGCCGTCTGGGCCTGGGGCTTTTCCTTGGGGGAGATTCTTAACTGCTATTAGAAGTTCTTGCAGAGTGAATTGTGAGTCCAGAGACTCACATTGCTCTTTAGATAGAGTGGGTAGTTGCGCCTGGGATAAAAATTTATCAATTAGACTATTTTTGTGTGGGGTGTCCAAGGTTGGAAGGTTATAAAGGGAAGAGTAGTACTCCGCAAATTGTTTGACTATGTCGGTATTAGAAGTGTAAGAGGATCCAGAGGGGTCCACAATTTTAGGAATAAAAGATTTATAGTTTTTCTTCTTATGGGATCTGGCCAAAAGAAATCCTGCCTTGTTACTTTCGATAAAGAATTTGGATTTAGTCATAATTGCCCTAAGATGGGCGTTTTTAATCATGTATTGGGTAAGTGCTTCCCTGGCCTGTTGAGATTGTAGTAAAAGCTGCGGAGATTTGGGGTTTTGTTTTAGCCTACGTTCCTTTTCCTGGGAATCGGAGGCCAGAGATGTGTAGAATGCTGCTCTTTGTTTACGTAATTTATGTGTGTGAGTCATTATCACGCCTCTAATGTAGCACTTGTATGCTTCCCAGTTATTAGTTATTGAGGTCTCAGCTGGGTCGTTAAGATTAAAGAATTCAGTTGTTTTCTCGATTATATCAGTGATTATCACGGGATCTGTTAGTATCTGGTCGTTAAGTCTCCAGTGTTGCTGTTGTTGGGGCTTTGCTGACCATTTAAAAGTGGAGAGGACCATGCTATGATCTGACCAGGAGGTGTGATGTATTCGAGAGTCAGAAAGGGCTGTCAGCATAGTTTGGTCACAGAGTATGTAGTCTAAGCGTGTGTAGGTGCGCTGGGGGTTGGTGAAAAAAGTGAAGTCTTTATGTGTCGGGTGCCTAACTCTCCATGTGTCAAAGAAGGGGATAGCTCGTAGTGCCTGCCAATTGGCTTTAATAAGGGTATTCCCAAGATATGACTTGCCTGAGGACGTATCCATAATTGGGGTAATAGGAAAATTGAAATCCCCTCCCAGGATTATGGGCCCCTTGGAGATGTCTATTATGTGATTACTAATTTTACGAAAAAATGAAGGCGGGGGGCGTATGGGGGCATAAATGTTAGCTAAGGTAAGTGGTCTACCATAATACAGTCCTACTAAAATCAGTATTCTACCCTCTGGGTCCTGATACTTGTCTAGGAGCTGGAAGTGCGTTCCCTTTCTAAAGGAGATGCAAACCCCATTGTGTTTGGATGGGCCTGAGCTGAGGAAGTGTTGGTCGTAGTAGAGGTGTGAAAGAGAGGGTTCATTCATTTTTCTAAAGTGAGTTTCCTGGAGCATTATTATATCTATGTGTTTTTTAAAGAAGTCGTGGAATGCAATTGACCGTTTCTGAGCGGATAAGAAACCCTTCACATTCTGGGTGGCAATATTAAAGGCGCTGACTTGGGAGTGTATGATCTTATGGGATTGTGTGGTGGTCTGTGCACAAGACATGTTTTAACAAAGCTATACCAGTACGATTCGAAGACAACTAGACTGTACTCTATACTTTATGCAATCGCTTTTGGAACAATATATAAAGCGTCAGAAGTAAAGGAAAGGAAAGGGTGGGGAGGGGAAAGTCTTAGAGGGTATAGGGAAAGATATAATAAGGTGTAATGAAGGTGGATAGAGGGGATGAAGAAAGAGTAAAGAATACAACAGCAGGGGAAATCACGGCTCAACAGAGCCCACTCCAACGGGAGTTTAAACAGAAAATGCATTAAAGGGTACTCAGCCTTGAAAGTAGTACCGCAGTGTGTAATTCAATACTAGGCGGTAAAACATAATGGGAACAGAACAGAAGAAATCTAAAACAAAAAACAGATTAATATAACAGTTTTCAATTTTCAACCAGATCTTATTATACTCACGTCATCTGGTACATGACCTGGACAGAAAACACTCTTAGTGACATTTTAAACTATGCAGTACAACTAGGGCATTACAGTACATGAATTTCATATCTTCACACTAATTGAACCAGGAACAGTATGGGTAACAATAAACAAAGGAGAGAGAGTATTATAAATAAAGTCTCAAATAATGAACTACTGGTAATTCCCAGCTCTGGGTTAATCAAATTTCCAGACTTAAAGAAGGTTACTGAGTATAGAGTCTGCATGGATAATACGGACTCCACTCCCAGGGAGCTCTGCATCTTACTCACAGGGTTGTAGCCCCAAGGCTAAAAGCAATACCTAGTGAGGTCTGTGTGAGTAGGATTTGTTTCAGTTCTGAGCATTTGGGAGAAAGTCACATATACTGTACTCACAGTTCATGCTGATTCCACGGAGTCTGGCTCTTTTTCAGGTAACTTCTTGAGATTTAGAAACTTCAGAGTTGTCCATCTTCTTGCTTCGTTTGCTCGCAATTTCAGACCATAGTCCTCTTTGTGGTCTTGGTGGAGGGGGTGAGCTGGTAGTGGCAGAGTTAGGAACCTGGGTCTCCACTGGTGGTAGGCCCAGCTGCTTGCAAAAATTCACCGCCTGAGATGGATTCAAGCATTCGTATCGTTTTCCGTTCTTGGTAACCTGCAGGGAGACTGGAAAGCCCCACCTGTAAGGGATCTTTAAGGAGCGGAGATGAGATGTAAGAGGAGCATATTCTTTTCTGATTTGGAGTGTCCTAGCGGACAAGTCCTGAAAAATCTGAATTTTTGCACCCATGTATGAAAAATTGGGTTGTAGCCTTGATAGCTGGTAGATTTTCTCCCTGTCTCTGTAGCTTTGGAAACAAATTACAATGTCTCTAGGGGGCTGATTATCGATAGGTTTGGGTCGCAAGGAGCGATGGGCTCTCTCTAGAGGCACTTCATCTATTACGCGCTGGCCAGCTATCGCTAAGGACTGAAACATACTTTGAAGATGATCTTGAATGTCTTCACCCTTCACTGACTCGGGCACACCCCTAATGCGGAGATTGTTCCTTCGTGCCCTATTTTCCATATCATCCACTTTACTTTCCAATTCTTTGATCTGTGTGCTCTGATCTTCTAAAGCGTGGGACATGCCAGTCATTTCTTTTGCCCATTCCTCTCTGTCATCTTCCAAGGCCTCCACGCGGAAGCCCAGCTCATTAATATCTCTCTTTAAGTCAGCGCACTCACTTTTAATACATGATTTGACTTGATTTATTAACTCCTCAATGGCTCTCATAGTGACCGGGCTATCCTCCTCCCGCGAAAAGCTGTGTGTTGAGGATTGTGGCGGACGTGAATCATCAGGGTTATCAGAGTGATATTCATCCCCACTGAGTGCCTGGGAGGTTTCTGCCTTTTTCTTTCTATCAGTGCTTTTAAAGAAAGTGTTCATTGCGCTGGGGGTTATGCTTTGTTTCTGATTTTTCTCCGTTTTAGTATTTCTGCGAAGCGCCATCTTATGACCAAGGCTCCCACGAGGGAGTCTAAGCTGGGCAAAGCTTAAAGTTCAAGAGAGTGAGTTGCAGGCAGTGTGATTTTAAACAGTGTCCCTTTGAATATAATTGTACTATCTGGCGAAATAAGCTTAGACCATTGGAATAGGGCTGTTATAGTGCCAGTGTGTAATCCAAGCGGAAAGCAGCTGCAATTGTAGGAAGCACATGTATGAATGCTGATATTTGCCAGGGTCAGGAAAAGATAAATAAAGAGAGGAAAACGTTTATATCTTCCCAAAGCTTATAATGATAGACCCGGCCTGGTATTAAGTAGTATGCCTCATTTGGAAGTTCAGTGTGGCTCATTAAGCTATGCTTATGCAAGGAGTCAGGTCACATTGTTCCTCAATTTTTTCATGTGTGACTAGGTGTGTGTGTAGCGGGCCGCCATGTTGTCTTACCCCTCAAAGATTGGGTCAGAGGCAGGAAGAAGGGAGGGCTGCTCCAGGTAGTGGTAACTTCGTTGCTCGAGCTGTCCGAGGTGGTTGAGGATGTCCCCTTCCGTTAAGCACACATTCCGGGTCAGTGCCAAGCCCCAGGGCTATCCTGGGGTAGGACGTCTCTTTAAGCAGGCTCCGTTTGCGGCCTGCGCCGCCGGACTTCGGTGGGTCTGTGTAGCCGGGCTCCCGCCCGACGTCTGGGTCTCAAAGTGCTGTGAGCATTTGCCACAGGGCTTACGGGCTTATTTTGAGCGATCGGCTCAGTGTGGGCTGTTCCCGGAGTGGGTCTCTGCTGCTGCCGTCGTCGGAGCTCTAGTGTGGTGCGGCCATCATGGACGCCCCCAGGTAGTGTTTTTTGTTTAAACTACAGTCACCAATGCACCCTATGGTTTCTCCTTTTTCTTCCTAACCTGCAGTCGAATGACTTGCGTGTTCTTTTTATTATAAAAAAAGGATGCTTAAAATGTATACAATAAAGGGATAGTCTAGTCAAAATTAAACTTTAATGAGTCAGATAGAGCATGAAAGTTTAAGCAACTTTCTAATTTACTCCTATTATCAATTTTTCTTCGTTCTCTTGGTATCTTTATTTGAATGTAAGCTTAGGAGCTGGCCCATTTTTGGTTCAGCACCTGGGTAGTGCTTGCTGATTGGTGGCTACATTTAGACACCAATCAGAAAGTGCTACCCAGGTGATGAGCCAAAAATGTGCCGGCTCCTATGCTTACATTCTTGCTTTTTCAAATAAAGATACAAAGAGAAGGAAGAAAAATTGATAATAGGAGTAAATTAGAAATTTGCTTAAACTTGCATGCTCTATCTGAATCACAAAAGTTTAATTTCAACTAGACTATTCCTTTAAATTAATATGCATTATATATGACAATGCATATCATTTAAATGTTGTATATAGATGTATCGACATAGCACCTATAGTTATAATAGGGAGTTGTTTTTTTCTGTTCATTAGTCAGGTTTAGCGAAGTTATGACGTAGATTTAGGTGTTCTGTGGGAGTTAGCTGGGCATTCCAAGTAACCTGCATTATACTTGGGATAGATCACCAGTAGAGCAATATATTCCAAGGGCAGTCATGCAGGTTAGGTATAGGGGTTCAGCCATATTTGTCTCGCCACCTTTTCAGTGGCAAGACTTTACAATGTGAGGGAGGTAGTGTAGTTTTAGTGACAGTTAGGTTACACAGGCCTTGTTTGAAGTGTTCCTACACAGAAACGGTTTTTGGTTTCAGGGAGCGCACTGTCTATCTGTGCTCTGTAGGAACACTTCAAATATGCCCTCCCCCCATGTCTGCTGAAAGTGGCAGAGTTTTGAAGAAACCGCAATCCCTATTATATCCTATGGAAGACACATTGCCACTCATCTGCACTTTGTGAGTCATTATACTTGGGATAGATCCCCAGTAGTGCGATATATCAACAGACGTACAGTGAAGCCGCAAGGCCAGAAAGCCAGTTTGTTGTTGCTGTGGTTCTCTAACGATAGTTCAAGGTCCTCTTATTGGACCCTTTGAATAGTGTACACTGGATTCAATGTGATGTTTTCTGCTGTGAAAATTATCATCACACGTCAAGGAGTTTGCCTTCAGCAGCGGATTTTTCCTTCAGTTGGAGCTGTGCATCTTGCATACGTCCGGTATCGTTGCCCACAGGGAGTCCCATATATCATGATTTGTATTGCTAATCTATAGTTGTCATTTTTCTCATATAAGTAGTATGAAACACTGGAGGATAAATGTAAAATTCTCAATGAACAAAGCAATAACTATAAAGTTTTAAAATGTTTGTGGCCTTCAAAAAAACTTCTGTTATGTTACTGTAGAAACTTGAACCAGTGTGTTCTATGTCTTTACATTTGGTAATGTCTCTTCAAAGATCAAGACTTAAAGGAACAGTCAATACAATCGATTTGCATAATCAACAAATGCAATATAATAAGACAATGCAATATCACTTACAGGCCCATTTATCAAGCTCCGTATGGAGCTTGAAGGGCCGTGTTTCTGGCGAGTCTTCAGACTCGCCAGAAACACAAGTTATGAAGCAGCGGTCTAAAGACCGCTGCTTCATAACCCTGTCCGCCTGCTCTGAGCAGGCGGACAGGAACCGCCGGAAATCAACCCGATCGAATACGATCGGGTTGATTGACAGCTCCCTGCTGGCGGCCGATTGGCCGCGAGTCAGCAGGGGGCGGCGTTGCACCAGCAGCTCTTGTGAGCTGCTGGTGCAATGTTAAATGTGGAGAGCGTATTGCTCTCCGCATTTAGCGAGGTCTTGCGGACCTGATCCGCAGTGTCGGATCAGGTCCGCAAGCCCTTTGATAAATGGGCCCCTATGTCTGAACTTCATATGAGTAGTAGATTATTTTATTAAAAATGTAAAAGTTATCTCTATTTCTAATTATACATATATATTTTTTTTTTTATAAACAATTTTTATTGAAGTTTCAAAAAAAAGAAAGGTAGTATACAGAATTAGTCCATAAACAATAATTACATCAGAGCAAGGCATGCATTACAATTACATGATGAATACCCTATAAGGCAGAACAAATGTTGCAGCTCCACGTATCTAATCTGTGTTCTAATATTGAAGATTGCATTGATATAAATAAAAATATTTGAGTATAGAAAGATAAGAGCTGTCTCCTAGGGGTATAAAACAATGTGTCTTAGTTTACTGCTTTTATGTAATGGGATCAACAGTGTGAGATAAGTATGTAAAGATGAGATTATATATCATGTCTTGATGATGTGAAAAAAAAGGTTTGGACTAAATAAAATTGAACTTCATTTTATGTTATAATAAAGGAGAAAGATAATCCCCACATCTATGGGAGGGATACTCTATGACTGTCTATTCTAGTTATGACAAGATGCGGGGAGTTGGCTTTTGTAACGGCCCCATTTGGGCCATAGTATGTGGTGAGGGAGAGAGAAATTAGCGGGCGAGAGCCGCTCAATTGGAGGAGAAGGGGGAAGATGGGGGAGCGGGCATTCTAAATATTGGTGTAGGGGCCTAAGGAGTTAATAGCAGTCTCACAATTGGATGGATCCTAGACTTCAGGTGGCCGTGCGCCAATTTGGAGTAGCGGTAATATAAAAATATCAAGGGTTAACCATATAAGCGGTCTCATCTGTGCCAAGAGATAGTATGAAATCCATAATCGTAATTAGAATAAGTATAGAACCTATACTTAGGATATCTATAAAAAGAGAAAGCAAGACAGTACCAAAACCTCCCTCTATAGCTCCATCTAGTGCTGAGGAACTGGATATGTTTAAATTAAGGGTTAAATTAAGTGACACGTAAACCAACCTATGGGAACTCAATGCAACATACAGAGTGACATTAGGTCTCTGAGAGAGTAATATTTCCAATAGTAGTCTTGTAAAAGGTATTTCTAAGTCATAAAATGAGCTAGAGGAAGTAAGTCAGTGACTACCCATTACATGCTAAGGCACTTTGAGAGACAACAACATAATGTGAACACTATATAGGTCTAGTAATGAAACATAGGGAGGGGGAAGCTATCTGTGAGACTATATAGTGAAAATATAGGGTGCATAAGAGATGTAAGTAAAAGGTTAGACAAGTCTCATGTCATATGTACTAGGGAGGATGAACTGTGTAAGTACATCAGCAAATAACAGTAAAAGTTTAACATTCATGCACTTAACTAATTACCCTCTGTACCTAGTTAGCAGGGGTTTTAGTAACTATAGGCATAGTATTATGTTATGTCTAGTATTGGCATCTAGGCATAGGAGTGTAACAGTCGTCTGAAGTATGTAACCTGTTTATAACCTCAGTTGTGTCTCAACTGCTGATGAGACAAGTGGACATGTAGCTATGTGTTTTCCTAGTCTGCAGAGTCCCATTACCTAGCAATCCCAGGTTAAACGGGCAGCTTGTGGAGAACCAAGCCCCTACATGTAATAGCCAGACATGGTACCCCAAACAATCACTGCTGATAAGAGAAAAATTGAGTATGCTCTGCAACATAGGCTCACTAGTAAGGTGGGTTCAGATACAAAGTGTATAGGTCCTGTCTTTATAGTAGTGTAAAGATCTACATCGATATCCGCAGTATAAATATCTAGATGCTTGTAATAAGTAAATTGTGCGGATCAGAAGCTATCAAGGGAGTTCAGCAGTATGTATAGTGACTAAGTCCGGAGCTGAAAGAGGGGTAACACAAATCTTGCTATAACCAGTGCAACTCTAGTGTCTGTGTCACCAATTAATTAGGATAATCGTTGGTTAACCAAAAGTAAACATATACACAACAAACAGGTAATAACTACGTAATAAGAACAACATATCTTATATTAATGAAAAATACCCAGGGTGCTGGCAGTCATAACATTTGTGACTTTAAACTGTCCGATTGTGTTAGTAACTCCCAATTCAGCCCCACATGTCAGGTCGGCAAATAGTAAGACTAGCCTCCCGGATCAAAAGGGCCATTCGACAATCCAGTATGAGCTTGTGTGGTATCTTTTCTGAGGAGCCCACATTTCCCATAACACTGCAAGTAATCTGCGCCAGAGTTAATGTCAGCTATCGTGGGTACATGGCTGGACATTGGAGCTTGTAAGGAGATGTCAAATTGCTGTCCGGCGGGCCTCATTATTATGGCATGGAGAACTCGTGGTCAGGATCGGGTGGTTGGGTTTGATGGTATCAGACTTGGCTGAGTAGGCTGATGGGCTGGAGTGCCAAAAGTATCCCTGGGTTTAGATAGCTGAGTCAGAAGCGCAGGAGAGAGATCCAACTCAACCCCGGTCTGTTCAGAGGAAAAGCCCTCCCTTCCGTCCACCAGACCATCCGCAACTTCCGAAGACAAGAAGATGAAAGGGCCGGAGGCACCCGTAAGGACGTGCTGCACTGTGGTAGGGTATCTCCCGGTATGTATTTGAGCGGCAGTATATTGTTCCTCTCGACAATACCCCACCGACGTCTCATCTCGTATGATATGTATGTTGGTGTTGTCCCTTGTGCCTAGCAAACGGCTATCAACCGTGAGCTGGCTGTATCTTAGATCTATCAATTGACCTAGGCCTTTTAGAAGGGCAACTACTGTAGTCATCTCTTCCTCCATAGACCACAGAGGGCAGTCTGCTATGTAGCGGCAGAAGATACAGGGAATTGTGAAGATAGCCGATGTGCTCTCTCAAACGCATCCAGAGTATATGATTAGGTGATTCCCCAGCTTTAGTGTCAACCGTTGTAATGGAGTGAGGATAGTGCAGAGAAAAACAAAACAAAACTGCGTGTTAGGCCTCTGTCCCATATCTGCCCATGATCTCTTACTCAAGTTGCAGGGTAGCCATAAAAGAATATATTTTCATTGTGGGCAGTTTCAGCGAACAGATGATATGATCGTTCTGGGCGGGTTATGAATGGCTCTATAAAAAATTGTTAGATTAGGTTGTCAACCTTCGGAGCTATAATATTTTCCGTCCGCCATGACTGCTTCTTGGCCACGCCCCCCAGCTACAAACATTTTTTATTGAATGCTGTAAACAAAAATAAAAACAAACACATAAAACAGTAGTAATCAAGTTTAATTTCCAGTATCTTGCTAAACAGGACTTTTCCTCAGTCACATAATAAAATAAAAGATGTCAAAATAAGAGCTTTATCAGAAAAGATACAACTATGCTTTATGCTCAGTGTTTTTAGGACTATGTTTCTATCATTATTAGTTGATAAATCACACCCTTTAATATATTTTTATTTTTATTTTAGAGCATACAATTTAGTAATCATTGTTATCTTCCCCATCAATTAAATCAGATTCTGTTCCCACCTCTTCATAATCCTTCTCCAGGGCAGCCATATCCTCTCTTGCCTCAGAGAACTCCCCTTCCTCCATACCTTCTCCCACATACCAATGTACAAATGCTCTCTTTGAGTACATCAGGTCAAACTTGTGGTCTAACCTGGCCCAAGCCTCAGCAATAGCTGTAGTGTTGCTCAGCATACACACAGCACGCTGAACTTTAGCCAGGTCCCCTCCTGGGACAGCAGTAGGAGGCTGGTAATTAATTCCCACCTTAAAACCAGTAGGACACCAATCAACAAACTGTATAGACTTCCTGGTTTTAATTGCAGCAATGGCCGTATTGACATCTTTGGGCACTACATCACCCCTGTACAATAGGCAGCACGCCATGTATTTACCATGTCTAGGGTCACATTTCATCATTTGGTTATGTCTGGTACAGATAGTTGTTCATGGTAAGCCCTTTCTACATTTACTATGGGAGAATATGTGACCAGGGGGAAATGAATTCTAGGATAAGGCACTAAATTTGTCTGAAACTCAACAAGGTCTACATTCAATAGGCCTTCAAACCTCAGAGATGCAGTTATTGAAGACACAATTTGTCCAATTAGCCTGTTTAAATTAATATATGATGGACGCTCTATATCCAAGTTATGACGGCAGATATCATAAATAGCTTCATTATCTACCATAAAAGCACAGTTTGAGTGCTCCAAGGTGCTGTGGGTGGTCAGAATGGAATTATATGGTTCCATTACAGCTGAGGAGATCTGTGGTGAAGGATAAATGGAAAACTCCAGAATAGACTTCTTCAGATAATTCATCTTCAGCTTTTCCATCAGCAAAGAGCTAAATCCGGAGCCTGTGCCACCTCCAAAACTGTGAAAGACCAGAAACCCTTGGAGGCCCTCACACTGGTCTGCCAGTTTCCTGATACGGTCCAAAACATCATCGATCAGCTGCATCCCAATGGTGTAGTGCCCTCGGGCATAGTTATTGGCGGAATCCTCCTTACCGGATATAAGCTGTAGGGGGTGGTAGAGACTACGGGTCTTCCCTGTCCTGATTTCATCTATGACAGAAGATTCTGTGTCTACAAATATTGCCCTGGTAATATGTTTTCCGGCATCTGTCTCATGGAAGAAGGTCTGTCCAGAAGAATCCGTTTTCTCTGTAACAAGATGTCCGTCTGGCCGTATTCCATGTTCCAAGCAATACAATTCCCAGCATGCATCTCCTATCTGCACCCCTGCTTGTCCAATATGAAGTGAAATGCACGCCCGCTGTAGTACTCTGCGTTACTGGCAGTGGCTGCATTCTGACATCTGCCTCGCAGCCTCCTTCTTTCCTGCTCCTTCTAATTATATTTAAGTTAGGGGGGTTAGGGTTAGACTTAGGTTTAGGGGTTAATAAATTTAATATAGTGGCGGCGACGTTGGGGGCGGCAGATTAGGGGTTAATAAATGTAGGTAGGTGGCGGCGATGTGGGGGGGGCAGATTAGGGGTTAATAAGAATAATGTAGGTGGCGGCGGTGTAGGGGGGGCAGATTATGGGTTAATAAGTATAATGTATGTGGCGGCGATGTAGGGGGGGCAGATTAGGGGTTAATAAGTATAATGTAGGTGGCGGCGGTGTAGGGGGGGCAGATTTGGGGGTGTTTAGACTCAGGGTACATGTTAGGGTGTTAGGTGAAAATGTTACCATTGGAATCAATGGGATATCGGGCAGCAGCGAACATAAACTTTCGCTGCTTTCAGACACCAATTGATTCCTATGGCATCCGCCGCCTCCAGGGCAGCGGATTGAAAACCAGGTACGCTGGGCCAGAATAGTGGCGAGCGTACCTGGTGGAAATTTGATAACTAGCAAAAGTAGTCAGATTGTGCCGAATTTGTATTCGGAACATCTGTAATGACGTAAGCATCAATCTGTGTCGGACTGAGTCTGGTGGATCGTATTTTATGTCACAAAATTCTACTTTTGCCGGTCTGTAGGATTTGATAACTAAGGGGAATCAGGCTCGCCACAAATATGCTGCGGAATTCCAGCGTATTTGCAGTTGACGGCTTGATAAGTAGATGCCTCAAACTAAACCTAAACTAAACTTGATGTTAAAGGGACAGTAAACAAGGTTTTAAACAGTAAAACAGTTTTGTAATATACTTTTATTATCTATTTTGCCCCTTTTCATGTAATTTAGCTCTGAAAATTAATTTATTAAGGCTAGCCCTGCTTTATAGCTTTCCCTAACTGGCATTTGTAGCTTTTAATCTATTATTCTCTGTGAATGTAGTGCGCTATGGTAGTTCAGGCCCCCAGCTGATGCCAAGGTATCCTGATATTGGCTAGGAATCTTGTTAGAGCTGAGTATATACCAGCCATTTTGTGTTTCATTTTTGCCCATACCTTGTTCATGAGTAGGTGTGTTATAAGGTTAGTTTTTTTTACCTTTTATATTGTTGGGAAGTTTTTCTTTACTTTTTTTTTTGTTGCAAGCAAATTATTTTGGTTGTTTTAATAGATAATTAGTAAACTAGCGGCTAGATTATGAGTTGTGTGTTATGCTGAAAAAGCAGCGTTAACAGGTCCTAACGCTGCTTTTTCCCTACTGCTGCTATTACAAGTCTTGAAGGTTTAGGGTCACCGCACACTTCTTTGGCCTTACCGCAAAACGACTTACGTAAACGTTGTAAAGTCTTTTTTCTATGGGACTTCCATAGCGCCGGTATTACGAGTCTGTCCTGGGAGGCCAAAAAGTGAGCGGTACACCCTACCCTGTCAAGAGTCCTAACGCATTTAAAAGTCAGTAGTTAAGAGTTTTATGGTACAACGCTGTAGCATAAAACTCATAACTAAAGTGCTAAAAAGTACACTAACACCTATAAACTACCTATTAACCCCTAAACCGAGGCCCTCCCACATCGCAAACACTATCATAAAATGTTTAACCTCTAATCTGCCGCTCCGGACACCGCCGCCACCTACATTATATTTATGAATCCCTAATCTGCTGCCCCCATCATCGCCGACACCTACATTATATTTATTAACCCCTTACCTGCTGCCCCAATGTCGCCACAACCTACCTACACTTATTAACCCCTAATCTGCCACCCCCAACGTCGCCGCCACTATAATAAACATATTAACCCCTAAACCGCCACACTCCCACCTTGCAAACATTAGTTAAATATTATTAACCCCTAATCTGCCGTCCCTAACATCGCCGCCACCTACCTACACTTATTACCCCTAATCTGCCGCCCCCAACTTCGCCACCACTATACTACATTTATTAACCCCTAAACCTAAATCTAACCCTAACACCCCCTAACTTAAATATAATTTAAATAAATCTAAATAAACTTACTATCATTAACTAAATTATTCCTATTTAAAACTAAATACTTACCTATAAAATAAACCCTAAACTAGCTACAATATAACTAATAGTTACATTGTAGTTAGCTTAGGGTTTATTTTTATTTTATAGGCAAGTTTGTATTTATTTTAACTAGGTACAATAGTTATTAAATAGTTATTAACTATTTAATAACTACCTAGCTAAAATAAATACAAAAATACCTGTAAAATAAAACCTAACCTAAGTTACAATAACACCTAACACTACACTATAATTAAATAAATTTACTAAATTAAATACAATTACCTAAATTAAATTAGCTAAAGTACAAACCCCCCCACTAAATTACAGAAAATAATAAACAAATTACAGATATTTAAACTAAATACACCCAATCTAATAGCCCTATCAAAATAAAAAAAAAACCCTAGCCTAATCTAAACTACCAATAGCCCTTAAAAGGGCCTTTTGCGGGGCATTGCCCCAAAGTAATCAGCTCTTTTACCTGTAAAAAAAAAAATACAAACCCCCCAACAGTAAAAACCCACCACCCACACAACCAACCAACCAAATAAAATACTATCTAAAAAATCCTAAAATCCCCATTGCCCTGAAAAGGGCATTTGGATGGGCATTGCCCTTAAAAGGGCAGTTAGCTCTTTTGCAAGCCCAAACCCCTAATCTAAAAAATAAACCCACCTAATACACCCTTAACTAAACCTAACACTAACCCCCTGAAGATCGACTTACCGGGAGAAGTCTTCATCCAAGCCAGGCCGAAGTCCTCAACAAAGCCGGGAGAAGTCCAATCAGCCAATAGGATTGAGCTTGCATTCTATTGGCTGTTCCTATTTAGTTTTAAATAGGAATAATTTAGTTAATGATAGTAAATTCATTTAGATTTATTTAAATTATATTTAAGTTAGGGGGTGTTAGGGTTAGACTTAGGTTTATGGGTTAATAAATTTAGTATAGTGGCGGCGACGTTGGGGCGGCAGATTAGGAGTTAATAAGTGTAAGATTAGGGGTGTTTAGACTCGGGGTTCATGTTAGGGTGTTAGGTGTAAACATAAATTTTATTTCCCCATAGGAATCAATAGGGCTGCGTTAAGGAGTTTTACGCTGCTTTTTTGCAGGTGTTATATTTTTTTTTTAGCCGGCTCTCCCCGTTGATTCCTATGGGGAAATCGTGCACGAGCACGTACGACCAGCTCACCGCTGACTTAAGCAGCGCTGGTATTGGAGTGCGGTAAGGAGCTCAACGCTCACTTTTTGTCTTTTAACGACGGGTTTGTAAAAACTCGTGATACCAGGGCTGTAGGTAAGTGAGCGGTGAGAGAAAACTGCTCGTTAGCACCGCATAGCCTCTAACGCAAAACTCGTAATCTAGCCGTAGGTTTTTATAGGTGTAGTGCACCAAATTCCCTTATTTATTTTTTTTGCATGGGGCTCATTGGTTGTGCCTTTCTCAGGATTGATAATGCATTCAACTTGCTGTATATCTTTAGCTTTGCAGTGGTTTAACACATAGGGGTCGATTGCAATCCTCTAGAACAGTGATTTTTAACCTTTTTTTTTGCAGTGGCACACTTTTTTACATTAAAAAATCCTGTGGCACACCACCATCCCAAAATTTAAAAAAAATCACACATTGTAGCCTAATACAGCATATATATATATATACACATACACACAAACACACACACATACTGTATGTATCGCGCTGTTATGCCATGCCTCCTACAAACTACCCCTACACTGGGAGTAAAAAACAAGCAAAGTTTAAAAAATATGTCACACTGTTGTCAGTCTGCCGTGGCACACCTGAGGATCTCTCACGGCACACTAGTGTGCCACGGCACACTGGTTGAAAAACACTGCTCTAGAAAATGTATCTAATCATTTAAATACAATGTGAAATATACAAAATAAAAAGGGTGCATTCGATGCAAATTCACAAAATCTCCCCGTAAAAAACATATATATAGCTATATAATCTACAAAAGAAAAAAGTAAAATGATTGCTAAACTGTATTGAAATGGGTCTTGAAATGAACATAAGTATAATGAAGAAGGAAAAACATAAAAAAAAACAAGTTCTAGCATTCTAAGGGAGAGTGTTAATTGTATCAGCTAGGTGTGACAGCTGTTTGTATGCTGCAAATAAAAAATAAAAACACCCAGGGGGTAAACATTTACAGAGGTGTCTGAGTATTATATGATTTATAAGCAGAACTAGCAAGAATAAATTATTTATGATATTTAATGACAATATTGATAACACTTGCCTTCTGGGCTTATTTAACTGTTTTGTATAAGCACTAGCAGCTGGTGGGATAAAGTTTTTTTATTTTAAGCTTGTGTGTAGTTTAAAAAATTTTTTTTTGAAAAGTATCTAACAACTGTTTTTAAATTCTGGGATGATATCAGACTTTAAGGGTGAAAGTTGATACATTGGTAAGGTACACACTGTGTGACATTATAATGCTGAGAAAATGATTGATGAACATGTTGCTTTGAGTAATGCTAAAGGACGAGCAGTGTATTTATCTAACATACTTTTATAAGGGTAAAATAAAGACTTCCATGAATCCTTACTTTTAAAAAGATGACTCTAGTTCAGGCTCCATTCATGATCAAACAGCTGCGGCTCCCTCTGTGCCATCAGCTCCTCTGACTACATATTGCTGGTTACACAATCCACCATGGCAGGTTACAGTGAGCTCAGGGTTAGAAGCAGCCAATGGGAGTAAACCTTATACTTCTGAAGCTGCACTGTGCAGTGTGCAACTCTCCCCTGCAACTACCTAGATTTATAACCATTGCAGGCAGACAGGTTCACAAGTAGTGAACCCATCCGCCTGCTAACTCAACATTACACAAGAGGTTTCTTGAGCACTGCTGCCCCCAGGTCCTCTGTAACCGATGGCAAAAGAGCGGTGCATGTTAATCACCCCAAACGAGCAAGTGTTGGGGTGAATTATCTCTCTACCTCTGAGGTGGCAGAGTTTCTGCTTCTTAAATATGCTAGACTGCTTCGTATTGCCAAAAAAGTTGTGAATGTCGATTCATAAATCTTCACTAATATCTCCATTGCAGAAACTAAGTCTAAACAGCCATGAGACCCCTAATATAAGAGATAAGACTATTGTTTCAAATGAAAGGTAATACTATCTTCTATGTCTAAAGGTTATTACATATTTAACCTACCAGACATTAAGTTCAGAGGCTTTAAATTGATTGGTTAAGGAAATTGTACCACAATCTCTACCAAAAATAACCAAAACAAGACATTATAAGGAGCAGAGTCTTTTTGTCAATGATGATAGCTCACATAACCTTGTAAATAGCATCGCCCAACATAGTAGCATGTACCTGAGCTGCAACTGTCCACATAGTGATTGTTTAGCTCAGAGCAAAGCTCAGTTAATGCTCTCCCTAACTGGCCACAGATGAAAAAAATAAAGAAAACAAAACCAAGAACATTCCCCAGGCTTCTCAAGAGATGGATCTCTGAACTGCTTTTGATTGCTAACAAAACTATGGGGTTAAATTATTTTAAAATGATGTATTTTGTAATACAATGCTTTATTGATGATATATCTATAAGTTCAGTATTCTTTTTATTATTATTATCGGTTATTTGTAGAGCGCCAACAGATTCCGCAAAGGGATATTAAACATCTGTGCAGAACTACAATAGCATGGGTAATACTAACCGTGCTATTGTTATCCCTCTTGTGCCTGCAGATCTCTTTAAAGCCGCCATCTTGTAGCTCACGTATTGTTGCATCCTGTGACAGAAGAGTGCGCTTTCACAGATCTGTGACGTTACCAGCCATACCTTTCACTTCAGTTTAGTTTGCATAATAGGGAGCAGAAGCGTTACGTCTTTGCAGTTTTTTTGCACAGTTAAAAAATTACATAACAAATATAAGCTCCAAGATGATGGTGCCCAGTGTATGAAGATGCAGAAATTCACTAGCTAATGCTTGTAAGGGGTTAAAATAACATAATTACTTTATAAGTTCTTGAATAGTTCCACATCTACTATATATGAGACCTTTAGAAAATAACATACCAAATAATTAATTTATGAAATTCCCCATAGACTTTAGTGTCAGCAGCAATATTTATGAACATGTTCTAAAGAATTAGAATATATCCCATGTTCTAAAGAATTAGAATATATCCCATATGTCCCGTGTGCTACTGTGCAGTGTTATTGTACTGATAAAATATCAATAAAATGTTAAAAATGTTTAATTAAATAGTAGCACAATAATAATATATTGAAAAGCATCTTCTATAAAGCTGCATTGTGGGTAATGGGGATAATTTAGCATGGATGTCTGGATAATAGTGTGGGCCAGTTGTTGGACTTATATACTAACCTTATTAGGATATCTGGGCCTAAGGCAGTGATTTGCAACCACTGTGCCTTGGCACACTAGTGTGCCGTAAGAGATTGTTAGGTGTGCCGCCGTGAATTGGTGCTTATTCTACACTGATTGTGAAACTCTTATACTGGTGCCCCCAAGGCTTAGGGACTTTAACAGTAGGATCATTTGGGCCCAGTAGTTTCTGCTTTTGGGCTCAATACTTGTGCACTGCTTTCTGCCCTAACAAGCGGAACGTTTACTTGCATGGAACTACTGCAATCACCTAAGAATTTATTTTCATCACTGGTACCCCCCCCTAACAGCCTCAATACGTGGAACTTTTGATTGTTGTTATCGTGCCTCTAGCTTTGGCAATACAGTTGTAGTGACTGTCATGCTAATAAAGCTTAATTGAATTGACTAAATTGTTTTTATATATATATATATATATATATATATATATATATATATGCTGTATTAATCTAAAATGTGTGATTTTGTAAAATTTTGGGATGGTGGTGTGCTGTAGGATTTTTTAATGTAAAAAAATGTGCCTTGGCAAAAAAATTGTTGAAAATCACTGGCCTAAGGTATGTAACACGTTATGTACAGGTGACAAGTGTTACTTTCACCCCTAGTCTAGAGGTGAGCCTGAACTGCAACCGCTGAGTAAAAAAACAAGGCCTCTGTTTTGTCAGATTGTGAATCATACCAAGGAATATTTCTCTTATTTATGGCTGAGTCATGGACCATTCTGTAGGGGCCTCCTTTAGTAACTCACAAAACACTCCAAACCAGCGCTGAGGTAATAGGACGTGTAAACAGTCTGGCTACAATCATAGCATGGCTTTGCTTTTAACATGATCTAATAAAAGGGATATTTTACATTTTTACACATTGTTTTTTTTTCTCAGCGCTGGTTTGGAATGTTTCGAGTTACTACATTACAGAGCTAATAGGTTTGGCTTTTGAAACTTTTGTGAGGCTGTCCCTATACAGTTATATCAGCATATTATACACCAATACTGGTGGCCTCCTCTTTTACTTAGATTACATAATCTGAACAGCACATTTGCTGCTACTTATAGTAAATGAATGAAACAGCTTATAATCTAAATAATCCATAGAATATATATATATATATATATATATATATATACACACATAAATATATATATAATACTTAAAGAAGAATTTTGTGAGAAAACTAGTCCTCACTCATAGTTTCCCTATGTCCGGCACCAGAATCTAGGGTTAAATTCACCAGTTAGCTAGTGATCCATATAGAGGATAATGTCCCTTTAAACTCCTCAATATTACATGCGCACAACTGATAGTTTACAAAGAAACATAAATAGATCATTAGAATAACAATATGAAAATACAATCACATATGCAATATGATTTATTGCTGTAAACTTAAAGAAAAAGACCGTCATTAATTGTATTATATTACATTATATTACGAACGTGGGCCCACTTATTGCTATATTTAGCCATTAATATATACAATTTATTGTGTCCATTTGAAGGTATGTATCCAATTTATATCCAGCTTTCTTCCATAAAATGTTGCAAAGTATATGTATCGGCCTCAGAGCTTATAGCAATGCTTATGACTGTTAATGGGCATATAGTCAGTTAGTATATATGCGGTATTAGTTGAGTAAGCTTATAAACACTCTAGGAGTTAGATTGTCATTAAATTGCTAGTGTGACAGCAGCTGCAAAATCATATAAGGTTTTTCAATGTTATTCCGTTGCAATTTGTGATTCTATGACGCCTCAAGGGATTATGGCTTGTAAAGCTCTGCTTACGCACACCTTGCTAGGCTGTCTATCTCCATTTGGCAACATAAGTAACAAAAAGTTTTTACCTTGATTGCAGTACTTCAGTGTTCCTTGTTTGTGGAATTACTCACTTTTCCTCGGTTATGTTTCTTATCCAACCCACAACGAGTGTATCTTACTCAATATCGCTTGACTTTATCCCAGTGTTTTCTTTCCGTTAATACAGCATGTCGTTTGAGGGCTCAGCTGCAGCCCTCAGTTTGAATTTCTCACAGCTACGCGCGTTTCACCCTTACTGGATACTTGTTTAGGGCTTCATCCGTTTCATTCTCATTGGTCCTAGTACCGACCTTTTATAGGTTCTGAATTGTGCCGCCCTTAAGGTGAAATGGTTTATTTTCATATTGCATTGCTTTCAATACATTTTGTGCATGAATAACGGAGTAAATTATATTACCAAAATTACATCGTATATGCATTATAACTTATCCTATGAAACATTATTTCATTTATTATACGGGCTGAATTTATTCATTAGGCATTTTTTTCATTAATATTCTGTAATCATGATTTGATATATTATTCTATGCAACTTATCAACAATATTATCAATAGTGGGAGCCTTTTCTATTTACATCTTATTGGCTTAATATAAATTTACATCATCATATTCAATTTATATTTAGGTTTATCACTTAGCAATTTATGCAACTTCTCAATAAGTATATCACATTGAATTTAACCTACAACTTATCAATAGAATTAACCACAGTGGGAATCTTTGTTATTTGCATCTTATTATCTCAGTATTAATTTACAATATGTTGCAATATTTTATTTTAAAGTTAGATATGTCACATAATAATTTCTACTAATAGAGCTTTTTAGTTCTTGATGTAGATTATTGCCATTGACTATAAGCCCATTAACAGTCATAAGCATTGCTATAAGTTCTGAGGCCGATACATATACTTTGCAACATTTGATGGAAGAAAGCTGGATATAAATTGGATACATACCTATCAAATGGACACAATAAATTGTATATATTAATGGCTATATATAGCAATAAGTGGGCCCACGTTCATAATATAATGTAATATAATACAATTAATGACAGTCTTTTTCTTTAAGTTTACAGCAATAAATCATATTGCATATGCGATTGTATTTTCATATTGTTATTCTAACGATCTATTTATGTTTCTTTGTAAACTATCAGTTGTGCGCATGTAATATTGAGGAGTTTAAAGGGACATTATCCTCTATATGGATCACTAGCTAACTGGTGAATTTAACCCTAGATTCTGGTGCCGGACATAGAGAAACTACAAGTGAGGACTAGTTTTCTCACAAAATTCTTCTTTAAGTATTATATTCAATATCCTCTCTCCCTCCGTGCACAGGGTGGTTCTGATATTAACTTAAAAGTCAGAGCACTTGAATGATTCAGTGATAAATTAGTAGAAGTGGTGCGAACCAAAACTAACATATATATATATATATATATATATATATATATATATATATATTACAGCATCTATAATAATTTTTAATAATCATTATTCATATTTTTTAATGTTTCATATTTAATATTTCAATAACATGCTTTAAGATAACTACATTTTCATGTGCGCTAACCTGACACCGCTTTAGACCTACATTGTAAAACTTGAAGTGCGTTACGCATATTTTACATTCCTATTTTCTTCATAGAAAATAATGTACTTTTTATTATTAAATATATATATATATATATATATATATATATATATATATATATATATATATGATAATGTTAATGTAAAATATTTATCTATACCTATTATATCTATACCTGTTTATCTATATGATTAGATATACAGGTATATATACAGATATATATAGAAATATGTATTTAAAATAAAAATGCAAAAAGATGAGCAGCAGCATAAAAGTAATAAAATAAAAACATAACTTTTATTCCATGTATTAAAACAAATAAGGGACATCCACAAATGAGGGGACACCTCTGGCTGGCTAGCTTACACGTTTCGGTGGAATGCCCTAGTCACAGCTGTAGGTAGCCAGTCACAGGTGAACAATATATACAGAAATTGCTTCAATATCATTGGCTTAAAACAAAAGGCCAATTAAAAACAACATACCAAAGTGTACCCATTGAACAACAACACATTTCAACTGTTTTATCATCCATTATTATTAATCATGAGGATGTTACTGAACCAAAACCTTTTACAGATTAGAGTGCTACACATATGTATTCATACTGCTCAATGATAATAATAATAATAATAATAATAATAATAATAATAATAATATCAATATTAACAACAATAATATCAATGACCTCTAATCATTCAATAAGAGACATAGGGGGGTAGTCATCAACGCGTCTAATTTACCTGCCTTCGCCAGTTCAATACGCCCACGTAAGCTCGCCTACCATCGCCGCCGCGGACCTGCAAAATTTCGCCTAAGTTATCAATAAATCTGTCAAAAAGCCGCGCACCAAGTACGGGGCGATGAGCAGCGGATTGTGATAGTTATCACTCATCCAATCTCGCTGCTCTTCGGCTTTTTGACAGCTTTATTGCTAGCCTGTCACTAAGCACCCACACTAACTACACTGTTCTACCCCCTATACCGGCGCCCACGGAGCCCCCCGCAACTAAATAAAGTTACTAACCCCTAAACCGCCGCTCCTAGACCCCGCCGCAACTCTTATATAAATGTATTAACCCCTAAATCGCCGCTTCCGGACACCGCCGCCACCTACATTATACCTACTACGCCCTATCCTGCCCCCCCTATACCGCCGCCCTCTGTAATAAAGTTATTAACCCCTATCCTGCTGATCCCGGACCCCGCCGCAACTAAATAAATAGTTTAACCCTTAAACCGCCGCTCCCGGACCTCGCCGCAACTAAATAAATAGTTTAACCCCTAAACCGCCGCTCCCGGACCCCGCCGCAACCTATCTTAAACTTATTAACCCCTAATCTGCCCCCCCTACACCGTCACCACCTATAATAAATGTATTAACCCCTATCCTGCCCCCCTACACCGCCGCCACTGTAATACATTTATTAACCCCTAAACCTAAGTCTAACACTAAACCTAACACCCCCCTAACTTAAATATTAATTAAATAAATCTAAATAATATTTCTATTATTAACTAAATGAATCCTATTTAAAACTAAATACTTACCTATAAAATAAACCCTAATATAGCTACAATAAATATAATTATTATATTGTAGCTATCTTAGGATTTATTTTTATTTTACAGGCATCTTTCAATTTATTTTAACTAGGTACAATAGCTATTAAATAGTTATTAAATATTTAATAGCTACCTAGTTAAAATAAAGAGAAATTAACCTGTAAAATAAAAACTAACCTAAGTTACAATTACACCTAACACTACACTATACTTTAATAAATTATTCCTATTTAAACTAAATACTTACCTGTAAAATAAACCCTAAGATAGCTACAATATAATTAATAATTACATTGTAGCTATTTTAGGATTTATGTTTATTTTACAGGTAACTTTGTATTTATTTTAGCTAGTTAGAATAGTTATTAAATAGTTATTAACTATTTAATAACTACCTAGCTAAAAGAAATACAAAATTACCTGTAAAATAAATCCTAACCTAAGTTACAATTAAACCTAACACTACACTATCATTAAATTAATTAAATAAATTAGCTACAAATAACTACAATTAAATACAATTACATAAACTAACTAAAGTACAAAAAATAAAAAAGCTAAGTTACAAAAAATAAAAAATATAAATTACAAGCATTTCAAAAATATTACAACAATTTTAAGCTAATTACACCTAATCTAAGCCCCCTAATAAAATAACAAAGCCCCCCAAAATAAAAAAATGCCCTACCCTATTCTAAATTAAAAAAGTTCAAAGCTCTTTTACCTTACCAGCCCTTAAAAGGGCCTTTTGCGGGGCATGCCCCAAAGAAAACAGCTCTTTTGCCTGTAAAAGAAAAATACAACCCCCCCAACGTTAAAACCCACCACCCACATACCCCTAATCTAACCCAAACCCCCCTTAAATAAACCTAACACTACCCCCCTGAAGATCATCCTACCTTGAGTCGTCTTCACTCAACCGAGCCACCGATGGAACCGAAGAGGAGATCCGGAGCGGCAGAAGTGATCCTCCAAGGGGCGCTGAAGAAGTCTTCCATTATACATGGGTCACAAAAGATGTCACGGCTCTTTATTCCTCCATCCTTCACACCAGAGGTTTGGAAGTGACTGATTTTTTCCTATCACACTGGTCCACTTTTACTGACGATTTTCAAGGTTACATCAAGAGAGTTACAATCTTTTTACTTACACATAATTTCTTTCGGTTCGAGGGGTCTTTCTATCTCCAAAGATGGGGGACAGCGAAGGGGGCCAAGTTTGCCCCCTCCTGTGCCAACCTCTTTATGGGGTGGTGGGAGCTTTCCCACATCTTTGGAGATCAGAATGTTTATAGACAGAATATTGTCTTTTACCAACGTTATATTGACTACCTGATTATGATTTGGCAAGGCAGTGCTAAGGACTTTATGCATAGGAATAACAATAATAATCTGGGATTGAAATTTACATATGAAACAAACAGTAGAGAAATCAACTACCTGGATCTAACACTTGGTGGTATGTCAGATGGGAAAAAAAAAACTATACTGAAAGCCTATATCAGGCAAATCCTTACTCCATGCGAAAAGTTGCCACCTGAAACACGTAACTTATGCCATTGTGAAAGGGCAACTTATACGGGCTAAAGGAATTGCACTGATATAGGTGACTGTAGAGCTCAGATGAAGGAAGTACATCAGCGCTTGAAACATAGAGGTTACTCTGAGAGAATAATAAAACAAGCAAATAGAGAAGCTATGTCTCTTGACAGGTCCTCTTTGCTTACTGACAAGGACAAACACTCACAGAGAATCGACACAGATGTCACATTTGTGACAGACTACAGTGGGCAGTATGAGGATATCTGTAGAATAGTTAAACAACACTTTAAAATCCTCATAGCAGATGATAAATTGATCAATTGTGTACAGGGAGGCATCAGATGCTCTTACCATAGGCATAAAACATTAGGGGATTATTTATCCCCAACAGCACTGAAGAAACCAGACACACAACTTAGTTCTTGGCTTACATGCAAAGGTTTTTTTCAGATGTGGCAACCCCAGATGTGGAACTTGTGATTATCTGTTAGTCTCAGACAAGTTCCAGTCTATGGTTACAGGCAAAATTTACAATATCAACTTTTGCCTTAATTGTACCTCTGTCTATTTAATCACCTGCATCAAGTGTGGGATTCAGTATGTGGGTCTCACGATAAGAGATATTAGATCTAGGAACACCTATCGACAATACATGTGGGCAAAGCAACAACCCCTTTAGTGCAACACTTTACAAAATGTCACAATAAAGACCCAACTTCTTTGATGGATTGTTTTATTTTGCCTGTTTTGTCACAGGGATGCTACTGCTCAGTCTCCCATTTCATTAGGCTCCGGGAAATAGAAGCTACCTGTAGTGTCATACTGTAGGTTACATGACCATAACACCCGAGACTGAGAGCCCGCCTACCTCCAATCACATGGTCTTTCCCTTGAGGCTTTGGACAGCTATTGGGACCTGAGTATGACGTTTCATGAGTCATCTGACCGTGAGGCCTGAATCACCTTTGGAAGTGTTTGGTTCACTCTACCCCTCTCCCTCACGCCTATAGTTTGCAGACACGGAACTCCAATTGACATGTGTTTGGATATAGTAATACAGAGGACATAAGCTGGGTAAAGGGTGAGACCTCCAACGGATTGTTGTGCTGGCAAGAACCAGGGTGTTAATCTCTTGATAATGACCGCTCATCTCAGCACCTATGAAGTATGTTATCTATGCATATACAGAAATTCAATTTTGAAGTTGTTTACATACCACGGGCATGAGATTGAGATCAGATGTATGCTTCTTCTACTTTCTTGTTTGATTTGCTTTATATATCATTATCAAAGAGAGCCAGGACTGACTGATTTGTATAGTCAGTAAGACTCCTATATTTTTGTTGTTTTTCTTTAAAATATAAATAACATATTCCTGTATGTGAAGAACATTGGAATGTGCAGTATTAATAACTCCTGTAGGGTTAGCGCACAATCGATAAGTGCTTTCCATTGAGGTCTATGGGGAGAAGAAGTTAGAGCAGTCCCGGTATCCAAAGTCTTTTAGTTAGCACTCGTGCGCAAAACTTTTACTTTCAACTTGTTATACACTCGCTTACCCGCATGCGCAAAAAAAGATTACTTTTAACTGTGTTTACGCTGAATACAGTTGTATTTAAAATGATTCAACCCCCATTGCAAATCAGGTTTATTGTCAAAATGTACAGACTTTCAGCTATTTTCAATCAACAAATCAAACAAAAGCAATTCAAATAGCTAAACAATACGAATACTTCAAGTGGTTTCCCCAAATTCAACTGAAAATGCAACTTTTAATGAATTCTGCAGTCTCAAAATTATTAAACCCCTGAACAGAATCTCTTACAAAAGCACAAATATGCAAAACAGCACAAATATGCCCCAAAGTCTATGTCGGCATGATGACAAGGGAAGCATGAACACAAATTTTGGAACATGCCAATAACATAAAAAATGCAGTTAAAGATTAAAGAAATGGCAAAACAATAACCACTGTCGCTAAACATTTTCAACGATATCATCATAGCTCACCAAAAAATTTAAAATACTCAGTAATTCATTGAATTAATGTAGGCATAAGAGGAGGTAATCTTGAAATATTACTCCTCAAAGCAGAATGCAAATGGATATATCTTTTAAACACAGTGAAGCCACATGGAGGCCTATTTATCAAAGGTCTTGCGGACCTGATCCAACAGTGCGGATCAGGTCCACAAGACCTCGCTGAATGCGGAGAGCAATACGCTCTCCGTATTCAGCATTGCACCAGCAGCTGCCAGCAGGGAGGTGTCAATCAACCCGATCGTACTCGATAGGGTTGAATTGTGGCAATTCCTGTCCGCCTGTTCAGAGCAGGCATACAGGGTTATGGAGCAGCGGTCTTTAGACTCGCCAGAAACACGGGCCCACAAGCTCCATACGGAGATTGATAAATGGGGCTCATGGTCTTAATGATAACAACAATTATTCTGTATATTTATAAAAATGATACCAACAACAAAAGGATTAACCAAAATCAAATGATACACACTTAGTTAAAAACTCCTCTTTATTCATTACCTTAAAGGCACTAAATTTATTTATACCATAGCACACTATTTGTAATTTTTTAATTTCTCTCACATTTATTTTGTCACTCAATAATATTATAAGTGGATCATAGAAACTTAATATTTGAATTATAAGATAAATAACAAATAAATCCAATTTAGAAGATGATAAATATTGGAATATCAAACTCTTTTCCTCCATGTACTAATATTACATTTAATAGTACAAGTTACTAAGATTAAAATATATCTATAACAACATAACTGCACATTAATTCACTGAAGTAACAGATATAAACGTATTATATCACAAAGATTGAGAATTGATAATAAGACCGCAAGTAATATTTAGAACTAGAGTCTGTTGAAATTAAGTTGCATAATACAGTGTAACAATCAGAGTATTCGCATGACTATTCAGACTAAATAAATGGGATCTCCTAATATTCATTTAGCTTTAAAGGGACAGTACACTGTAAAATTGTTTTTATATTAATGTATTTTCAGTGACTTGTTATACCAGCTGCAGAGTATAAAATGTATGAGAAATTGCTTTTTAAGGTTTGTGTATCTGAAGTAGCTGGTTTTGTGCTTTTAAACCACAGCCTATTACAATGGGTTGAGCTTCAGGTAATATCTTATTATGTTATCACTTTGTGTACACAGACTTGCTTCCTTATCTTATTTTTGTCTGGAAAACTAAAGCTCAATACATAGAGAGACCAATGGAAAATTATCATTGTATTACTTAACTATCCGGCATCCCACTGAGCGTGTAACTTCTTCTGCTGGCTGTGTTTACTAAGGCTTGTCAATAGCATATACTCCAGTATCAAAACTTTAAGTATAGGTGGGGATACCACAGACTAAATCAGCTATTTCAAAGGCTGAAATAGGAGTAAAGGAGCTAAATTGTAAACAATTTAATACACTCTAGCAGGTAAAATGGTTAATTGGGAAGAATTTAAAGGGGGGAGAATTTTGGGGTGAACTGTCCCTTTAAGTATACGATTAAGAATATCAGGCACCAAATAATATGTATATAATGCTAATGCCACGTTAAATAATTTTAAGATTGGATACGCTACAAATATCAAGCAAAATGTAAACAATGATCAGCTAATAGAATTGTACCAGGAAGTAAAAGAGAAACCGGATTGCCTAAATAAGAAAACAAATTACTACAAACGTCATCGCATACTGATTGGATATTGCTAATAGAGTGACAACCATAACAACCAATCGAAATTCACATCTCACCAATCAGAAATAAAAAGAGGGATCAGTAAACCTGTAAATAAACGGATTCAAAACCAACGTGTACCTCCTCTGAAGAAGCTATAGTGAAGCGCTCGTCAGGGGATTTCTTTGAGAGCCGTGTCTCCGTTTTTTAAACATGCTTGTTGTATACAGTTGTTATTGGTAAAATGACCGGAGGCATTTATCTAAAATCTAGAGCGACTTAGCACCTATAAATGTAGCTATATATCTACCCTACAAACTTACCTTAGGTTAATTATAACTGATGCATTGCAGGGAAAGATAAAAAATAATTTAAACTTCTGCTATAGAAAGAGTTTTAGCCGCCCAGGAAACAGCTTATTCTTAACCTCTGGTATATTTGCAAAATTTATAAACTATACAACTTAAGTGATTTAACTTAGTGTGTATGTTGGTTTAATTGATTTAATTCATATTAAAGATTAAATGAATGCACTATGAAAGATATTAACACTAATATACAGCTAGATTATGAGTTTTGAGTGCTATAGGGAAATTAATGACCGCAATATTTTCAGGGTTATTTCACCTCCCTATAGCGCTGATATTACTGGTTTACAAAAAGCAGGCTTGTGCGGGCGATATGGTTGTTTTGAGCTCCATACCACACCGAAATCAAGCTTTTGCTTTGACGTGGTCGTGCACGATTTCCCCATAGACATCAATGGGGAGAGCCAGCAAAAAAAAGCCTAACACCTGCAATCGCGGAATGAAAAGCTCTGTAACGCAACCCCATTGATGTCTATGGGGAAAAGAAAAAGTAACGTTAAAACCTAACACCCTAACATAAACCCCACGTCTAAACAGTTATTAACCCCTAATCTGCTGCCCCTAACATCGCCGCCACCTACATTACAGTTATTAACCCTTAATCTGCTGCATCCAACATCGCCGCCACCTACATTACACGTATTAACCCCTAAACCTAACCCTAACGTAACCCTAACCCTAAGCATAACCCTAACACCCCCAACTTAAATATAATTAAAATAAAGCTAAATAAACCTTAGAATAATTAACTAAATAATTCCTATTTAAAATTAAATACATACTTACCTGTAAAAAAACCTCCACTAACGGCTAGATTTGGAGTTTTGTCGGTAACGACCCGAAAAACTAACGCCGGCTTTTTTCTGGCCGCACCATAAAAATAACTCTGGTATTGAGAGTCCACATAAAGGCTGCGTTAGGCTCCAAAAAAGGAGCATAGAGCATTTTTAACGCAGCTTCAACTCTCAATACCAGAGTTGCTTACGCAAGCGGCCAGCCTCAAAAACGTGCTCGTGCACGATTCTCCCATAGGAAACAATGGGGCTGTTTGATCTGAAAAAAAACCTAACACCTGCAAAAAAGCCGCGTTCAGCTCTTAACGCAGCCCCATTGTTTGCTATGGGGAAACACTTCCTACGTCTGCACCTAACACTCTAACATGTACCCCGAGTCTAAACACCCCTAACCTTACACTTATTAACCCCTAATCTGCCGCCTAACCCCTAATCTGCCGCCCCCGCTATCGCTGACACCTGCATTTTATTTTTAACCCCTAATCTGCCGCTCTGTAAACCGCCGCTACTTACATTATCCCTATGTACCCCTAATCTGCTGCCCCTAACACCGCCGACCCCTGTATTATATTTATTAACCCCTAATATGCCCCCCTCAACGTCGCCTCCATCTGCCTACACTTATTAACCCCTAATCTGCCGACCGCAAAGCGCCGCCACCTACGTTATTCTTATGTACCCCTAATCTGCTGCCCCTAACACCGCCGACCCCTATATTATATTTATTAACCCCTAATCTGCCCCCCTCAACGTCGCCTCCACCTGCCTACACTTATTAACCCCTAATCTGCCAAGCGGACCGCACCTCTACTATAATAAAGTTATTAACCCCTAATCCGCCTCACTAACCCTATAATAAATAGTATTAACCCCTAATCTGCCCTCCCTAACATCGCCGACACCTAACTTCAATTATTAACCCCTAATCTGCCGACTGGAGCTCACCGCTACTCTAATAAATGTATTAACCCCTAAAGCTAAGTCTAACCCTAACACTAACACCCCCCTAAATTAAATATAATTTACATCTAACAAAATTAATTAACTCTTATTAAATAAATTATTCCTATTTAAAGATAAATACTTACCTGTAAAATAAATCCTAATATAGCTACAATATAAATTATAATTATATTATAGCTATTTTAGGATTTATATTTATTTTACAGGTAACTTTGTATTTATTTTAACCAGGTACAATAGCTATTAAATAGTTAAGAACTATTTAATAGCTAAAATAGTTAAAATAATTACAAAATTACCTGTAAAATAAATACTAACCTAAGTTACAATTAAACCTAACACTACACTATCAATAAAGTAATTAAAAAAACTACCTACAATTACCTACAATTAACCTAACACTACACTATCAATAAATTAATTAAATACAATTCCTACAAATAAATACAATTAAATAAACTAGCTAAAGTACAAAAAATATAAAAGAACTAAGTTACAAAAAATAAAAAAATATTTACAAACATAAGAAAAATATTACAACAATTTTAAACTAATTACACCTACTCTAAGCCCCCTAATAAAACAACAAAGCCCCCCAAAATAAAAAATGCCCTACCCTATTCTAAATTAATAAAGTTAAAAGCTCTTTTACCTTACCAGCCCTGAACAGGGCCCTTTGCGGGGCATGCCCCAAGAAGTTCAGCTCTTTTGCCTGTTAAAAAAAAACATACAATACCCCCCCCAACATTACAACCCACCACCCACATACCCCTAATCTAACCCAAACCCCCCCTTAAATAAACCTAACACTAAGCCCCTGAAGATCATCCTACCTTGTCTTCACCTCACCAGGTATCACCGATCCATCCTGGCTCCAAAATCTTCATCCAACCCAAGCGGGGGTTGGCGATCCATCATCCGGTGGCTGAAGAGGTCCAGAAGAGGCTCCAAAGTCTTCATCCTATCCGGGAAGAAGAGGCGATCCGGACCGGCAACCATCTTGATCCAAGCGGCATCTTCTATCTTCATCAGGATGACGACCGGCTCCATCCCGAAGACCTCCACCGCGGACCCATCTTCTTCCGGCGACGTCCAACTGAAGAATGACGGTTCCTTTAAGGGACGTCATCCAAGATGGCGTCCCTCGAATTCCGATTGGCTGATAGGATTCTATCAGCCAATCGGAATTAAGGTAGGAATATTCTGATTGGCTGATGGAATCAGCCAATCAGAATCAATTTCAATCCGATTGGCTGATCCAATCAGCCAATCAGATTGAGCTCGCATTCTATTGGCTGATCGGAACAGCCAATAGAATGCGAGCTCAATCTGATTGGCTGATCGGAACAGCCAATAGAATGCGAGCTCAATCTGATTGGCTGATTGGATCAGCCAATCGGATTGAACTTGATTCTGATTGGCTGATTCCATCAGCCAATCAGAATATTCCTACCTTAATTCCGATTGGCTGATAGAATCCTATCAGCCAATCGGAATTCGAGGGACGCCATCTTGGATGACGTCCCTTAATGGAACCGTCATTCTTCAGTTGGACGTCGCCGGAAGAAGATGGATCCGCAGTGGAGGTCTTCAGGATGGAGCCGGTCGTCATCGGATGAAGCAGTGACGTGCAGTGACGTCAGAGGCTGATGAGGCAGTGGCTAGGATACGCCTTCATTCTTTAGATATCCTTTGTTGAAGAAATAGCAATGCACATGGGTGAGCCAATCACATGAGGTATCTATGTGCAGCCACCAATCAGCAGCTACTGAGCATATTTAGATATGATTTTCAACAAAGGACATCAAAAGAATGAAGAAAATTAGATATTAGATGTAAATTGGAAAGTTATTTAAATTTGCATATGGGTTTCATATGGGTTTCATGTACCTTTAAATGGTGTCTTGGAAAACTGGTCAACTTAGTAAACATCTGATTTTAGTCTAAAAGGATTGTAACAGAAACTCCTGCCAGATAACACAATGCTTGCTCTGATTATGAGATCTAGAAATCCATGCCCATTAAAATATGTTTAAAACATACTTTTTACTTTAATGCTGCAAATTATGCTTATAGATTCCTTCATTACATAAGGGATGAGAGTCAGAGGGGGAGAAAGAGAGACAGAGAGAGAAAGAGACCATGGGGGAGAACAACACATAAGGAGAGAGATGGATAGATAGAGAGAGACACACACACACAAGGGGGGGGGGACCACTGCATTTTAAAGTAATAAAACAGCAGAGCTACAGAGAGTTCAGAAAATTAGTCTATAATTTAGTGTGAAGTACAGAGGCAAGCTGCTAAGTTAGTGGGTGTAAAGTTTGAGTAAACAAAATACAAAAACGACCCTGCTGTAAAAGAGTAAAAAAAACACTAAACCACATTCATTAAATGATCATTTTCACTAACAGAATCCTTTTCAGTAAAATCTTACTTTAATAAGATGTGGGTGAAACACTGCTCTCTGTGCCTCTCTCCTGCTCTGTAAGGATTCAGGAAGTGACAGTGGCACATTCCACTGCACTTAGAGGGGAAGAACAGAACTCTCTTTTTCACTTTAGCAAAGCTAGCAGGTTCACAGGACAGCAACAAAATATATGAAAGTTGTTTTTTTCCGTTTTTGTTTTGTTTTATATGATTTAACATCCAGCCCCAACCCTATGTTCCACTTACTAATGCCTCTCGCTGGATTGGTTCAGCCCAAATAGGACTGCCTCAAATAAGCAGTTAATGAGCCATGCAATGATCTTAACCACTTGCATCCAGTAGATGGCGCAGCATGTTGTGTAATGGTGGGCAGACCTGCTTGTGCCTCTCCATTGCACAACATATAGCTGTATATATTTTTGCCCATATGAGAGGTGAAGCACTGCCTCACCTGCCTCTAGTGACTGCACATCACTGGGATGAAGATAGAAGATGCCGCTTGGATCAAGATGGTTGCCGGTCCGCATCGCTTCTTCTTCCCGGATAGGATGAAGACTTTGGAGCCTCTTCTGGACCTCTTCAGCCACCGGATGATGGATCGCCAACCCCCGCTTGGGTTGGATGAAGATTTTGGAGCCAGGACGGATCGGTGATACCTGGTGAGGTGAAGACAAGGTAGGATGATCTTCAGGGGCTTAGTGTTAGGTTTATTTAAGGGGGGTTTGGGTTAGATTAGGGGTATGTGGGTGGTGGGTTGTAATGTTGGGGGGGGGTATTGTATGGTTTTTTTTTTAACAGGCAAAAGAGCTGAACTTCTTGGGGCATGCCCCGCAAAGGGCCCTGTTCAGGGCTGGTAAGGTAAAAGAGCTTTTAACTTTATTAATTTAGAATAGGGTAGGGCATTTTTTATTTTGGGGGGCTTTGTTGTTTTATTAGGGGGCTTAGAGTAGGTGTAATTAGTTTAAAATTGTTGTAATATTTTTCTTATGTTTGTAAATATTTTTTTATTTTTTGTAACTTAGTTCTTTTTTATTTTTTGTACTTTAGCTAGTTTATTTAATTGTATTTATTTGTAGGAATTGTATTTAATTAATTTATTGATAGTGTAGTGTTAGGTTAATTGTAGGTAATTGTAGGTAGTTTATTTAATTAATTTATTGATAGTGTAGTGTTAGGTTTAATTGTAACTTAGGTTAGTATTTATTTTACAGGTAATTTTGTAATTATTTTAACTATTTTAGCTATTAAATAGTTCTTAACTATTTAATAGCTATTGTACCTGGTTAAAATAAATACAAAGTTACCTGTAAAATAAATATAAATCCTAAAATAGCTATAATATAATTATAATTTATATTGTAGCTATATTAGGATTTATTTTACAGGTAAGTATTTATCTTTAAATAGGAATAATTTATTTAATAAGAGTTAATTAATTTTGTTAGATGTAAATTATATTTAACTTAGGGGGGTGTTAGTGTTAGGGTTAGACTTAGCTTTAGGGGTTAATACATTTATTAGAGTAGCGGTGAGCTCCAGTCGGCAGATTAGGGGTTAATAATTGAAGTTAGGTGTCGGCGATGTTAGGGAGGGCAGATTAGGGGTTAATACTATTTATTATAGGGTTTGTGAGGCGGATTAGGGGTTAATAACTTTATTATAGTAGCGGTGTGGTCCGCTCGGCAGATTAGGGGTTAATAAGTGTATGCAGATGGAGGCGACGTTGAGGGGGGCAGATTAGGGGTTAATAAATATAATATAGGGGTCGGCGGTGTTAGGGGCAGCAGATTAGGGGTACATAAGGATAACGTAGGTGGCGGCACTTTGCGCTCGGCAGATTAGGGGTTAATAAGTGTAGGCAGATGGAGGCGACGTTGAGGGGGGCATATTAGGGGTTAATAAATATAATACAGGGGTCGGCGGTGTTAGGGGGAGCAGATTAGGGGTACATAAGCATAACGTAGGTGGCGGTCGGCAGATTAGGGGTTAAAAAAAATTATTTGAGTGTCGGCAATGTGGGGGGACCTCGGTTTAGGGGTACATAGGTAGTTTATGGGTGTTAGTGTACTTTAGAGTACAGTAGTTAAGAGCTTTAGAAACCGGCGTTAGCCCAGAAAGCTCTTAACTACTGACTTTTTTCCTGCGGCTGGAGTTTTGTCGTTAGATGTCTAACGCTCACTTCAGAAACTACTCTAAATACCGGAGTTAGAAAAATCCCATTGAAAAGATAGGATACGCAATTGACGTAAGGGGATCTGCGGTATGGAAAAGTCGCGGCTGAAAAGTGAGCGTTAGACCCTTTTTTGAGTGACTCCAAATACCGGCGGTAGCCTAAAACCAGCGTTAGGAGCCTCTAACGCTGGTTTTCACGGCTAACGCCAAACTCCAAATCTAGGTCTAAGCTAGCTACAAAATAAATAATAGTTATATTGTAGCTATCTTACGCCTAGATTTAGAGTTCTTCGTTAGCCTTAAAAAGCAGCGTTAAGGGGTCCTAACGCTGCTTTTTAACGCCCGCTGGTATTACGAGTCAGGCAGGTACAGGTGTACCGATCACTTTTCTTCCGCGACTCGAGGCTACCGCAAATCCCCTTACGTCAATTGCGTATCCTATCTTTTTAATGTGATTTGCCTAACGCCGGTATTACGAGTCTTGGAAGAAGTGAGCGGTACAGCCTCTACCTCCAAGACTCCAACTGCATAAAAAAGTCAGTAGTTAAGAGTTTTATGGGCTAACGCCGGAACACAAAGCTCTTAACTACAGTGCTACAAAGTACACTAACACCCATAAACTACCTATTAACCCCTAAACCGAGGCCCCCCCCACATCGCAAACACTATAATAAAATTATTTAACCCCTAATCTGCCGACCGGACACCGCCGCCACCTACATTATAGCTATGAACCCCTAATCTGCTGTCCCTAACATCGCCGACACCTACATTATATTTATTAACCCCTAATCTGCCGCCCCCAACGTCGCCGCCACCTACCTACACTTATTAACCCCTAATCTGCCGACCGGGCATCGCCGCCACTATAATAAATGTATTAACCCCTAAACCGCCGCAATCCCGCCTCGCAAACACTATAATACATTTTATTAACCCCTAATCTGCCCCCCAACGTCGCCGCAACCTACCTACAATTATTAACCCCTAATCTGCCGCACCCAACGTCGCCGCTACTATAATAAAGTTATTAACCCCTAAACCTAAGTCTAACCCTAACCCTAACACCCCTCTAAATTAAATATAATTTAAAGAAATCTAAATAAATTTACTATAATTAAATAAATTATTCCTATTTAAAAATAAATGCTTACCTATAAAATAAACTGATTACTTTAAATGTGTAAAAAAGTAAAAAGAGCTGATTACTTTGTATATTTTTTAACTAGGTACAATAGCTATTAAATAGTTATTAACTATTTAATAGCTACCTGGTTAAAATAATTACAAAATTACCTGTAAAATAAATCCTAACCTAAGTTACAAATACACCTAACACTACACTATCAATAAATTAATTAAATAAATTAACTACAATGATCTAAACTAAAATACAATTAAATAAACTAAACTATAGTATAAAAAAACAAAACACTAAATTACAAAAAATAAAAAAATATTACAAGAATTTTAATCTAATTACACCTAATCTAAGCCCCCTAATAAAATAAAAAAGCCCCCCAAAATAATAAAATTCCCTACCCTATACTAAATTACAAAAGTAATCAGCTCTTTTACCAGCCCTTAAAAGGGATTTTTGCAGGGCATTGCCCCAAAGTAATCAGCTCTTTTACCTGTAAAATAAAATACAAGACCCCCCCAACATTACAACACACCACCCACACACCCCTACTCTAAAACCCACCCGATCCCCCCTTAAAAAAAACTAACACTACCCCATTGAAGATCACCCTACCTTGAGCCGTGTTCACCCAGCCGGGCACCGATGGGCCACAAGAGGACATCCGGAGCGGCAGATGTCTTCATCCGATCGGGGCAGAAGAGGTCCTCCATCCAGCAGAAGTTTTCATCCAAGCGGCATCTTCTATCTTCATCCATCCGGCACGGAGCGGGTCCATCTTCAAGACATCTGACGCGTAGCATCCTCTTCTTCCCGGCGACTAACGACGAATGAAGGTTCCTTTAAATGACGTCATCCAAGATGGCGTCCCTCGAATTCCGATTGGCTGATAGGATTCTATCAGCCAATCGGAATTAAGGTAGGAAAAATCCGATTGGCTGATGTAATCAGCCAATCGGATTAAAGTTCAATCCGATTGGCTGATTGGATCAGCCAATAGAATGCAAGGTCAATCTGATTTTTCCTACCTTAATTCCGATTGGCTGATAGAAGACGTTAGTCGTCGGGAAGAAGAGGATGCTCCGCATCGGATGTCTTGAAGATGGACCCACTCCGCGCCGGATGGATGAAGATAGAAGATGCCGCTTGGATGAAAACTTCTGCTGGATGGAGGACCTTTTCTGCCCCGATCGGATGAAGACTTCTGCCGCTCCGGATGTCCTCTTGTGGCCCATCCGTGCCCAGCTGGGTGAACATGGCTCAAGGTAGGGTGATCTTCAAGGGGGTAGTGTTAGGATTTTTTAAGGGGGGATCAGTTGGGTTTTAGAGTAGGGGTGTGTGGGTGGTGGGTTGTAATGTTAAGGGGGGGTCTTGTATTTTATTTTACAGGTAAAAGAGCCGATTACTTTGGGGCAATGCCCTGCAAAAAGCCCTTTTAGGGGCTGGTAAAAGAGCTGATTACTTTTGTAATTTAGTATAGGGTAGGGAATTTTATTATTTTGGGGGGCTTTTTTATTTTATTAGGGGGCTTAGATTAGGTGTAATTAGATTAAAATTCTTGTAATATTTTTTTGTTTTTTGTAATTTAGTGTTTGTTTGTTTTTGTAATATAGTTTAGTTTATTTAATTGTATTTTATTTTAGATAATTGTAGTTAATTTATTTAATTAATTTATTGATAGTGTAGTGTTAGATGTATTTGTAATTTAGGTTAGGATTTATTTTACAGGTAATTTTGTAATTATTTTAACTAGGTATTTAATAGCTATTGTACCTAGTTAAAATAAATACAAAGTTGCCTGTAAAATAAAAAAAAAAATCCTAAAATAGCTACAATGTAACTAATAGTTATATTGTAGCTATCTTATGGTTTATTTTATAGGTATTTATTTTTAAATAGGAATAATTGATTTAAATTATATTTAACTTAGGGGGTGTTAGGGTTAGGGTTAGACTTAGGTTTAGGGGTTAATAAGTTTATTATAGTAGCGGCGACATTGGGGGGGCAGATTAGGGGTTAATAAAATGTATTATAGTGTTTGCGAGGTGGGATTGTGGCGGTTTAGGGGTTAATACATTTATTATAGTGGCGGCGATGTCCGGTCGGCAGATAAGGGGTTAATAAGTGTAGGTAGGTGGCGGCAACGTTAGGGGTGGAAGATTAGGGGTTAATAAATATAATATAGGTGTCGGCGATGTTAGGGGCAGCAGATTAGGGGTTCATAGGTATAATGTAGGTGGCGGCGGTGTCCGGAGCGGCAGATTAGGGGAGCGGCAGATTAGGGGTTAATAGTATAATGCAGGTGTCAGCGATAGCGGGGGCGGCAGATTAGGGGTTAATAAGTGTTATATTAGGGCTGTTTAGACTAGGGGTTCATGTTAGGGTGTTAGGTGTAGACTTAGAAAGTGTTTCCCCATAGGAAACAATGGGGCTGCGTTAGGCGCTGAACGCTGCTTTTTTGCAGGTGTTAGTTTTTTTTTCAGCCAGCTCAGACCCATTGTATCCTATGGGGAAATTTTTCCAGTTTACCGCTACCATAAGCAACGCTGGTATTGAGGGTTGAATTGGAGCTAAATTTGGCTCAACGCTCACATTTCTGAGGCTAACGCAGCCATTCAGAAAACTCGTAATACCAGCGTTGGCTTAAGGGTGCGCTGGAAATAAAAAGGAGCGTTAGCCCCGCAAGTTTTTACCGAAAAAACTCTAAATCTAGCCGTTAGGTTTTATTTTGATTTCACAGGTAAGTTTGTATTTATTTTAACTAGGTAGACTAGTTAGTAAATAGTTATTAACTATTTACTAACTACCTAGTTAAAATAAATACAAAGTACAAACCTGTAAAATAAAACAACACATTGGACCACACAAAAATGTGGAGTTATTGTGTGTCCAGAAGGGGAGGTACGCCAATCCTAACCACCTATCTCGTATTATATAAAGAATGAGGCAGTATTAATAAAATGGTATAGTACAATAATATAAAAATATTATAAGAGAGATAAGATATCTGTATAACTGGATGTCTAATATAAAACAACACCTACATATAAAATATCACATATATATAAAAAACATCTATATAGATTAATAATCCATTGTCCCAGTACATATATGTGTCCAATATAGTGTAATCCCAAAAACAAAAGTCCTCATAACACGGGACCATCAAACGGGTGATTTCGCAGCTCTCTCCAAAATAAGATTAAGAAATCAAAGCGAGTCCTGGAAGACAAAAAAGAGAGGCGCCCTTGGTGCAGCAAGTCCTAAACAATAGAACCAGTATCAGCGTTTAGCGAATCGATACTCACAAAGGGAGTTGCACATCCAGTGCAATAGTAAGCAAGCCGAAACTTCAGAGCCGTTCGGCTGACTCCCCAATGGCAGGTCAGCTGAGGACAGAAGCAGAACTCCATCTGTATCTCGATTTCCTGTAAAGCTCAAAAGCTCAGGATGCCAGCTATGTTCTAATGGCGATAAAGTCCACAACCAGTATTAGATAGAATAAAAGTTCCCGGGGTCGGCTCATTTCCGGTGGGAGGAGTAACAGGCCAACACGCTTGTTTGAACAGCTCTACAGCACGGAGCTGAACAACACAATCCCGCCACAGCTAAAACCTCCTATTGTCGGGAGTCATAGACTCTGCTTGGGGAGAGAGGAGCTGCTAGCACACAAGTGCAGACGGAGAGCCGCAGTACCCGACAAGGCCGGATGGTACTGGCCGCGGCACACTGACAGGCGCCTGGGAATAGAAGCAAGCCCAGGCTGTGAACATCTGCCTAAGCTGATTGATAGAGGTCCGCCGAACATTGAACGGAGCTTAGCAGAAGGCGCCACAAGGAGAGGCTACAAGAGGCTCGAATCCAACTGTGGAATCCCGCAAAGAGCTCTGAAATCCGGCTCTGGACGTCAGGTGTCGTGTTCCGAGCAGGACAGGGAGCAAGTCGGAGGAAGAAAGAGAGCCAGAACTTGTGCCCAGGTGGTTAAGCTGAACCTGCAGGACATCCTAAAAGAAGAATAAGAAACCGCTAGTATAGGCTGAATCAGCCCCCTATTAAGCAGCATAGCGAGACTGTGTGTGCTAGTGTCAACACGGAGAGGAATTTCTCTCCTGTTTTATTGCTTCATTTAGTCAGAAGCTACAAGTGGGTTTGAACTGAGGTCTGTCAGCAACAATGGCTGAATAAAATTAAGACGTTTAAATCAGTCTGTTCTTCCTCTATTTTTTACACTAGTCTTTTCCAGGGACAGCATAAACTTATATGGAAAAGTGCAAATAGAACAGCTGCAAAGTCTGGAAGCTTGTTATGCCCTCATAGCCCTGAATGACTCTTTTCTCCTTTTCCTTACATTATCACCCTTTTTAGAAATATTGCATGATAAAGTAGTTACCCCTTACTCCAGAAGAAGATAGGAAAAAGAAAAAGGGAACAGAACTGATAATTCTTTTTCCAGAAAGGATATAGTGTAAAATCTGTCTATAAAATCTCCAGGGAAATCTGAAGGAGAGATACTACAAAAGGGGGAAAAAAAAGAGAAAAGTTAAAGGAAAAAGGGGAGACTTTGTATAACTTGAGGCTGTTTATGTTAATCCTCCTTTTTTCCTTTCCTTTATTTGTGAACCCTCTACTGTTATAATGTATTTGTTTATGCATATGTGTGAGAATAAGGGGTGGAGAGTCAGTACGAGATACTAAATCCTGTTGGCAAAAGATAAAAGTAGACTTTCAGGGTTAGGAATTATCATATCTGCAGCAAGCTTTATGTGTGTTCAGAAATTTGCATAGTTCATTTAAAAAATAATCCTGACCATTGTTGAACCTCCTATTATCTTTTGTTTGTTTCAGATATAAGGGCAGGTCAGAATAATAGACCATATGTTCAATATAAAGTTGGTCATAGGTGTGCAGTATTTGTAAAGATTAACTCCAGGTCTAAATGCCTAACAGCCAGAAAACAGGGAAAGTGTGTAATAATGTAAACTATACAGCCTGTCAGAGCCAGAAAGCTCACAGTCTTCCCATTGAGTCTGCACACAGATATTTGTATGTGCTCATAAAAAGTTCATAAAAGAAAAAAAAGGGAAAAATTTGTATAACGTGAGGCTCCTTATATATACCCTCCATATTCTCTTTCCTTCATGTGTGAGCCCTTTATAGCTACAGTAAGATTGTTAATACATATGGGTAAAAATTAGGGGTGGAGAGTCAGCATGAGATATCACATTTTGTGGACATGAAGGTAAAATCAGATTTTACAGTATTAGGAATTGTCATAAGGGCAAGATCTATAAGTATACAGAAATTTGCATAGATAATTCTGGCTTTTGTTGTACCTCTTACTATTCTCGGTTCCCTCCAGATATATGGGCATATCAGAATAATAGACCATAGGCTTAATCCAGAATTGGTCATAATTAGATAAAGGTGTGCAGTATTTGTAAATAATTAACCTCTTATGTAAATTCTCAACAGTTAGTAAATAGGGAGATCGTGTAACAAATCAATTTATATAGCTTGTTAGAGTCAGAAATTTCATAGACTTTTTACTGTCTGCACTCAGATATCTGTATACACTCATAGAAGGTCTATAAAAGAATATATGTTTCAAAGAAGGATAGCCACTGGTATATAAAGTAAAGGGTACACAACTAGAGGGGGGCTTCCTTCTCCCTCCTATTTTATTTTTTTTTTCTTCTTTCTTTTCTTTGCACAGAAAGCCCCGGATCTAGTCTGATCTCGGGAGTCAAGCAAGCCCCTGAGGGGCGGTAAAAACTGGTTTCACTCAGAAATAGTTAAATGGTTTAGATTTAATAACATTATCTATTTAAATACTGAAATATGAATATATTCACTTAAATTTTGAGGGTTTTTGAGTTTTAGCACGGTAACTGTTTAGGCACTTATAAGGGCTTAGCAGCCAAAAGATTATAAATATAGATGTTGAGCGGTTATTAAAAGGAAAATGTGAGCTATAAATCGATACTGAGGTGAACGGTATAGAAGGTACCAGATACAGTCCGATATTGGAAGCGGAGTTGGGTCTTGAAGGGCAGTAATTATTTGCTATACATTGAAACATATAAAAGGTATAGAATTAAAATAGTAGCGCTAATACAGCTACACAAACTTCAAGGATTTCTGTGTTTTTGCACAGGCACATATAAGGGACCAGTAGTCAATAGATTATCTGCATTGATTTTGTTCTATTATGTTAAAGAAATATGTGAGCCATTAACTGATATAGAGGTGTAGGCCCCAGTAGGCACCGGATACAGTTTGATCTCGGAAGCGAAGCAGGGCTTTGAAGGGCAGTAATAATTTGCTTTATACAGAAATACATAAAAGGCTCAGAATCAAACACTATCTATTAAAGTAGATAGAAGTGTGAGCAGCATAGACCCAGCAATAAAAAGCCCAGGGCATCAAAACCTCACTAGAAAACTTAAATCTCAATCCTCAAAACCTATGGATAGATATATGACAAACACAAAGAATAAATCCCCAGCCATGCCCCTTAAAAAGACAAAAAACAGAAATCAGAGCAGGAGTTTGGCACAGAGATTAGCTTAGAGAGTCCCGGCAAAAACCAAGAGACACAGATGACAATAAATCAGTTAGCCGACTTATTACTACCGCAATTTGAGCGAGTAAACAGATTTATCCCAGGAAGTAAGGCAATTCTCAGCAAGAATCTCAGAAGTGGAGTCCAGGGTGTCAGAAGTGGAGGATAAGGTTAATATACAGGATATAAATATGGCTAAAAATACAGATAAAATCAAGGCAATACAACTAAAAGTGGAAGATTTGGAGGATAGATCCCGCCGAAATAATATCCGTGTGGTGGGGCTCCCAGAAACCAAAGAATTTGAGGATTTACTGAGATTTGGAGCCAGTACACTCCCTAAGTTGTTGGGGATTCAAATGGATAAGGGCGCATTCCAAGTAGAGAGAGCTCACAGAGTAGGTAGTGTCAGGCATCTATCAGATGGAAATACACGCCATAGGATGCTGCTAGTTAGATATCTTAGTTTCCAGGATAAGGTTAGCATCATGCAATACTACAGGAAAACACAAACACTGATAATTGAGGGGAAAAAAATCCTGATATTTGAGGACTTCTCCTCAGAAACATCTCTTAGGAGAAGGGCAATGGCCCCATTCTGTTCAGGATTAATTAAAACAGGGCTAAGAGCAACAATGACATATCCAGCCAAAGTAATTGTGTTAAGTATAGAGGGAAATGTAGTGCTAAACTCTGTAGAGGAAGCTAAAGATTTCTGTCACGAAAATAACGTTGAGGTGTGATTAGTTTTAAGTGCTGGTATACCACCAACAACTTACACTAAACAAGGATAAAAATGGCGACAAATGATAAACCAAGATCAATACTGTACGATGGTTTGGTGGGGGGGGGGCATGCCTGGGGGGGGGGGGGCGGGAGGATCTCTTTGTTTTTTGTTTTTTTTTATATCGTGTCCACTTGAGTATCAGATAGAATAATAATGACTACGCCGCTGAACTTAGTCTCATGGAATGTGGGAGGGATAACCTCCCCCATTAAAAGTAAGAATGTTATGATAATGTTGAAAGATGAGAAACCAGATATAGTCTGGCGATCACAACACCCGGATGACCGGGTGTTTACATGCGAGTCTAAGACGCATAAAATTTTTTCTCGTATTGATCTATTTTTAATAGATGAACAAGTATCCAGGTACGAGATGGAAACTAAAATCGCAGATATCATCCTTTCGGATCATGCAATTATTAGTCTTAAGATCTGGGCAGACACAAATATTAGAAGAGTGGGGAACACATTTCGCTTCCCAGCCTACATGAGTAAAAATATAAATTTTTCAAATTGGTTAAAATCAAGATGGCAAGAGTATTGCTCACAAAATGCAGAGTATAGGAATAAGACAGAATTTTTTTTGGAAGAAGGGAAAGCGGTGCTGCTCGGTGAAATAAAGGCATATATGATTAAAATGTCCCGTAAAAGAAGAGCGAGAGAGACGCAATTAGCAAACCAACTTAGAAATGCATATGACAAATACTTAAAGTGTCCGAATCAAGGTACTTGGAGCAAACACACACTATCCAAAACAGAAAGAGAGGATTTTCTCAGAGAAAAATGGGCAGGGGAGGATCTTAAAGTCAGAGCTAAGTATCAAGGCCATCTGGGGGTCTCTGCTAAGTATTTGGCCAAGATAACAAAGTTTCGCAAAAAGAAAAATCTGATCTCCGCAGTTAGAGAAGGGAAGAGGATCCTTACTAAACCATCAGAGATTAAAGAAGCATTTTTTAAATATTATTAAGATATTTATTCTAGTGGAGAGGTAAATGAAGTAGCCAAGGCTCAGTTCTGGGATAGAATTCAAATGCCCTGTATATCCTCTGAGGAATTGAACCAAATTAATGAAGTGATCACTGGGTCGGAGATAGTAAAGGTAATCCAATGGATGAAAACAGGTAAAGCACCAGGCCCAGATGGCCTCTCAATAGAATTCTATAAAATATTAGTTGATACAGTAAGTGGCACACTAGAGAACTTATTTAATGATTATTATCAAAGAAAAGCTCTGAATTCACCTTATTTCTCCGACTCAGTGATCACATTAATTCATAAGAAAGGGAAGAGTGCGGAGGAATTATCAGCCTACCGCCCAATCTCTCTGTTAAATCAGGATTACAAAATACTCATGTCAGTAATAGCGGATAGACTTAAAAAAGTAGTGGGCAAGCTGATACACACAGATCAGGCAGGCTTTATCCCAAATAGAAACTCGGTGCGAAATATGAGAAGAGTCCTAACAATATTGGACCACTTTCACCGGGCCAACCAGGAAGGCAGAAATAAATGTACAAGTAGTATTAATCGGGATCTAGCATTAGTTACAGTAGACGCGGAAAAAGCTTTTGACTCTATTGAATGGAACCATCTTATAACAGCACTTGAAAACTTTGGGTTTTCAGGCCGCCTGATTGATCTGGTGAAAGTGATCTATAATGAACCTAGATCGCAGCTTCTGGTAAACGGGGAACTAACACAATATATAACTTTAGAAAAGGGAACACGCCAGGGATGCCCGCTATCCCCCTTGTTATTTGACCTGGCCCTGGAGCCCCTAGCAGTATATATTAGACAAACAATACAACCAGTTAAAATAGGAAGAGAGAGGGGGCGGAGCCAACTACTGTGGGGAACAGACGTATTTCTATACAGCTCCTGATTTTTATGCTATATTATGAAGAATGAATCCTGCAACTTTTTCCTTTTTTTGTCTGGAGAACCCTAGATAAGACCCTCAAGATATGGATCACTCAGAAATCTAATCATTTGAGAGGTTTCATGGATATTATGCGCTGCCAAGCGGTCTGATGCCATGCGGGAAGCAACGCCATTTTAGACAGGGATCTCCTCTCCCAACTATAAGTAAATCTGCCTTATCAAGGTTCACAAGCTCTACTATCAACAATGGATGAACACTACGCGGCAATCTCTGACATAAGAGCCTGCTTGTTGGAACTTAGCTCTCGCATGACCGGCCATTTTATCAGCCTGAGAGACACCATCAGATGCGGCTCTGCACTTGCTGAGGCTTCTGAAGCAGCAATGGCGGTGCTAACACAGGCAGAGTTCCTGTCCCACTCGCGGATACCAGCAGCTCTGGGGCTTGTTCAGCAAAGCACTATCAGTGAGCATCATCACGTCTTACAGCCTACAGCAGCTGACAAGGAGACTGCTCGAGGACACAAGACGCTACTTGAAGATTTCCGGGCAGACCTGCAGAGCACCATTATATGTAACCGGAGTTACGTGAACCCAAACATCCTGCCGACGCCATTATTGCTCAGGTCTGCAGACGCACTTGAAGAGGCCCCACTGCTGGATTAGGTGAGTGCGACCGATCACCCGACTCGAAACCTGGATTTTTTATATAAGCTGGAGAAGATCGGGACATCAGATTTGCTCTATGAGTATCCGGAGGTGCAATTAACTGTGGCGCTGAAATTCCGTTTATGGGGGTCTGCAGGCAATTTCATGGAGGCCAATTCTCCTCAGTTCCTAACATGTCAATCTCTTTCTCGTGGATTTGCCGACATCAGATGTGGGATTGGGTGATGTGTAATCTATTTTTCCTCTGACTGTAATGGGATATACTCCTATAATGTAGGGACTGCTCATGTTTAAATGACGACCTAACAGTCTGAAACACTTGTACCGTTTTCTTACATTATCTAATATGCGTACTTGAGACTTTGTTTATCTGCCCTTATATTTATGTTTTACTGTTCGCTTATGCAGGTTCATGGGATATAGCTTATACAAGTGACATTGCTGTCTTACTTCTTTACATTTCTCAGCTGTAGCTATCAACAATGTGGTTTTATGTTAGGCGGGACATGGAGGAATATAGTAGGAGTCAATTGTATATTAATGCTGATATAATTATTGGGCTCATTATGGTTGCGTACACTATATTCGCTATGTAAGTCTCAGACTCCCAAATATACCTAACATCCTGTTTGAGTTAATTTACACGTCCTCCCTGCGGAGAGTATATATCCATCACATACCCAGATAGGGTTATTGTGTTGTTATTTTCTTAATTCTTTATTTGTTTCTCCTCGCTCATGCTTTATTTATAGTTTTTACCTCATAGCCTGTTTGAGTGTAGTTCCTTCTAAAGATATATACGCCCCTACCCTTCATGGCCTCATACACAGCTTAAACTTAGAGCAATTCAACTGATTTAGATAGGAGAATTTTGCTCCCTTACAAATGATGTTTATACATGTGTCAGTTCTGCCACTTTTGGTGAATATATATGCAGTAACATAGTACAGCTACACATCAGTTTTATGTCACATCATGTTGCCCCTGCCCTTATTTTGCCCCAATATTACAACTTCATGCCAGTGGAGCTTTTATAGTTATGGCTGATACACTCATGTTTTATTAGTCTCTATACATTTTTATTGTCACTTAATGAGCATCATTTAGGTGATTTATAACTGCAGCCCATTCACTCTGCAAACATGAGTATATAGTTCTAGATAAGGGATAATTACTATAAACATCTAGTATAATTTTTACTTTAGCCTGAATACAACCTTTAGTTTATATCACACCCCCAACCTACTTAAGTCTTCTGAAAGTTTGAAAAGGGTAGACCTCTCAGTTCCATTATGTTTTAAATATTGAGTTGTGAAATGTTTGTTTTACAGTTGTCAGATCTTACTGTTTATTCTTCCCATGAGTATTTTACACTGTTATATTTTTTCTCATATACCTACTTTATCTGAGGCGAGATGGGTTGCTATTTAGTTTGTGCATAGGAGTGTGTTCTTCTCATGATAACTTGTATATATGACATGTTTAATCAACCAGGTTAAACTTAAGAAACAGTCATTACGCCCTAGCTGAGCTAGTGCCTGGTGACATTCCCCTGACCAAGTATAACTGGTGAACATATTGTATTCATCTTACTGCAGCGCGTCTGGTGCTTCAGTACCCATTCACCCATTCATTTAATACCCTCCAGAACAGCCCCTTCTTCATACAGAGTACCCTACATGCTTGCTGTTGGCTGTGTGTGTAATCACTTTAGTCACTGTAAACATAGTTTTTTACCCTTACTTTAAAAAAAAAAAAAAAAAAAAAAAACCTGAGACCTAAATATGTCCATGATTGTAACATTTTATCTAGCTCCGCCCCCCCATCCCCACCCTCCTCCTTACCTTATTTTAAGCGGCTCTTGCCCGCTGCATCCCACACCCACTTTCTAGCTAACTAGCTAAGCTCACTATCTATACGCAACAAACTTAATACGAGGTAACTGTATATTAACTATTGTTCCATAGAAATCACAAGATAGGTTCCTACTAATCTACTAATATGTAAGCCTTCTCCATTATACTAGACAATTTTTATTTTATCTGAGCCTTAGCTACCATAATCTATTATATATTAAAAATGAGGTTACTACTAATACAACTCAACATTGGGTAACACATTGTCCATAGTCTTTCTATGTAACTTTGTTTGTAGAGTATTACCTATTAACTTAAGCTCATCCTGCAGCATAGATTGAACATAGATTCCTCTTGTAGATGCGAGCCAATATGCTGCCTATGTTACATATATTGTTGATCTGTATTGTTTGCTCTTAGCGGTTTATCTCTCCATCCTGTTTCATAACCAAATTGTATAATGCAATGTTGAGCTGTCGCTCATATAATTTATGTATGTTGTGGAAACCTCAATAAAAAAATATATTTACAAAAAAAAAAAAAAAAAAAAAAAAAAAATAGGAAGAGAGAGTCTATTGATATCACTCTATGCAGACAACATACTCCTATTTCTGCAGAACACCACAGAAACTATCCCAAGATTTTTTGAGATTATAACGGAATTCAGTTCATTTTCAGGGTATAAAATTAACTCTAAAAAGTCTGAATTATTATGGGTAAATAAAACAAGCCAAAGTATGAACCATATTTTTAGGGAAGTCAAAACTATCAATTATTTAGGGATTAAGATAAGTAGAAACCCTAGTGAATGGTACCGCTTAAATTATAGCAAATTTTTTTATAATATCCAAACAGATCTAAATAAATGGGATTTGTACTATTTGTCAATATCGGCTAGGTGCATGTTAATAAAAACAATCTTATTCCCTAAGATTCTATTCCTTATACAAAATCTACCAATATTCATAACAAAAAAAGATATTGATAGGTATAAAAAAGCCTGTACTACTTTTATCTGGGGGGAAAAGAAACCACAAATCAATGGAGAAAATGAGCAATTTAAAACAATATGCAGGGTTTTCAATCCCAAACATTAAGTATTATAATCTCGTAGCGCTGGCAAAATTTGGAATAGGCTGGCTGACTAAGTCGGAGTATGTAACCTATTATAATTTAGATTCTGAGCTAATTACTCCATTTAGCCCACGGACTATATTACATTGCCCGTATAAGAAGTTACCATACAATGTGAGTGTTATGTCAACGTTTGCTAACATTATTTGAGGCTGGCAGCAATATTGTAGGCTAGTTGGTCGGGAATTCCAGGTGTCCCCCTATCTACCTATTATTGGGTGCATAGATTTCCCCTCAGGGATCAACAATACATTGTTTCAAGGATGGAGAGAGAAAGGTCTGAGTCAATTCGTACAGTTAAAAGATGAGAGAGATGGGAGGGTGCATACTTTTCAGAGCTTGGTAGAGCAATACCATCTCCCAGTCAAGAACTTTTATGCTTACCTGCAAGTACGTCACTATATTGAAAAGTATAACAGAGAAGTAAAAGTAGACTGGGGGCAGGTTCAGTTAACACTGGGTTTAAAGCTATATCAAGCGGGGAAACGGTCAATCTCCTGGTGGTATCAGAAAATCTTAATGATTAAAGGACAAGAACACATTAATCAGGTTAGGGATAAATACATTAAATACTTTGATATGTTACAAACTGAGGATATAACGGAAAGTATAAAACTCTCCGCTGAAGCAACTACCTGCATAAATTGGAGAGAGTCACAGTGTAAATTAGCTAATAATTTCTACCTGACCCCAGTAAGAATGGCTAAGTGGTCTATGTCTAGGTCAGGAAATTGTTTTAAATGTGCGGCACCAGAGGCAAATCTATTACATTGCATATGGAATTGCCCCAAAGTTAGACAATACTGGGCCAAGATCCAATACTGGCTTAACTGTCATCTTAAAACCAGGATAGAATTACAGTCGCTCCAAATATTTTTCCTAAAATACACAGAGAATGTCAGTGATAGACACCTTATAAATCTCGTTATATTGGTGGCACACAGCCTGCTTTTTAAAAAATGGAAACAAAGAGAAATCCCAAGTATTAGAGAATTTGTAAAGGTTATTAAAACCCAGATGATTTTGGAAAGGCAGAATTTGAAGGTTGGATCGGACAAACAATATAGAAGATACTTTAGTAAATGGAAAAGTTTTTTAAGTTCGTGGCCTCCGGAGCTGCGGACTCAATTTTTGGAGCCATTCCAGAATACAGTCCCTTTCTTAAACATAATTATATCCGGAGTCCTACCCAGGCATTAGTTAATAGAGAGGGCCCTAGTAATATGGGTTTCTTTTTTTTTTTTTTTTTCTCTCTCCCCCCCTCCCCCCACTATGTGTATCATTGGGTGGAGGGGTGTCGATGTTTGAAAGTGCATTTATAGATTGGTCGTATGTTATTGTAGTTGGCAAATTGTTTTCTTCCTTTTTGTTGAGATGTTAAATGCAATTTAAAGAAATTAAGAATTTTATACATAGGCAATTATAAAGGGGAAAGAGCAACCCATTGGTAACTATAGGAACTGGATAAGAGAGTCAGGTATAAAAGTGACTAAATCTGAGTTCATGTATGGTAGATTGCCAGTTCCGAGTCACTGCAAGTATACCAAGTTTTTGTGTTGTAGACAGACTAATCCTAGATTACTTGAGAGGAGGAACTATGTTTATATAAAATGCATGAGAAATGTATAATTTATTCAGTGTTATCAATGGTTATTACCTTTTTTTGGTGTACATGTCTATGTTTGTATTAAGGAAATTAAATAAAAAATAATAAAAAAAAAATAAAAAAGAATAAAAGTTCCGGAGCAAGGTAAAAATGAACAATAACTTTTATTAAAAACAAAATAAAAGGTTGCTTTGCAACGCGTTTCTCAGCTAGATATGCTGTTTCATCAGGCTACATAGTATTGTAATCTACCTTGCTTCCTTTTAAAGGCTGAATGGACCAATCCGAAACCGTGTATTTCACACACCCATGGAAGGTAACGTGTGCTAATTATGTCAAATCAGTAAGGCCTAGATTTAGAGTTCGGCGGTAGCCGTCAAAACCAGCGTTAGAGGCTCCTAACGCTGGTTTTGGGCGCCCGCTGGTATTTGGAGTCAGTGATTAAAGGGTCTAACGCTCACTTTTCAGCCGCGACTTTTCCATACCGCAGATCCCCCTACGCCATTTGCGTAGCCTATCTTTTCAATGGGATCTTTCTAACGCTGGTATTTAGAGTCGTTTCTGCAGTGAGCGTTAGAGCTCTAACGACAAGATTCCAGCCGCCTGAAAATAGCAGGAGTTAAGAGCTTTCTGGCTAACGCCGGTTTATAAAGCTCTTAACTACTGTACCCTAAAGTACACTAACACCCATAAACTACCTATGTACCCCTAAACCGAGGTCCCCCCACATCGCCGCCACTCGATTAAAATTTTTAACCCCTAATCTGCCGACCGCCACCTACGTTATACTTATGTACCCCTAATCTGCTGCCCCTAACACCGCCGACCCCTGTATTATATCTATTAACCCCTAACTTGCCCCCCACAACGTCGCCGCAAGCTACTTAAAATAATTAACCCCTAATCTTCCGACCGCAAATCGCCGCCACCTACGTTATCCCTATGTACCCCTAATCTGCTACCCCTAACATCGCCGACCCCTATGTTATATTTATTAACCCCTAATCTGCCCCCCACAACGTCGCCGACACCTACCTACACTTATTAACCCCTAATCTGCCGAGCGGACCTGAGCGCTACTATAATAAAGTTATTAACCCCTAATCCGCCTCACTAACCCTATCATAAATAGTATTAACCCCTAATCTGCCCTCCCTAACATCGCCGACACCTACCTTCAATTATTAACCCCTAATCTGCCGACCGGAGCTCACCGCTATTCTAATAAATGTATTAACCCCTAAAGCTAAGTCTAACCCTAACACTAACACCCCCCTAAGTTAAATATAATTTTTATCTAACGAAATAAATTAACTCTTATTAAATAAATAATTCCTATTTAAAGCTAAATACTTACCTGTAAAATACATCCTAATATAGCTACAATATAAATTATAATTATATTATAGCTATTTTAGGATTAATATTTATTTTACAGGCAACTTTGTAATTATTTTAACCAGGTACAATAGCTATTAAATAGTTAAGAACTATTTAATAGTTACCTAGTTAAAATAATTACAAATTTACCTGTAAAATAAATCCTAACCTAAGATATAATTAAACCTAACACTACCCTATCAATAAAATAATTAAATAAACTACCTACAATTACCTACAATTAACCTAACACTACACTATCAATAAATTAATTAAACACAATTGCTACAAATAAATAAAATTAAATAAACTATCTAAAGTACAAAAAATAAAAAAGAACTAAGTTACAGAAAATAATAAAATATTTACAAACATAAGAAAAATATTACAACAATTTTAAACTAATTACACCTACTCTAAGCCCCCTAATAAAATAACAAAGCCCCCCAAAATAAAAAATTCCCTACCCTATTCTAAAATACAAATATTACAAGCTCTTTTACCTTACCAGCCCTGAACAGGGCCCTTTGCGGGGCATGCCCCAAGAATTTCAGCTCTTTTGCCTGTAAAAAAAAACATACAATACCCCCCCCCCAACATTACAACCCACCACCCACATACCCCTAATCTAACCCAAACCCCCCTTAAATAAACCTAACACTACCCCCCTGATGATCTTCCTACCTTGTCTTCACCATGCCAGGTTCACCGATCCGTCCTGGCTCCAAGATCTTCATCCAACCCAAGCGGGGGCTAGACATCCACTGAAGAAGTCCAGAAGAGGGTCCAAAGTCTTCCTCCTATCCGGCAAGAAGAGGACATCCGGACCGGCAAACATCTTCTCCAAGCGGCATCTTCTATCTTCTTCCATCCGATGACGACCGGCTCCATCTTGAAGACCTCCAGCGCGGATCCATCCTCTTCTTCCGACGACTAGACGACGAATGACGGTTCCTTTAAGGGACGTCATCCAAGATGGCGTCCCTCGAATTCCGATTGGCTGATAGGATTCTATCAGCCAATCGGAATTAAGGTAGGAATTTTCTGATTGGCTGATGGAATCAGCCAATCAGAATATAGTTCAATCCGATTGGCTGATCCAATCAGCCAATCAGATTGAGCTCGCATTCTATTGGCTGATCGGAACAGCCAATAGAATGCGAGCTCAATCTGATTGGCTGATTGGATCAGCCAATCGGATTGAACTATATTCTGATTGGCTGATTCCATCAGCCAATCAGAAAATTCCTACCTTAATTCCGATTGGCTGATAGAATCCTATCAGCCAATCGGAATTCGAGGGACGCCATCTTGGATGACGTCCCTTAAAGGAACCGTCATTCGTCGTCTAGTCGTCGGAAGAAGAGGATGGATCCGCGCTGGAGGTCTTCAAGATGGAGCCGGTCGTCATCGGATGGAAGAAGATAGAAGATGCCGCTTGGAGAAGATGTTTGCCGGTCCGGATGTCCTCTTCTTGCCGGATAGGAGGAAGACTTTGGACCCTCTTCTGGACTTCTTCAGTGGATGTCTAGCCCCCGCTTGGGTTGGATGAAGATCTTGGAGCCAGGACGGATCGGTGAACCTGGCATGGTGAAGACAAGGTAGGAAGATCATCAGGGGGGTAGTGTTAGGTTTATTTAAGGGGGGTTTGGGTTAGATTAGGGGTATGTGGGTGGTGGGTTGTAATGTTGGGGGGGGGGTATTGTATGTTTTTTTTTACAGGCAAAAGAGCTGAAATTCTTGGGGCATGCCCCGCAAAGGGCCCTGTTCAGGGCTGGTAAGGTAAAAGAGCTTGTAATATTTGTATTTTAGAATAGGGTAGGGAATTTTTTATTTTGGGGGGCTTTGTTATTTTATTAGGGGGCTTAGAGTAGGTGTAATTAGTTTAAAATTGTTGTAATATTTTTCTTATGTTTGTAAATATTTTATTATTTTCTGTAACTTAGTTCTTTTTTATTTTTTGTACTTTAGATAGTTTATTTAATTTTATTTATTTGTAGCAATTGTGTTTAATTAATTTATTGATAGTGTAGTGTTAGGGTAATTGTAGGTAGTTTATTTAATTATTTTATTGATAGGGTAGTGTTAGGTTTAATTATATCTTAGGTTAGGATTTATTTTACAGGTAAATTTGTAATTATTTTAACTAGGTAACTATTAAATAGTTCTTAACTATTTAATAGCTATTGTACCTGGTTAAAATAATTACAAAGTTGCCTGTAAAATAAATATTAATCCTAAAATAGGTATAATATAATTATAATTTATATTGTAGCTATATTAGGATTTATTTTACAGGTAAGTATTTAGCTTTAAATAGGAATTATTTATTTAATAAGAGTTAATTTATTTCGTTAGATAAAAATTATATTTAACTTAGGGGGGTGTTAGTGTTAGGGTTAGACTTAGCTTTAGGGGTTAATACATTTATTAGAATAGCGGTGAGCTCCGGTCGGAAGATTAGGGGTTAATAATTGAAGGTAGGTGTCGGCGATGTTAGGGAGGGCAGATTAGGGGTTAATACTATTTATGATAGGGTTAGTGAGGCGGATTAGGGGTTAATAACTTTATTATAGTAGCGCTCAGGTCCGCTCGGCAGATTAGGGGTTAATAATTGTAGGTAGGTGTCGGCGACGTTGTGGGGGGCAGATTAGGGGTTAATAAATATAACATAGGGGTCGGCGATGTTAGGGCAGCAGATTAGGGGTACATAGGGATAACGTAGGTGGCGGCGGTTTACGGAGCGGCAGATTAGGGGTTAAAAGTGTAATGCAGGGGTCAGCGATAGCGGGGGCGGCAGATTAGGGGTTAATAAGTGTAAGGTTAGGGGTGTTTAGACTCGGGGTACATGTTAGGGTGTTAGGTGCAGACTTAGGAGGTGTTTCCCCATAGGAAACAATGGGGCTGCGTTAGGAGCTGAACGCTGCTTTTTTGCAGGTGTTAGGTTTTTTTTCAGCTCAAACAGCCCCATTGTTTCCTATGGGAGAATCGTGCACGAGCACGTTTTTGATGCCGGCCGCGTCCGTAAGCAACTCTGGTATCGAGAGTTGCATTTGCGGTAAAAATGCTCTACGCTCCTTTTTTGGAGCCTAACGCAGCATTTGTTTGAACTCTCGATACCAGAGTTAAATTTATGGTGCGGCCAGAAAAAAACCCGCGGAGCGTTAACAGCCCTTTTACCGCCGAACTCTAAATCTAGGCCTAAGTTTCTGGGTGTGTAAAAGACACAGATTACGAATTTACATATCAAGTGACAAATGCTCTCTCTACACATAATAACTCTAGAAACCTTCATACAATAGAGCCAATTGGCACCAGAACACACATAAGATGTTGTCACTGATCGCTTCCAAAATAAAACCACAGCGTATTTTAACACAGACAATAATAATTATTTTGAATATATATGTCAGCGCAAATAAAAATACATATACATATAAGTATAGAGAATGTGGAAAAACCTACCCGGCTATACAATGACATAAAGTTAGTTCTTAAAGAGAAAGATCGATCTTTATCACTAAACATTTGTTACCAGGTGTAAATACATTTATACATAAACTTAGGAGACGGCTAGACTTGAATACATAAAAATTATATACAATGAGAATGAATAATGTGAACAAACTTTTTCCATATACAAAACATCTCAATACTATTTTATATATAGAAAGCGATAGTTGAGAAGTAAGTAACGCTTCTTATAACATAATTGTCTACATAAATAAGTATATCCAAATAGTGGCAAGTCCTTACTGTATATGTGCTACCTATAGCTGGATATATACTTATAAATATTAAAGGGACAGTCTACACCAGAATTTTTATTGTTTTAAAAGATAGATAATCCCTTTATTACCCATTTCTCAGTTTTGCATAACCAACACAGTTATATTAATATACTTTTAACCTCTGTGATTATCTTGTATCTAAGCCTCTGCAAACTGCCCCTTTTTTCAGTTCTTATGACAGACTTGCAGTCTAGCCAATCAGTGCCTGCTCCCAGATAACTTCTTGTGCACGAGCACAGTGTTATCTATATGAAATACGTGAACTAACACCCTCTAGTGGTGAAAAACTGTTAAAATGCAATCTGAAAGAGGTGGGCTTCAAGGTCTAAGAAATTAGCATATGAACCTCCTAGGTTAAGCTTTTAACTAAGAATACCAAGAGAACAAAGCAAAATTGGTGATAAAAGTAAATTTGAAAATTGTTTAAAATTACATGCTCTATCTGAATCATGAAAGTTTATTTTGGCCTAGACTGTCCCTTTAAGAGATTTTATTGGTTATTTTAATTTGATGACCTTGTTTATGTATGCAATTCGTGTACCCCTAATATCACATATATCTAAATAAATAACGTTAATATATAGTGGTAACATAATAAATAATATAGACCCTACCATGTGATACAAACACTAAATCTAAATAATAACATAATATAATACAAGGATGCTATTACAAAATTGATTGCGATGAATAAAACTCATAATGAACTACTAAGTGTCTGTGATAATATTTATAAATGGGAAACGTGTCAATATTAGATGTAATGTATAAATAATAAAGGTGTCTAAACTGTGATATAATATGAGCATAAAATAGGCATATATAGGAATATTGTATAGGTGATACCAATACAATTTGGTTATAGGATCTTCATCCTATATACTAACAGGGTATGGAGATATGAATTGAATCATAAAAAAAAAAACTAAATTGATATGCAATCTATAGCAGTGATATACAAAAAAAAATAAAAAAAATTATATAAAATATTATAATAACTATATGCAATCTATAGCAGTGATATACAATTTTTTTTATATAAAATATTATAATAACTATATGCAATCTATAGCAGTGATATACAAAAAAAAAAGATTATATAAAATATTATAATAATAACGATAACTGATACAGTAGTGTTATGACATGATCTACCTCTGTACTCATAAATTAAGTGAACTAATTGTAAATATTAATTATTAGTATTAATATTAATTGTTTGAATGTGAAAACTATAAGATAAATGTGGATCGTCCCTAATGTGTGATAAGGGTATATCTATTTAAAGTTAGTGAATAACAATAATATTAATAAAACTAAACTAAGTGCTATAAGGAATTCATGATCTGATAAGTGATGTGTGACCTATAATGTAAATTGATTGTCAGTGTATGTTAGATGTAAATTAGTTACTAACTAGAAAGCTGCTAAATCCACATTCAAATTAAGCCCCAAAGGGTGCATAGTTTTTAATTTGTGGATCCAGTATGTTTCCCTCTGTCTTAGTCTTATAAATCTATTATAAATGTGAGATGTGGGAATTTCTTCTATAGGTGTAATAGTATAACAATTGTGATTCCCCTTATGTTTCTTATGACAATGTTTAATAACACTATGCGATTTTTTATTTTTAATAATACTACAATAATGTTCTGACCATCGGTGACTGAGGCGCCTGACGATGCGGCCAATATATTGAATCCCACACTCACATGATAATAAATATATCACGTAATGTGAGGCACAAGTCAACGTACTTCTGATCTTATAGGTCTTCTTATCAACATGAGAATGAAAGGTGAGTTTACCATGACCAATGTGGTCACACATTTTACAATTAGTGGTTTTGCATTTAAATGCTCCTCTATTTATTGTAGATAGATTATTCCTAGTGTTATTCCTATTAATAGTACAGTTTGTTCTAGTATTTTTAGGTTTGACAATTTTACTGGGCGCTAAAATATTTTTTAGGTTAGGAGCCTTCTTATAAACTATAGAGGGGCTGTCCCCAATTAATTCATTCAAAATGGGGTCCCTCTTAAGTATTCTCCAATGTTTTTTGCAAATTTCACTTATAAGTTTATGACTACAGTTGTATTGTGTAATAAATCTAATCTCCGAGGATTTCAAAGTCTCTTGCTTATCTTTTTTGTGTTTTTGAAAATACTCCTCTCTATTTTCATTTCTGGCACGATGATAACTTAATTCAATAAGATCCACAGGATAATGCTTTTTCTTTAATCTTTCCTTGAGTATAAGGCTTTGTTCATCGTAATCAGATATCAGACTGCAATTGCGCCTAACTCTCTTGAATTGCCCATAAGGGACATTCCTTTTCCAGGGATAGTAATGGTTGCTAGAGAAATCTAGGTAGCTGTTACTATCAACAGTTTTAAAATGAGTGGAGCTAACTATTCTGCCTAGTTCATTGAATCGCAGACACAGGTCCAAAAACACCACAGATTCCAAATGGATACAGCTGGTGAAATTTAGGCCTCTGTCGTTGGTATTGAGGTGGTTTATGAACTGTAATGCTTCTTCCTTAGTACCATTCCATAAAAAAATTAAATCATCTATAAATCTGCCATAGAACACCAGGTTCGCCCCATATTTTGATTGATAAATATACTGATGTTCAAAACTACCCATATAAAGGTTAGCAAAGCTAGGGGCGAACCTGTTGCCCATGGCAGTCCCCTTTATCTGTAAAAAATAATCATCTTGAAATAAAACATAATTATGTTGTAAAACAAACAAAGTTGTAAAATAAATTGTTTCTGAAGTGGAGGAATATACCAATCCTCTTCTAAGAAACTTGCTATAGCATCAACACCCAGATTGTGGGGGATGTTAGAATAAAGCGCTTGCACATCACAGGTTATCCATAGATAACCCTTGGAGACCTGAATGTTACTTAATTTATCTAATAGATCAGAAGAATCTCTGATATATGAGTCTAGGTTTATCACATACTTCTGAAGAAAACAATCTATATATGCAGAGGAATTCTCAGTTAAACTACCTATGCCCGCTATTATCGGTCTGCCCGGTGGATTAACAGTATCCTTATGGATTTTGGGCAGATGATAGTAGAAGGCACAGTTTGGTTCTTTGGGGATCAAAAAGTATTTTTCTCTTTTGGATACTATTCCTTCTTGTAAGGCAAAATAAATTAAGCCTGTTAGAGTCTTTAAATATTTGGAGGTGGGATCTTCCTTCAAAAGGGAATAATAGCATTTGTCTTGTAAGATTCTTGTTGCTTCTTTTATGTAATCTCTATAATTTTGAAGGACTATGCCACCTCCTTTATAGGCTTGGCAAATCACCAGCTCAGTATTGTTTTTCAAAGCCTCTAGTGCTTTCATTTCATTAGGGAACAAAATTTTGTTATCAATATTTTTGGGAAGGAGTTCTAATTCCTCTAAACCAGTTCTTTAAATATTTCTATATAATTGTTGTTAGATATTTGTGGATTAAAATTTGACTTGTTCTTAAAGTTCATTTGTATATATCCCTCACTCAATTGTTCCAAAAGGGTGTCTGGTTCATATGTGAGGATACCGGAAGATATTCTGGTATCCATGGAGTCAGTCAAAATAGGTAGTGAGTTTGATTCTTTTAGTTTCCTCTCGGCAAAATATTTCTGCATGGTTAGTTTCTGTGTATATCTATTTAAATCTACAAAAAGATCAAAAATATTATGGGGATTAGAAGGACTCAAAGATAGTCCTTTACCCAAAACTCTTATTTCGTCATCTGTCAGACTATGGGACGATAAATTGTATATCCCCTTTTTTAATCTTTGTAATCTTGTTTTTTTGGAGGTGAACCCACACCCTCTGCACCCCCGTCTGTGTATGGTCTTTTTCCTTTTTGGGATTGAGTATGTGTAGTGAGTGGTTCTAGGTAGCTGGCTATTTTTCTCTGTGACCAAGACTGTTGTTTCGGTCGCTGCTCTAAAAAAAACGAATTTTCAGTACCACTCATGTGACTATTACCATTGTGATTGTGATTATTATTATTATTGTGAATCACTGGATTTCTCATACTTGCTACTAGAGGGGTGGTGGGCTTATCTAAAACTTCAAATCTATTGGAGATAGGAACATTAACAAAAGTGGGGTGGTCATAAGACTCTCTTCTTGTAAATTCATGTCTACTATCAGTATCATGATAGTTAGAGTTTGAATTATTATGCCAAACCGGACTAGTGGAGTTATAGCTGGATTGAGAGTGATGATGCACGGAGTTGTGACTATATTGAGGCTGGAATGTAGGATTAGTGTTGGTGGTGCTGTTTTAACGCTGAAAATGCCATATTTTCAGCGTTACAAACTGCAACGCAAAACTTGTAATCTAGCTGAGAAATATTTGAAATTGGAGTAAAGGTATTCTTTTTTTGAGGTACAACTTTTTTCTCTTTTGCAACTCATAAGTTTATTGTGAGTTGTCTCAAGCAAACCTGATGCAACTAATCATGGGCTTCCTTAGTTGCACCAGGTGTACTTGAGCTAGAACACATGAAATACCTGAACTGGCTAGGGGTTTGGTGAGTGTCACTTTTGACTGCATATTAGAAATATGGCTAAGTCAAAAGAATGGTAAAAAAAAATGTAACCCCTTCAGTGCTCTTTAGATCTCTTTGGGTGATGTGTAGGAGTAATTTTGTTGGGTGAAGTGGGAATTGGGTGGTAAAGTGGGAATTGGGGGGTGGGTTGCGGGATTTATAAAAAAAAATCCCCTTTTGCATCATGGCATTACTATCCCGCAGAAGAGGCTTACGCCATTCTCACGCAGGATTCAGAAAGTTACATCTTTGCTTTATCTGATAGTGACACTCTAACAGCATCAGATATAGAGCCCCTAAGAGAGACTTCTATTGATAGTGTTCCCAGCCTACCACCATTTAAAAGGAAGCATCCAACAATTTCAGACTAAATTTGGGTACCCCAAACTTAACTGCCCCTGAAATACCCCCATTTATGGCACCTCATGGCAGCACAACCAGCATTTCAGTATGTGAGCCAATAAATTATTTTAACCTGTTTCTCACTGACAACATGTTTGAGAACATAGCAACTCAAACAAACAAATTTATATGCGAGCCAGTATCTGTCGGCAAATCCAAATTCTCACCACATTAAAAAAACAAAAAAAAAAACAACTAGCACCCCACTAGCCTAACAGAAATTACAAAGTTTTGGGTTTTGTGAAAACACACAGCATATGTTCCTACTGGCACCAGCACCTCATCCTGTCTGCCCCTCTTTCCCCAAGGATTATGAAGAAAGATAGATATGAACAGCTGCTACGGTTTCTGCATGTTAATGATCATGTCTAGTGCCCCCTTAAAATGACGCCTTGCATAACAGGCTATACAAAATACAGCTCCTGATAAAACACCTGTCTGAAAAGTTTCCAGAAAATTACACCCCTGACCAGAACATCTGTGTAGATGAATCCCTCATGAAATTTAAGGTAAGATTGCTTTTTAAACAATATATTCCATCTAATATGTTGTGTGAATGCACTAGAGGCTATACCTGGGCATTTCACATTTATGAAGGGAACGATAGCCATCTTAATCCACCTGGTTGCCCAGATTCTATTGGCACAAATGGCAAGATTGTGTGGGGTGGGGTCTCCTCCTACCCATGCTGAACAAAGGCTACCATCTATTGCTGCACAACTACTATACCAGCATATATTTGTTTAAAAATTCCCCCGAAAGCTTACATACAGCAAAAACTGTAGAGGCACAACATCAGCTTTACGCCATGATGAAGTGCTGGCCCTTCGCTACACTGACAAAAATCCAGACCCGCTCAGTAGAGCAAGGTTTTAGTTACAATTTCTCGGCAATCCTTTAAAGTATAAATGTGCCGGTAAGCTAAAGTTATATAATTCTGCACTATGTGCAGAATTATATAACATTAGTTTGTAAGTTTACTGCCCCTTTAAGGTGATAGGCCTGAACTGTGAATTGGATTTTCACTACAGCAATTGAATAGTTAAAGGTGGTAGGCCTGAACTGTGCTTTAGATTTTCACTACAGCAATAAAATAGTTAAAGGTAGAGTTAATTTACATTATTTTGTATTCTGGCTTTTAGTATTGCAATTAGATAACAATTAGATTGTTTTGCATAGTTGAGCAATTAGAAGGACACCACCCTATCTTTCTGGAGGTATATAAAGGTCTCTACATTAGCTCTGCTAGCTTAAAAAAGGATCAAATAAATAAGGATATTGGAGTTATTTCAGGAGTTGTTCAGGGTTATTCAGTCAGTAAAGAAATAATTTTAGTTAACTTATTGTTAAAGGGACATAAAACCCAACATTTTTCTTTCATGATTTAAGGCAGCAAGAAAGGAAAGTGAGTTACATGTGATTGCTCTCACCAATGTTACTAACGATCTTCTTTCTGCTAAAAACAATGGCCACTATTCTATACTTATCTTACTTGACCTGTCTGCTGCCTTTGACACTGTTGACCATCCCCTCCTCGTACGGACTCTCAGCTCCTTTGGGCTCTGTGACATTGCCCTCTCCTGGATCCACTCTTATCTCTCTAATAGGTCCTTTTCTGTCTCATTTGCTATCGACTACTCCTCTCCATTGCCTCTGTCTGTTGGAGTACCTCAAGGCTCTGTTCTAGGCCCTCTACTCTTCTCTATTTATACTTCCTCACTGGGTAAACTCATCAGTAGCTATGGCTTCAACTATCACCTCTATGCTGATGATACTCAAATCTACCTATCCACCCCTGTACTCTCTCCTTCTGTCCTTTCCCACATCAGCGACTGCTTATCTGGCATTTCTTCCTGGATGGCCTCTCACCGCCTAAAAATCAACATGTCCAAGACTGACCTTCTTCTAATCCCCCCATCTAATTCTACTCCAGTTTCTAACTTTACTATCACTGTTGGTGACACCCCCATCTCCCCATCACCCCAAGTCTGCTGCCTAGGAGTTACACTTGACTTCAATCTGTCCTTCATACCCCACATCCAATCGCTCTCTTCATCCTGTCGCAACCACCTACGCAATATCTCCAAAATTCGTCCTTTTCTAAGTGCTGAAACTACTAAACAGCTCATCCATTCCCTAGTAATTTCCCGGCTTGACTACTGTAACAACCTACTAACTGGCTTTCCTCTCTCCCGCCTCTCTCCCCTTCAATCCATCCTAAATGCCTCTGCTAGTCTAATCCACCTCTCCCAACGCTCTGTATCCGCTGCACCCCTCTGTGAGTTCCTTCACTGGTTCCCCATTCACATCAGAATTAAATTCAAAATTCTCACTCTGACATACAAAGCCCTTACCAATGCAGCCCCCCATACCTGTCCTCACTCATCAAGAAATATACTCCAGCCCGTCCCCTAAGATCCAACAATGATCTATGCCTTGCCTCTTCTACCATCACCTCCTCTCATGCTAGACTACAGGACTTCTCTTGTGCGGCCACAACCCTCTGGAACACACTTCCTCGAGCTGTCAGACTTTCCTCCCAACCTCTTCTCCTTTAAACGCTCCCTAAAGACCTACTTGTTCAGGGAAGCCTATCACCAAATCAGCAACTAATGAATTCCATTTGCCTAATATTTGCCCTCATCTAACTCCACACTAACATCATTCCCACCTTTGCAGTCCCCACCTCCTGTTTCTCACCCTCCTACCCATTTAGATTGTAAGTTCCCACGGAAACAGGGCTCCCAATTTCCCCTGTATTTGTTAAATTTTGTTTGGTGTCTCATATTGTACTGTCCTCTTATCTTTGTTACCCATGGACAGCGCTGCGGAATCTGTTGGAGCTTTATGAATAAAGAATAATAATAATAATTGTTCATTTAGGAACAACTGATCTGGCTAGTAATGATGTTGCTGCTGTTCAGAAAGAGATTTGTGACCTAGGCAATAATTTAGAGCATGTGGAATCAACTCTATAATTTTCTGTTATTTTACCTGTGTATGGCCAGGAAGCAGGAAAGATGGATCAGATAATAACATTTAATTCTTGGTTAAAGGGACAGTCTAGTCAAAATTAAGCTTTCATTATTCAGATAGGACTTGTAATTTTAATCAACTTTCCAATTTACTTCTATCATCAAATTTGCTTTGTTTTTTTGGTATTCTTAGTTGAAACTAAAACAAGGTAGGCTCATATGCTAATTTCTAAGCCCTTGAAGGCAGCCTCTTATCACATGCTTTTTAATTTGCTTTTTTTTTTTTTAGAGAGACTTGTTAGTTCATGTGGGCCATATAGATAATAATGTGTTCAGGCACAGGGGGTTATTTAAGATTTAGTACAACACAGTACTAAATGCAAGTCAATAGATAATACACAGTCACAGTCATGTGATCAGGGGGCTGGCAGATGTTTAGATACAAGGTAATCACAGAGGAAAAAGGTATAATAATATAACTGTGTTGGTTGTGCTAATCTGAGGAATGGGTAATCAAAGGGATTATCTATCTTTTAAAACAATAACAATTCTGTTGTAGACTGTCCCCTTAAAGGGGCAGTAAACATACAAACTAATGTTATATAATTCTGCACATAGTGCAGAATTATATAACATTAGCTTACCGGCACATTTATGCTTTAAAGGATTGCAGAGAAATTGTAATTTAAACCTCCTTTTACCAGAACGCCGCTCCTTGCTCTACTGAGTGGGTCTGGATTTTACACAGCGCATCTCTGCAACACTGTGTGCCCAGTCGCGCCATTAAAATGAATGTAGCTCGCTCCCGCTACTAGACCAGAGCGGGAGCGAGCTATATTAATTTTAATGGCGCGACCGGGCACACAGTGTTGCAGAGATGTGCTGTGTAAAATCCAGACCCGCTCAGTAGAGCAAGGAGCGGCGTTCTGGTAAAAGGAGGTTTTAGTTACAATTTCTCTGCAATCCTTTAAAGTATAAATGTGCCGGTAAGCTAATGTTATATAATTCTGCACTATGTGCAGAATTATATAACATTAGTTTGTAAGTTTACTGCCCCTTTAAGGAGAGAAAACAAAGTGTCTTAGTAAATGGAGTACATTCAGCAGAGGGAGAGGGGGTGTTACTAGTGGTGTTCCTCAGGGGTCAGTTCTGGGGCCTGTTTTGTTTAACATATTTATCAGAGATATCAGCAAAGTGCTACAGGGGAAAGTATGTCTGTTTGCAGATGATACAAACATTTGTAATAGAGTAGATTTCCAGGGGGTAGACAAAATGAGAAGTGATATACAACAATTGGAGGATTGGACAAATGACTGGGATCTGGCCATCACAGTGATTGTATGCACAGTAACAGTCAAACTTGACTGTTGCCGGATGTTTTACATGCAGGCTTTCGGCAAGAGCATAAGAGACATTCTGATCGCAACGTCTCTCATGTTATAGAGGCACTGCTGATCTGAGCACAAACAGGCATACGATCACAGGGACAAGTACTGGGTGCTAAAATATTTTTAAAATGTGCTTTTTTAAAAACTATTTTTGTTTTTTCTCCTAAATTTTCCCCTATTATAGGGTCTCTCTGTAGTATGTGCCAGTGTTTATTAATTATGGATCTGATTTTGCCATGGTATATATTATAATCCGTGATGATTGGTACTTCTATCAATGTGTCATTTTTAGTCTTAGAGTTTTTTTGTTTTTCTTTTAGGAAAGTATTCCTATCCATATTTTTAGCAGAGGATTTAGCTTGTAAAATTAGGTCTTTATCGTACCCACGTTGTTCAAATTTAGTTTGTAGACCCAAGGCTTGTTCATCAAAATTAACTATATTTGAACAGTTTTTTCTAATTCTCTGAAATTGGTTGTGGGGGATATTATCTACCCATTTTTTGTAATGACAGCTGGTGTTGTGGATAAAATTATTAGAATCTACTTTTTTCAAGTAGGTTTTTGTTATTAAGTTAGATTTTTTGGCTTCTATAGCTAAATCTAAAAAGTTGGTGTTTGTATTACTGATCTCATATGTAAAATCTAAACCAAATCTAGTGTCTTTTAGGTCCTCTATAAAATATTACACTAGTTCTCTATCCCCCTTGCAAATAATAAAAATGTCATCGATGAAACAGCGATAGAGCACCAAGTAATCCTCCCATATGGAGCCATGTATCAATATATCCTCTAGATAGCTCATAGTGAGATAGTGCTGTTGCCCATATGCCTTATGCTGGACAATTAACCTGCTCAAGTACCACATCCTAATCTGTCTGATATAACAAGATCTAAACCTTTCACTTTTTCATATCTAACCTCTTCTCAATTCAAATGAAAGATTATGATTGTGACTTTTCCACGGTATACTGGTATTTAATTCACAAATCCCAATTCACACAAATATTAAAAGATTCTGTATGATTCAGGAACATAGTAATAAAATGATAATTTCCAGCCCCTAACCCAATCATCATACAATTTGTGGAAATGTTCCAAACTGAGTGCTCTGCTGTCCCCTCAAAACAAAATGGGATTATCTTAAAAACTTCCCAGAATTGCCCAGGCAAGTATAGTTTAATGATAATTGGTGACAGTTATAGGTGGCTGCTATAAATAAACCCATTCATTACTGTAGCAAAACTCGAGGGTGCCAGCTTCTTTGAACTTGCAGGGTGGTAGTGCCTTTTATAAATGTCCAGTGCTCTACACAGAGCCACGAGAGATATAAAAGTGGGATTTACACATAATAAAGCTAGAATAGATAGTGGTATAAGAGTTCCCCCTATAGAACCACTGTACATTCAGCTTTATGGTCACCTTCTTGCATTACGAAATGCTATGGTCTAGGTCCACTGCTTTACAGGAACTAAAAGTGATGCATTTGGTGTAATATTCTGCTTCCTTGTCCTTTGTAAAGAACACATATTGCATTACCATTGCAGGGCTTGACTGGGACCAAAAATCAGCCCACTTTGCAGGCTATGCAAATTCCCACAGATCCCTTGTGGAGGCACTGCTGAGCTGAGCACAAACAGGCATGCAATCACAGGGACACCCTGTCCCTGTGATCGCTAGCCTGCGGTGGCCTCCATGCTGCTATTTCTGCACTGCCTGACCATTGGGGCATGCAGAAATAGCGTAGTTTTGCCAATGACAGTGAGAGCACCATACAGGGTAGCCGCTGGTTCTTAAGTGATGCATTTGGTATAATGTTCTGCTTCCTTGTCCTCTGATATTAAAAAACACATATTGCATTACCTATGCAGGGCTTGACTGGGACCAAAAATCAGCCCACTTTGCAGGCTATGCAAATTCCCACAGGTCCCTTATGGAGGCACTGCTGATCTAACCAGTTGGGGGGGGGGGGGGGAGAGGGCTGAGACCACTAGGTTTGTCAACTCTTCAAACATAGAAATGATGGAGTAGGTAGATACGGGTGTTATTTGACCTCAGATCAAATATGACCATCTAAGATCAGACTCAAAGGACCTTTGATATGTGGCCTTTGTTCTACAGCCCCTCTATGAGCCACATGTCTACATCAGACCCCTGGATGTACAGACCCTCTGTCAACCATCAGACCCCTGATCCTTAGACTGTCAACCATCAGACCCCCGATCCTTTAGACTTTCAACCATCAGACCCCTGATGCTTCAGACTGTCAACCATCAGAACCCTGGCAATATAGACCATCTATCAACCATCAGACCTCTGGACCTGCAGTCCCTTTGTCAACCATCAGACCCCTGGTCCTGCTTTCCCTCTGTAAATCACATCCACACAGACAGCAAATGAGACCTACCAGACCTCAAAGAGCCTCATGGCTATTAACCCCTTAATGACCACAATGTACCCTGTATGTCACTGGTCGTTTAGGGTTTTTTCAGGACATAATAGCACAAGTCTAGCAAGAACACGCTATTAATGCCCTCCCTCCAGCAGGCTTTGTGGAATAGAGCAGTCTCAACGCTGGTGGCAAGACCGCGCTATAAAACAATCAAGTCCCAAAAAAAGGCCAGCGACATACAGGGTACGTCGCTGGTCCTTAAGGGGTTAAAGACCTCAAATCAAACCCTTTTGCTGATTACCAGGCTGGCCTGGAGTCCATATGTAACACATAAATATTTACATGTGTTACTGTCTAAAAAAATAATCCATTTATTAACCATTTCCCAGTTTTGCATAACCAACACGGTTATATTAATACTTTTTACCATTATGATTACCTGTATCTGTTGACTGCCCCTTATATCAGTGCCTTTATCTTTTTTAGCTTTTCACAGTGTTGCATTGTTGCATTATCTATCTTTTTAAACAATAACAATGTTGGTGTTGACTCTCCCTTTAAATCCTCTTATCTATGCCAGTATTATCTAGCCCCATTTAAAAGGTAAAATAATGTTGGAAATTGCAATACATTTTATCACTTCGCCTCAATTAAAAAGAAAAGTAATAAAAAAGCAGAAGTTGCTATACATTGTGATGTTTAATAAAAATATACAGTTTACATGAATGTTAGCATTAGCTATAGCAACGCTATGATTTTTATTCCTATATCATGATATTAGGAAATGTCAGAGCTATCGCATGCTAAAAATAACCGCTATAGGAGGAGCTTCTCCCTGATTATTTACACTGACAGGAACCCGATATGTATAGTTCGCTGGTGTCTATGTAACTCTTTGTGCGCCGTTTATCTCGTCTCACGGACAATGGGTAGGGCTGTTTGGTTATGAACACTGCAGTGTGATAAGGGTGTGGTTGCAGCAGTTCAGGCAAATGGAAAGAACAGGGGGAGGCAGCTGTCAGGTCTCTCTTGCCCAAATGCTGACGAGAAACTTGGCTACCAAGTAACTCCGCCTGCTTCCTCCCATCTAATCAAGCGGAGTGCTGCGTGTGAGTGAGAGCAGCAGATCAGCCATCATAGACAGCAAGCAGCCTGTCTCCCCCAACCTACCCACCTGCATATTAATTCACTGATCGAGCCAGGCACAAGACAATCATGGCTACTGCAATAAAGGAAAGCTTTGACAAGTTCCTGCATCAGAAGAACATTTGTACAGACCTTCTGGAGAAAATTGAAGCCAAGACTGGGGTGAACAGACGCTACATAGCACTGGGTGAGATATTAATATAAGTCTGCCCTATCTCTTGTGCCTTGGCATGATCTACATTTGATCAGCTGACGCCAGTGACACAGCACGCCCTGGCACTGTGCACATCTGGGCTTTGTCTATGGCTTTTGGAGTCCACTAGGCCAGGAGTAAACAGCTGTCACTGCCCGGTCACATGCCACATGGGTCTGGGGACCTCGTTTATGTTAGGTCCTGTATATACTGGTATATAACCAGTGGTGATCATACCAGGTTGGTAAATCGCCAAAGGGTTAATCCTGGTGAGATATACTAAATATATCTTTGCAAAATTATTTTTCTTCTGATGTTTAGTGTTTTACGATACAAGATCTCGGTGATGACTTTTAGATTTGTAGTAATGATGACTCATAATTATGAGACTGGTTTAACTGGAAACTTTGAGACCCTGTTGGTTATACAATGGGCCACCCACTCAAGATGGTGAGTGTCAGATTTAGCTTTCAGCTCCATCACTTTTAGACCCTGCCCTGTATGTTGTAACACAGCCTAATCCTAGATATTTATGTAGCTAGATTTATTCATCTTTATCCAGTAACCTGACATAACAAGTATAGGAATTTATCATTTTTAACCATTAAGATCTGGTTGGTATGTTACTTCAGTATGTGAAAATGGGGATTGTAACCTGACTGGCCCCTGCATATGCAAAAATATGACACATAGTGATAAGACCCATTTCCACTTTGCTTTATTAATATTACATTGGTTGTATAAAGCAAAAGGGATAGTTAACAGTAAATACATGCTAAACATAATGATGTATATGGATTATTAATATTACATTGGTTGTATAAAGCAAAAGGGATAGTTAACAGTAAATACATGCTAAACATGATGATGTATATGGATTATTAATATTACATTGGTTGTATAAAGCAAAAGGGATAGTTAACAGTAAATACATGCTAAACATAATGATGTATATGGATTATTAATATTACATTGGTTGTATAAAGCAAAAGGGATAGTTAACAGTAAATACATGCTAAACATGATGATGTATATGGATTATTAATATTACATTGGTTGTATAAAGCAAAAGGGATAGTTAACAGTAAATACATGCTAAACATAATGATGTATATGGATTATTAATATTACATTGGTTGTATAAAGCAAAAGGGATAGTTAACAGTAAATACATGCTAAACATAATGATGTATATGGATTATTATTACATTGGTTGTATAAAGCAAAAGGGATAGTTAACAGTAAATACATGCTAAACATAATGATGTATATGGATTATTAATATTACATTGGTTGTATAAAGCAAAAGGGATAGTTAACAGTAAATACATGCTAAACATAATGATGTATATGGATTATTATTACATTGGTTGTATAAAGCAAAAGGGATAGTTAACAGTAAATACATGCTAAACATAATGATGTATATGGATTATTATTACATTGGTTGTATAAAGCAAAAGGGATAGTTAACAGTAAATACATGCTAAACATAATGATGTATATGGATTATTAATATTACATTGGTTGTATAAAGCAAAAGGGATAGTTAACAGTAAATACATGCTAAACATAATGATGTATATGAAGCCAAGATTAGCCTTAGAATACTATATAGATCTTTATTTTATAATTATATAGTTGTTTAAATATTGAAGATATATATGTGTAAAAGTTTAGTTCCTATAAACGTAGGTTTTCTATTTATCTCTGTCTTCTGTTGAGGACAGTTAGGGATGGATATAAAACAGTCAAATAGAAACTAGGTTGAATTTAGAACAGTTTTTAAAGTCAAATTACAGGGAAAATGATACAATAAATAATAAAAAGCATATTGAAAAGTTTTTTTTATAACTACAATAATTAAACATTTTGATTACAGCCTGATACGTTTTAAAAGCCAGTTAAGTTTGGTATTATATGTCAGGTGGACTTTTCAAGGCAAATTGCCAAGAAGTGGACTGGTTTATCCAATTCTCCAAGATTATATGTGATATTCTTGACCCAGTGTGACCCAACTAGTACAAACTGAGCAGCGGCTTGACACGTGTTTGTTTAAACAAGTAGATTCTCAATCCTGGCTTGTTTGTGCATTGAAGTGACATGGGAGTGCAGCAAGTGACTATTCAATTTTTTTTTTTTTTAAAGAAAGCTGTAACTTTCAGAATTGATATTAAAAATAACAGAGCCAGAGATGTATTGGTTAAAGGGTACAAACCTCCACTAGCATCAAAACAAATGTGCTTTGTTCAGCACAGGTTATTTAATATTAAATGTCACAAAATTCCTATTAAGGGTTCTATGAGACTTAAAGGGACATGAAACCCAAGTTTTTTTCTTTCAAGATTTAGAACGAGTACAATTTTAAACAACTTTCTAATTGGCTTAATTCTCTTGATATACTTTGCTGAAAAGCATATCTAGATAGGCTCAGTGGCTGCTGATTGGTTGCTGCACATAGATGCCTCGTGTGATTGGCTCACACATGGGAATTGCTATTTCTTCAGCAAACAATATCTAAGGAATGAAGCAAATTAGATAATAGAAGTAAATTGGAATGTTGTTTAAAATTGTATTCTCTACTTGAATCATGAGATACATTTTTTGGGTTTAGTGTCCCTTTAACATTTTATGGTTGTTGCCAAAGCCTATTGGACAGCTAGTTATAAAGTGATACCAAAACAGGGTTTCTGGCACAGTGTATCTTTTAAATATTTAGCATAATTACCTTCTGGTGGCTCTCAAGTGCAGCCATATGAAACTTCCTACAGTACATAAAGTATGTCTGCAGCTATGTTTAAATGTTTAAAGGGTCATTATATTTGAAAAAATGCCCTTCTATAATTACAGGTATGTCATTTTAAGACTAGTGACCCTGCACCTCTCGTTATATTATATATATATTTTTATGATAATAGCCCATAGATGTGATTGCATATAATCTGGCTTTAACAAAGTCAGTATCATCAACCCAACATGCCATTTTAGCAGAACACTGATTTCCTGTCCCCTCATAATGGATTTGGTATTTGTAATTAAATAGTTTGGCAATTAGTTGTTCATTCTTCCAATTCCTGTTTGTTTTTGAATTTGCTGTAGAATGCATAAAGTAATGTGGTGCTCCAGGCATAATGCATGCTACCTACCTAGGTATCACTTCAACAAAGAATACCATGAGAATGAAGTAATTTTTTTTTTTTTTTTTTTTTAGCTGTATGGTCTGAATCACAAAAGTAAAAATTAAGGTTGCATATCACTTTTAATAATATATGTGCATATATTTCTCATGCTCTAATGCTCATAGCCTGCTGATAGGTAGAAGTTATTCTGAATACAGGCACATCATTTTTCTTTTTGAATAAAGACAAATCTTTCTTATTTGTGTTTTAGTGAATACAATATGTATAATCGTTACTTAAAGGGACAGAAAACCCCAACATTTTATTTCATGATATGGATAGAACATACCATTTTAAACAACTTTTCATTTTACTTCTGTTATCAAATTTGCTTCATTCTCTTGTTATCCTTTGGTGAAGGAACAACATTGCACTACTAGCAGCAAGATGAACACATCTAGTTAGCCAATCACAAAAGACAAATGTGTGCAGGCACCAATTAGCAGCAGCTCCCACTAGTGTAGGATATGTGCGTTTTTTTTTTTTGTTTTTTTTGTTTTTTTTTTTTTTTTTCCTTTCTACATGGGATACCAATAGAACAAAGCACATTTGAAAATAGAAGTGAATTTAAAAGTCTTAAAATGACATGCTCTATTTGAATCATGCTAGTTTAACTTTCCTATCCCTTTAAATGACCACTAAACACTGTAGAATAGCATAATCAGTAAATGCATAATAAAAATACAATGCAAGCGCACTTTGTTTGAATTTCAAATGAGCACTAGATTTCTTTGTGACAAATTTTAAAGTTGGTAATATTTTCCCTCCCACTGCATCATGTGACAGCCATCAGCCAATCACAAAATGCATATACATATATTCTGTAAATCTTGCACATGCTCAGTAGTAGCTGGTGCCTCAAAGTGTGCATATAAAAAGATTGTGCACATTTAGATAATGGAAGTGAATTGGAAAGTTGTTTAAAATTGTGTGCTCTATCTTAAAGGGACACTGAACTCAAATTTTTTCTTTTGTAATTCAGAAAGAGCATGCAATTTTAAGCAACTTTCTAATTTACTCCTATTATCAATTTTTCTTTGTTCTCTTGCTATCATTATTTGAAAAAGAAGGCATCTAAGCTTTTTTTTGGTTTCAGTACTCTGGACAGCACTTTTTTATTGGTGGATGAATTTATCCACCAATCAGCAAGGACAACCCAGGTTGTTCACCACAAATGGGCCGGCATCTAAACTTACATTCTTGCATTTCAAATAAAGATACCAAGAGAATGAAGAAAATTTGATAATAGGAGTAAATTAGAAAGTTGCTTAAAATTTCATGCTCAATCTGAATCACGAAAGAAAATTTTTGGGTACAGTGTCCCTTTAATAGTGAAAGTTTAGTTTTGACTTGAGTGTCCCTTTTAAAATGCAAGTGTTGATTATACTTTTAAGTAAATTAAACTTATAATTTAGGTAGTTATACTTTTTACATTAAAAAAACAAGACAAAACATACAGACTGCTATTTATTTCTATTATCAAATTGACTTCTTTCTCTTGGTATCCTTTGACACTTACCACCTTTCCACAAGGGAATACTGAGGTACGCTCATGTCATAAGCACCATATATAGGTGAGTTACATTATTGCAAACACTGCTGCCATATAGGGCTCAGTCATGTGCATTCTCCAGAGGCTACCTAGGTATGATCTCCTGGAAAAAAACTAAGTGTCATCAAAGGCTGCTAAAAGAAAGAGATACATTAGTTTACATAAATAAATATAGATAAATGACATGCTCTATTTTTGACTTGCATGTCTCATTAATTTATCACTTCCACTATATAACGGTTAACTGAATGCAGTCATTACATTATCAAAAAAGCATGTTTAGATTTTGCTTCCCTGTGGTCCATATTATGACTTTAAGCCAGGGCCAATTCTCTAAAGCTCTCTGGTCTGGTGAGATTCTATAAGATTCATCCTCCGCATTACAAGGCCACTCAGAGATTGTTTTAAAGGCATTTTTTTTTAATTTAATTTTATTTTAAACCTTGGGAACTGGGATTCACTAATATGGTTTATGTGAAGGATTGGCACTTAATTTACAATATAATGCTCAGTAAAATAAGCTGATGATTTCATTCTGTGCTGGTGAGTTTCTGAGAATTGGTAGTTTATTGTAAAATTGGTATCCCCAATGACTTGTTATACCAGTAGCAGAGTATAAAATGTATGATTAACTTTTCCTTTATGTTTATTTTTGAATATGCAATAGCTGATTTTGTTCTTTGACACCACAACTCATTAAAATCACATGTAATCACTTTCTGTAGATACAAATGCTTCCTTATCACTGCCTGTATACCAAAAGCCCAATACATAGAGAGCACAATTGAAAGTTAATATTGTCATTATACACTCATGAGGAGTAATTAATACCTGGAAAAGCAACCCAGTAGAGATGGTGTGGTGTCTCAGCTTTGCCAGGGTTAATCTGAAATGTTCTTTTTGTAACATCTGTGTTTGCTATGGCCTTCATTGATCTAAGTTTGTAATCACATTACCAAACTGTTAAAGGACCAGTCAACACAGTAGATTTGCATAATCAACAAATGCAAGATAACAAGACAATGCAATAGCACTCAGTCTGAACTTCAAATGAATAGAAGATTTTTTTTAATGACAATTTTAAAAGTTATGTTTATTTCCACTCCCCCTGTACCATGTGACAGCCATCAGCCAATCACAAATGCATATACGTACTATGTGACAGTAATCAGCCAATCGAAAATGCATATACTCTTATTCTTGCACATGCCCAGTAGGAGCTAATGACTTAAACAGTTTAAATATAAAAAGACTGTGCACTTTTTTTTTTTTTTTTTAAATAGAAAGTTGTTTAAAACTGCACAATCTATCTGAATAATGAAAGTTTAATTTTGACTTGAGTGTCCCTTTTATTTTTTTGGGTTATTGGTACATCTGCAGCATTTTCTTCTGAAATACTAGAGTGTAATATCTAAAGTCTGGGATGGTGGCACCATAGTAAATCTGGGTGGTGTAGACGGTTTAGGGATTAATTTGGTGTCCCTTTAGGTACTTGTAAGAGGTAAAGATGTTTGGGAGCAAGAGGCTGAGTGCTATTAACCCTTTCATGCTCACACTCTCCCCATAGTCACGACTGGGCAGATAGGCTTAGCCAGCACAAACATTTTATTACTTATGTCTCCTACCCTTCATTGGATGTGTAATTTCTTCTGCTGGCTATGTTTAGAGCTATACTTAAAGGGACAGTCAAGTCCAAAATAAACCTTCACGATTCAAATAGGGAATGTCATTTTTAAACTTTCCAATTTACTTTTATCACCAATTTTGCTTTTGTTCTCTTGGTATTCTTAGTTGAAAACTAAACCTAGGTAGGCTCATATGCTAATTTTCTTAGACCGTGAAGGCCGCCTCTAATCTCAATGCATTTTGACAGTTTTTCACCACTAGAGGGCATTAGTTCATGTGTGTCATATAGATAACATTGTGCTGACGCACGTGAAGTTACCTAGGCGTCAGCACTGATTGGCTAATATGCAAGTCTGTCAAAAGAACTGAAATAAGGGGGCAGTCTGCAGAGGATTAGATACAAGGTAATCACAGAAGTAAAAAGTGTATTAATATTACAGTGTTGGTTCTGCAAAACTGGGGAATGGGTAATAAAGGGATTATCTATCTTTTTAAACAACAAAAATTCTGGTGTTGACTGTCCCTTTTTAATTATTGAAATGTTCAGCATAGGTTGGGATATCCGTCAAAAGCAGCTATTTCCAATTTCAAACTAAAGGTAAATGATCAGTTTGTGAACAGTTTAATACACTCCAGCAGGTAAAATAGATAATTGGACACAAATTAAAGGGGAGAAAATGTAAACCCACTAAATAACTAATTGAAAATCCTTAGTTTCTGGCTCCCTTTCATTGGCTTAGGTTATACACCTCAGTATTGCTCGGAGCATTTAAAGTCAATTTAAATAAATAAAAGTGCTTTTTTTGGGTCCCTATATCATTCTACAGAACCATTTTTTTTTCTTGGCAGCATTAGATTTGTAATTATCACTTCTGTGTCCTGATTAACAATTGTGAGTGTTACATATGGGATCCAAGTTTTTGAAATAAATATAAATATATACATTCTTTATATACATATTGTCAATCTCTTGGGTAGTCAAATAATGACTGTGTCACAATAGTGTGAAAGGATAACATTTGATTGAATGAGAGGAGGCAGAGGTACAAGAATTGAGGGAGGATATATACAGAAATACATACAAGCAATATATTGTGGCAAATAACTCCCAATAACTGATCAGATCATACTCTGAGTTAAATCCAGAGCTCTAGTTTGGAGAGTAGATATCCAATACATCTCTCGCTTGTTTACTTCTTTCGCCCCCACATTTTGGGGGTACCACTCTCTCTATAGCTTGCCATCTCAGAGTATGATCAGATCCTCCATGTATCTGGACAAACATGTTGTACTAAAGTGTTTTTTGACCTTCTGATAGTGGATAAGCGTTCACATATTTTATTTATAAAATATTTTACCAGGAAGGATACATTGAGATTTCTCTTGTTTTCAAGTATGTCCTGGGTCCACAAAACATTGCATTGTTACAATAGGGTACAATAAAATACAGAACAATATTAATACATAATATATGCAAAATTTAACATAGAACAGGTAGGAAATATATAATCAACCATGACATAGAAGGTCTAGGATATGGTTGATTATATATGTCTCTTGTCATTAGCCCTATGCACTGAAGTCTACAGGAAGTACATGTAAGTACATTTAAAATTACATGCCCTATCTGAATAATGAATGTTTAATTTTGATTAGACTGTCCCTTTAGTAATCTCCCTTCAAACACTTTTATGTTGACTTACTATAGGTTTGAATTTAGTTAGGAATTGGTTGGCTTACTGCTAGTCACTTCTAGTGATTGTACCATAATAACATAGAAGTAAACAAGATCATTTGCTTCACTGTGTTTGCTCTCTGTCTAATAATGTTAATCATAGTAAATCAATGTTATTTAGTTAACAATTTAAATATAAAGCAACATTTTTTTTTTTTTTTTGCCAATGGAAAATGTATTGTTAAAGGGATACTAAACCCATTTTTTTTTCTTTCATGATTCAGATACAGCATGCAATTTTAAAGAACTTTCTAATTTATTATCAATTTTTCTTTGTTCTCTTACTATCTTTATTTGAAAAGCAGAAATGTAAGGTTAGAAGCCGGCCCATTTTTGGTTCAGCACCTGGGTAGAGCTTGCTGATTGGTTTGTTACATTTAGCCACCAATCAGCAGGTGCTACCCATGTGCTAAAGCAAAAAAGGTCCGGCTCTTAAGCCAACATTCCTGCTTTTTCAAATAAAGATAGCATGAGAACAAAGAAAAATTGATAATAGGAGTAAATTAGAAAGTTGCTTAAAATTGCATGCTCTGTCTGAATCATGAAAGATGAATTTTGACTAGACTATGCCTATGATGTTTCCTTGTATAACACACCATTCCTGTTCTGGCTACAAAATAAGTGTGTAAAAAGGTTTTAATAGCTGTAACACTCCTTAAAGTGAATGTAAAGTTTGCGGAATGAGTGCCCGGTTTTTAAAAATCCTATTTAAAACAGGGGCACTTTCATTCATCAAACTTTACATTTCACTCGTTTTGTTAAAATACTTACCTTTACTTCTTGAAAGCCACTCCAGCACTTCCCCTGCCCATCGCAAGCCTCTTCATACGTCAGCAATAACGATTCCGGCATCCTCCAATTATGGCTCCCCCCAGGGGAATCGGAGCCTAAAGCAACGCCATGATTGGAGGAAGGCCGGGAGCGTCATTTCTGACGTGGGAAGCGCTGGAGCGGCTTTCATGAAGAAAAGGTAAGTATTTTAACAAAACCAGTGAAACTTAAAGTTTGATGAATGAAAGTGCCCCTGTTTTATAAAGGATTATTAAAAACTGGGCACTGATTCATCAAAATTTACATTCACTTTAAAGTATAGATTTAAAAAAAAAAAAAAAAAAAAGACATACAAATATAATAATCTTAGAATGGATTTACAAAATTGTATCCTGGAGGCCAATTAGAATAATGGTAGTAGCATTATAAATGGATAGTGCCCAAGCCTTCATATAGAAAATAGTAATTAACACCTTATGTACAGGATTTAAAGAAATCTGCAATAGCCAGGACTGAGACGTTTAAATAAATAAGATTATTCAGTTTGCTCATAACCTTGTGATTACTGCCATTGAAATCACACCTCATATTGTAATGTAGGCAATGTGACAACATCTCAATGCATTGACATAAGGGATATTTTAATTAAAAAAATTTTTTATTGAAGGCTGTGTGTGACTGCTGTCTGTGTCTTGTTGAGAGCTGCATTGCTTACAACATATGAGTGGCAATTATGTGTTTAATCTGTTTGGGTTAAGCGGATATTAACAGGCTGCATAATAGTGCAAAAAGAAAATGCTACGAAGGGGTTAAAGATATACTTAGTCAGCTCCATAGCAGCACTTTTGAGACAAAGCTAAACACATCTGGTGAGCCAATGACAAGAGACAAATTTGTATAGCCACCAATCGGCAGCTAGCTCCCAGTAGCTCATTGCTGCTTCTGATCCTACCTAGGTATGCTTTTCATACCATGAGAACAAGGACAATTTATCAGAAGTAAATTGCGTCCTCTATCTGAATAATAAAAGTTTTGACTTTAATAATCCCCTTAAAGGGACAGTCTAGGCCAAAATAAACTTTCATGATTCAGATAGAGCATGTAATTTTAAACACTTTTCCAATTTACTTTTATCACCAATTTTGCTTTGTTCTATTGGTATTCTTAGTTGAAAACTTAACCTAGGAGGTTCATATGCTAATTTCTTAGACCTTGAAGGCCACCTCTTTTCAGAATGCATTTTTAACAGTTTTTCACCACTAGAGGGTGTTCACGTATTTCATATAGATAACACTGTGCACGTGAAGTTATCTGGGAGCAGGCACTGATTGGCTAGACTGCAAGTCTGTCAAAAGAACTGAAATAAAGGGGTAGTTTGCAGAGGCTTAGATACGAGATAATCACAGAGGTTAAAAGTATATTATTATAACTGTTGGTTATGCAAAACTTGGTAATAAAGGGATTATCTATCTTTTAAAACAATAAAAATTCTGGTGTAGACTGCTAAGGGTAATGAAAAAAATTGGCATTTTAAATAACGTGCAATTTTTGTTTTGCAATGTCCAATGTACCTAAATTACCCTCCACTGATTTTAAATTTGCTTAGTCTAACAAAACACATTTACATGTTAATCCATGTTTTTTGGGGCTATGGATAAAATTATATATATATATATATATATATAACTTTATGCTACTATTTCACATAAATGCTGGGTCATGATCTGTAGTTTTAGGATTGGGAAATTAGGCTAGACACAGCACATACTGTATAAGAGTTCCACAGTAGTTGTGGGACTGGGAATCTGTGTCATTTACATTTGAGGAGGAGAAGAGGGAGGTGATTCTGGCAGCTGAAGGGGTGACGTGCACTGTAGGAAGAATCAGTCTTAAACACTGCAAGATGTTTCGCTTGCTTGCAACAGGTAAGAAACTCAACAAAAAAGAGAGCGTTAAGGCCCAACAAGACAGGAACTGAACAGATTTAATGTGAACTAATTTGTGTTGTCTTTTTATGGTCATAAATAGTGAGCTACAGTTTTATTGCTATAATTTTGTTCTTTCAGTAACTTCTGGAGTAAAAGGGAGTGTTAAAAAATTAAGCTAAAACCATCTGTTTGTTTGTGACGAATGCAGTTTAAGACTTTGTAAGAAGTTATCTGTTACCCAAGGCTTCTGTTCAAATGCAGCAGATCTCATAGGAAACAAATTGCTACAAACACCTGTACTAGTTACAAACCGTTTCTTTGAACTTTTTATTTTTACACTGTATGAGAATGTGACTCAATTTGAAACAAACTTGTTAACGCCTGCTCTGTGGTACTCGCTTTAAAGATAAATAAACGTAAAAGTAATTCCACATAAAAAACTTTAATAATACTTAGGAATAATAATTAGAAGAAAAAAAACTTTATATACTGTCAGTGTTTATTTTGAAAGTTTTTCCTGCACACGTCTTCAAACTAACTGCAACATTCTACACAATGATTGCTTGAGCTTATTTAAAACTGTCCATAGCTGAATAAACCTACTAAATAGGCTTTTCAATGTGTTTGTATATAAAATATATATTTTAAAAAGACTTCAGAGCCTTTGCGATAAAGTGCTTAAAGGGACAGTAAAGTCAAAATGTAAAATTGCATGCGCTATCTGAATCATGAAAGTTTAACAACTTTCCAATTTTTAACTTTACTTAGCATCTTTTGTTGAAGAGTAAACCGGTAGATTTAGGAGCAATGCATTACTGGGAGCTAGCTGGACACACCTGGTGAGGCAATGGTAAGAGGCAAATATGTGCAGCCACTAATCACTAGCCAATTCTCAGTAATACATTGCTGCTCTGGAGCCTACATATGTATTTTTTCAACAAAGGATACAAAGAGAGTAAAGAAAATTTGAAAAAAGAAGTACATTGGAGAGGAGTTGTTTAAAACTGCATGATCTATCTGAATCGTAAAAGTTTAATTTTGAGTTTACTGTCTCTTAACTGTTGATATTTACTAGGGGTTATGTTATATACACACACAAATGTGATATTTAAAAAGGAAGATTCATGCATTAAACACATTAAATCTGCTTTGTTGTTTTTTCCCTCAGTTATCATTGGTATTCTTGCTATTTACCTGGTAATTGGGTATGGAGCGTCACTACTCTGCAATCTGATTGGCTTTGGATATCCTGCCTATGTCTCGTAAGTATAACACAATTATTTATATAGTCTAATACTTGTAGTACAAATATATTCTGTACTAACAGCTGATTCTCACCTGTGCATAAACAAGCCATTTTGTAATGATGTCTTGCTTGGGTAAAGAACATTTTAACTGATTGGCTCCCATCACATGTTGCTTTGGATAGTTGGTAGTTATGACATTTGCTAATGTGTGTGTGTTTTTTGTTTTTTTTATCAAATATTTTTATTGAGGTAAAATACCAAACAGTATACAGCACAGGTGTAAAAAAACAAGAGAATTACATTACATATTTCAAAGAAACACAATGGATTTGACCATTCAATAGCATTAAAATAGAGGAAAAAATTCAAAAGTAAACATTAACAAAAATGTTACCTAATTTTGTTTACCTTATATTTATCAATTTTCAATCACATATATACAAAACAAAATTAGGAACATAGAAAATGAAAAAAGAACAATTTCTCCTATCATTACAGACATAGCTTGGTCATTATATAATGGGAGTTCTCCTCGTATAACCGCACTTATTACATAGCCGGCAGACTGAAAAGGATATAAAATATTTTTCTGAGTATCTAAAGAGTATGACTTAATCAATGTGAGACATTTTTCCATGAATAATTTTACTCCTCTTTCGTGCTTTACCTCTGTTGCACGTTGCTCTATTATTAAGCAGTTCTATAGTTTATTCTTTAATACTGTTATCGAAGGAATTTTCTTAGAAATCCATTTTTTTTAAAAATAACATTTCTAGCTGTTAAAATTACAAAATCAATACATGCCTTATTTCTATACCTGCTATTCTTTGGAAGCAAAAAAAGATTCCGTAATCTTGGAAATCCAGAAACTAATCTTATTCCAGAACTGGCTAATTAAAGTAAATTTCAGACTATAAGAATGTTGCAATGAAAAATATATTAGTTTGCAAGCAAAACGACATTTTATTATTATTTTTTTAAAAGTTTATAAATATTTTGTAAGAAAAGGTTTATAATCCTAATTGGTATTGTCTGTTTCTCCGTCCCCCTTCATTTCCACTTTTGGCTGGGCTGTAATGTATAGATCAGTCACATCCACTCTCTATAGACTTTCTAAGGACTTTAAACGGACAGGACAGCAACATTGTCATGTGACACACACGTTGATTGGATGTTTACTGGAATTGTCATTTTAAAAAAATAAATAAAGTTTATCCAAGTGGGCCAGCATAACTGCAATAGAAGCATTACTATATGCACTAATTTAACCCTTTCACAGATGGATTAAAAACAAGAAAGGTACACACATACTTTAATGGCAAAGATTAACTATATGGCATTTGATTAGTTAACCATCACTTTAAGGGGCAATGCTAGAAATAATGCGCGAATTTAGCCATTTGTGAGCTACACTTCACACACGTGACCACAAATATACTGCTCTATCATGTAATAGAGATGGGGTGGGATATGTTTGATGTAGGATATTTAGATGGGACTCCCTTAGGCCAGGGTTCTTCAAACCACGGGTCGGGACCCAATACTGGGTTGCAACACCATGTTTACTGGGTTGCGACTTGTGACTGTGTTGTAGAAGAGTGTGGTGTGTGTGTGTTATATGTGAGTATGTGGTTTATGTGTTTGAGATCGTGTGGTGTGTGTGTGCATTGTATGAGAGTGTGTGTATTGTATGAGTGTGTGCGTTGTATGAGTTTGCTTGTGTGATGTATGTGCTGTATTAGTGTGTTGTGTGTGGTGTATGTTGTATGAGAGTGTGTGCTGTATGTGCGTTGTATGAGTTTTCTGTGTGGTATATGTAAGTGTGCTGTGTGTGTATTGTATGAGTGTGTGTGCTTTATGTGCATTGTATTATTTTGTGTGTGTTATATGTGAGTGTGTGCTGTATGTGTGTTGTATGGGTGTGTTTTATGTGTTGTATGTGTAGTGTGTTTGTATTGTATGAGTGTGTGCGCTGTATGAGTTTGCTTGTGTGATGTATGTGCTGTATTAGAGTATGTTGTATGAGAGTGTGTGCTGTATGTGCGTTTGTATGAGTTTTCTGTGTGGTATATGTAAGTGTGTGATGTGTGTTGTATGAGAGTGTGTGCTGTGTGTGTATTGTATGAGTGTGTGTGCTTTATGTGCATTGTAGTATTTTGTGTGTGTTTATATGCGAGTGTGTGTTGTATGTGCGTTGTGTGTTTGTATTGTATGAGTGTGTGTGCTGTATGTGCATTGTATTACTGTATTAGTGTATTGTATGAGAGTGTGTGTGCGTTGTATGAGAGTGTGTGTTTGTGTGTGCTGTATGAGAGTATGTGTGTGGTGTGTGTATTATATGAGAGTGTGTGTGTTGTATAAGAGTATTTGAGGTGGTGTGTGTGTATATTGTTGTCTTTTACAACACTATCAAGATTGACTACAATCAGGCATAAAGTAGCACACAGTAGTCAAAAATTGAAGCTATCTTGTATATTACTTCAAAAATGTTCAGACCAAACTTAAAAATAGGGTCGCAAAGGTATTTGGTATCATTCATGGCACTGGGTCTTGGGGGAAAAAAGTTTGAAGAACCCTGCCTTAGGCTACTTCCTTTTTACTATTCTCCTGACTCTTAGTAATTATATCCTCATTGATTTCAAGGAGCCGTTTATTATGTCATTGTAACACTATACTTCTGGTGTTCTGAACACCATCTTTCTCCTTCAGTAATCTGTACCATTTATTGATTGAATGATTCTCTGCCTTACTAAGATGTATACACTTATCCATTACCTGCCAGTTCCAATCCTTACCAAAATCTGATATTAAATTATTCTCAAAGTTTTACATTTGCAAATATATATATTCTAAAAAAAACTGCTGCTGATTTTTGTGGCAAATAAGTTTGATTGTAAATGTGCTACACATTGGATAATTTACCACACTCACACACACACAAATAGTATTAAAACAACAGATGGAACAATGATATATGGTTAATGATTCAGAATATAGGCAAACAATAAAAGTTCATATAGAATCTTTGGTAATGTTGACTGGTGTGGGATCTCTTCATATATAACCCCCACTCAGATGTGCACTTACTTCAGAAACCCTCAATCATATGAGGTAAGGATGATTCGTGTCGGCAAAATACTTGGCACCTCCTAGAGTATAGAACTAGATCACCGTAGCTGCGTATCCCCTTGATATCAGTTGTGGTGATCTCTGTATTAACACCCAGTCGTCTGTATTGCTTTGAGCTTGTATACTGGTTCAGATGAAACTCCCAATCATAGATTGATCAGAGCAGGAGTAAGCAGGTCGAGACCAATCTTATGCATTAAAAGAGAACAAAACAGCTTTTTTGTAGCATTTTTTTGTAGCTACTCACATGGGATCCATTTGACAAAGGTCTAAGTACAGACCGAAACGTTATGGGTTAAGGCCCTGCTGTTTTTTCCCTGTATTGGAATAAAAGGCTTTTTGATTGAACTCCCTGTGTTGCCTGCTGCTTTTCCGGATACCAGACACTAAAGCCGTGTGTGTATTTGGAATATTAAAATATATATATATATATATATATATATATATATATATATATATATATATATAAAATCCTTTTTATAATATATAGAGGTATGTGCAAAAGTATATTGTAATATGCACAATAGAGGGGGATACATGACACACAGGTAAGTTGGATAGATATAATAAATATTTAAATGGATTTAGTGGAAAATAAATTGCAATATATATTTTTTAATACAATCTCCCTTTAAGAACAGGCAATAAGTAGTAGTTATATTAAATGGTAGTTATATGCAGCATAAAAAGAACTGTAAAGTTGTTTAAAAATGAAATGTAAGATTTAATTATGTGTTTTTTAGGCTAGTTTTAATGAGAAGTGTAAACTTTTACAATCTAAGTTGCATATTTTGCTTAAGAGATTTTGTTGCATGGTAAATAATCTATCTAAAACAAACCGCAATGCCATACAGTCAAGATGTTGTGAAATAGATGTAACGTATACAGTTCATATGATTTGTAACATGATTACAGTAGCCTGTTATTTTTGTATAACGCTCTGTCATTTGGAAAAATGAAATGATGCAATAAATATGGTCAGATAATATACATGTTTACAAGATGTCTAGGGAACACAGTGTTACAGACTGAACATATAGTATATACAATATTGTCATATGTTCACATTGAGGTCTGTATGTTTATAAAAACAAATATCTTCTTTTTTTATATATGTAATAATTTTATTCTTAGTATAATGTTGTGGCCACAATGTTGCAAAAAGCTTCTTTTCAGGAATATTTTTGTATTGGTGGCAAAGTGAATCAGCTTATATACATATGTTTATATTTTTTAAATTAGGCATTGGCATTTGGATGCTTCGTAAGCACCTGAATGTGGCCACTCGTGGCTTTTGGCTCTTTTGGGGACTGGATTCCTTCTTGTGAAAGTACAACACACTTGGAACTGGATTTCCGCAGATCTTAGTGTGTTGCAGATTCACAAGAAGAAATTTGGCTCTGAAAAGATCCGACCACCACAAGCAGCTGCTGCCTTCTGCATTTTGGTGCTAATGAAGAATCTGAATGCCAATGCCTAATTAATATATTGATGAAATGTGTTAGTCTCTGTAAAGCAGTGTTTCTTAACTCCAGCCCTCAGGACCCTTAAAGGGACAGTATACTCAAACATTTTCTTTCATGATTAGGGTAGAGAATACAATTTTAAACAACATTCCAATTTACTTCTATTACCTAATTTGCTTCATTCTTTAGATATACTTTAATGTAGAAATAGCAATGCACACAGTGAACCAATCACACAAGGCATCAATGTGCAGCTATCAATCAGCAGCTACTAAGCATATCTAAATATGCTTTTCAGCAAAGAGTATCAAGAGAATGAAGCAAAATAGAAAATAGAAGTAAATTAGAAAGTTGTTTATAATTGTATGCTCTTTCTAAATCGTGAAATAAAAAAAAATGGGTTTCATGTCCCTTTAATAGGCCAAATATTCACTATATCTTAACTATAATCAGCTGATGGCTGAGCTGTGTATTTCACCTGTGCTCTAGTTAAGATATAATAAATATCTGTCCTGCTGGCTGGGTTGGGGATACACTGCTGTAAAGTCATAGGTCTCTATAAACTAATAGATTCTATCAAGTAGTAACCTTGGTCTACTTATGCTTAAAAGCCTGTCCTGTTATCTCTTGTGAGGCAAGTTATGGATTGTAGCTAGTAATGTCACAATCTCCTGGTGTTTAAAGGGACATTACACACTAAATACATTTTTCATGCACCTCCCTCTAAGTATGGCTGACATCATTTTAAAACCAAGGTTTTACTGCGGGTATCTGAAGGAGAGTAGCTGCCAACAGTTCAGAAGTGGAATGCATTGAAACCTAGATTTTGTACGCGTCTGTCTGCCATATGTGTCAAAAGCTGTTTATCTTTCACTGCTGCGGTGTAGTCTTTGAGTAGATGAAAAGGAAATCGTTTTCAGGTTTTAAAATGGCCAATGTTTTGTTTGCTGGTTTGGAGAATCACATTCTAAAGCGTTGTCATACTGGAAGAAAAGTCATGCAGTACTTCTAGGTGCTATTCTAAATGACGCACAGATGCAGTGTGCACATTTTACACTTCCTGGTTTAAAACCCGAGGTATAAAGCTGTGAATTCTGCCATATTTAGGCTCAGATTCCAGGCTTTTAGAGTTAAAGGGACATCTAAACCAATGTTTTTCTTTCATTATTCAGAGAGACAACATCATTTTTAAAATAGTTTCCAATTTACTTCTATCAAATTTGCTTAGTTCTCATGTTCTTTGTTTAAAGGACCATTATGCAGTGAAACAAATAATACTTTACTCAAAACCTTAACTCTTAACCGTAACTACTATCCTAACCATATGTACACTTAGAATATAAATAAACTTATTTTTTAAACTTCTACTCACATTTTTTGTCGTCGTTGGACGCCATAATGCTCCTCCTCCAGAGAAGGGCAGAGCGAACTAGTACTTTAACGCCTTCGCCAAGCCGCTTCACCAATAGTGTGAGCTATGTAAATTTGTTATTTCTGTCCCACCATAATAATCCATGCGCTAGTCCGTATGTGCACTGCTCAGCCGTGCACAGCATTCATTTCGCACATGCGCATTTGATTTTATATTGACGTGCACGTTCATACACATCAGTTGACAACATAGAGTTGGCTGGTTAGGGAGCTGCACCTAGCATGTTTTAATTTTTTAACACAACGCGATCAGCCACTTTTCAGCTCTGCGGGCGGGTCAGAGAGCTGTGACAGCATTGCCGGGGTGACACGTAGTGTCGAGGGCAGCTGTCACATACTCATAGCATTGCCGGGGTGATACGCAGTAATGAGGGCAGCTGTCACATTCTCAGTATTGCCGGGGTGCCAATGAAACGCTTGCGATCGCGGCAGCGCACATAGGGATGCCGCGTACAGTGCTTCAGGTGAGCTGACATCACTGCCAATGAAATGCATGCATTCTTCATGAATGGGTCACGGTTGCGCGCATATGGAAGTGCGGCCAAACGTATTCTCATACAAACTAAGGGCTTGGTAAATAACACAAAAAAATGCAAGATCGTATGAAAATAATTAATACTAGCCTTTATTTTTTAAAGCTCAAAACAGTTACACTACATGTTCGGAACATACTTCATACAATCAGGATAAGAAAATATGGGTGTATAATGTCCCTTTAAGGGATACCTAGGTTGTGTGCACGTGCCTGAAACACTACATGACAGGAAATATTGCTGCTATCTAGTGCTCTTGCTAATGTATAACATTGTTGCAAAACTGCTGCCATATAGTGCTGCAGACACGTGCACATTCCTGAGTTTATGTCCCTGCTTTTCAACAAAGGATAAAGAGTACAAATAAAATTCGATAATAGAAGTAAACTGGAAAGTTGTTTAAAATTGTATGTTCTATATAAATCATGAAATAAAAATGTGGGTTTATGTCCCTTTAAAGGTGTGGTAGCTTGAAGCTCATCTCTGCTAATAGCCTGTCTGTTTGCATTAGCCTGCTGACTTGTGCACGGCAGTCACATCTGTAACATCTGGCTTTCCTACAGTTGGATTAGGTCAACATTAGGAAACCTAACAGGTGTGCTTTTCGCAACATATGTAAACGATGATTACTGATGACTACCTTTAGTGTTTCATAGCTTCTGCATTTTGTAAATAGGTTTTAGGGACTCAGGAGGGGGCAGTGTCACAGGTAGATAGTGGGCAGAGGATCATGGGTTTAACTGGGTGATCCATTGGTGTGGTTTGTAGGAGGGGCTAATGGAAAATTCTGTAAATGAGTACATACGGCTGTAACAGGGGGACAGATCACAGAATTAGGGACTGTCCATCTTAAATAAGATATGTGCAAATACAGATTTTAGTGTGTTGCACTTTAACAAGAAAAAACATGGCTCTGAAAATAGCTGAATGCTGCTAGCGGCCACCATATTCGCCATTCGTTTGTTCCCGAAATAGACAAATGCACAGGCCTAAAATGTAATGAATATGAAACAATATTACAATATGCATTTGTTTTACTTTATGGTGCTTATCCTGCTTGCCCTGGAGCGGCCAAAATGTAAATTCAGTAACCTAGATTTGCAGCAAAGTGTCTTAACCAGCTACTTACTACACAGTAATTGCTTAGATTAATAATAAAAAAAAAAAATTAAAGCAAACATACCAGAGTTTTCAAGTACCCTGTTAACACAATTTGCCAACTTTTGCAAATGAGACACAGAGAGAGAGATTTAAAGCATTTCAAATAATTTTGTATGTGAGCATTTAATTGCTGCTATACTATGCATATATTTAACAAAAATAAGTATTTTTCTATTTGGAATTGAAGTGAACAAACATTCAAATGGTCATATTTGATTAATACCCTGGTTTCATTGTCTTCACTCTCTGTGAATTTATCATGCACAAGACTGTGAGCCTAAAATCACAAAATAGGCGTAACTTTGTGCAGGCGAGCTGGGGCGTTATAATGATAAATTTTGTCTGTCGAAAAAAGCATTTACTCCCTATTTATCACAGTACATCCCTATAAATATTTACGCTACCATCTCTTGATTATTAAAAAAAAAACTTTTTTAGATAACTATTTAGCTTATATTTATATAATGTTTGTGCTGTTTTTGCCATATGTTGATAATTTTAAGATTGCATAAATATATATCACACAGAAAAAGTTCAGCACTCACTTACAAGCTCACAACTAAGATAAAAAGTAACAATGGAAGAGTTAGTTACCGCATCTGGCCAAATGGGACAAGCCCAGGTACCACGTCAAGGTCTCTTCCAAAACCTGTGTCCCTAAACAGCCACACAATGCAGGCTCACAGTCAAACAAATTGGGGTAAAAATGAAGGGTGCGCAGGCTTATGTAATCTCCCCAGACATATACAAAACACGAAATGAGACAGCACTCTCAGGCCGGACCGGGTACACATCCCATGACCCTGCAACATGCACAGCCCTGGGTGCAAAAACAGCACTCTCAGGAAGCTGCACCGTCCACTGAGCCACAGGCAGTTAACCCCAGACAGGTCTGGGTGCACGTCCCAAATGGGTAAATTACAAAAAATATATACGATAATATAGCACACAGAAAAAGTCCAGCACTCACTCACAAATAAGCTTATAGTCAATTCCACTAAAAGACTGTACTCGCTGGATTTTGGATATAAATACTTTTATTGTGGTAACGTTTCGGAGTCCTCAGACCCCTTCCTCAGACCAGAACGTTCTGGTCTGAGGAAGGGGTCTGAGGACTCCGAAACGTTACCACAATAAAAGTATTTGTATCCAAAATCCAGCGAGTGCAGTCCTTTACTGGAAGCGCAAATTTCTGGCAATAAGTCTCTTCTTGGCGCTGAGCCTTTAAAAAAATTAGTTTAAAGAAGAAAGTACTGCATCACAAGATGTAAAAGCATGTATTATAATGGTGTTTGCCTCAGTCTGTATGGGGAAATATACAACACGCAATTGAAGCCGAAATTTCAGTTCCCTATCAGCGCAAAGCAATGATTAATAAGAAACTGGGCGTATTTGTAATTACGCCTATTACTAACGTATATTGTTGCACTCGGGAGCGCGCCGGGAATCTAGCCTTTGAACTGGAACTGAGCCCATAGATTGGTAACAGCTGTGCTGTATTCAAAGGAACTGTAGGAATATTGTTTATAAAGATAGATAATCCCTTTATTACCCATTCCCCAGTTTTGCATAACCAACACAGTTATATCAATACACGCTTCACCTGTGTGATTACCTTGTATCTAAGCCTGTGCAGACTGCTCCCTTATTTCAGTTCTTTTGACAGACTTGCATTTTAGCCAATCAGTGCTGACTTATTGTGCTCACTCCCGTGGAGTTATTTATATCATCTATACGGTACACATGAACTAGTGCTGTATAACTGTGAAAAACTGACCAAATGCTCTGAGATAAGAGGTGGCCTTTAAAGGGACAGTAAACGCCAGAATTGTTGTTGTTTAAAAATGTAGATAATCCCTTTATTACCCATTCCCCAATTTTGCATAACCAACACAGTTATAATAATATACTTTTTACCTCTGTGATTACCTTGTATCTATGCCTCTGCAAACTGCCCCCTTATTTCAGGTCTTTTGACAGACATGCATTTTTAGGCGATCAGTGCTGACTCCTAGGAGCTTCACGTGCCTGAGCTCATTGTTATCTATATGAAACACATGAACGCCCTCTAGTGGTGAAAAACTGTCAAAATGCTTTCCGATTAGAGGCAGTCTTCAAGGTCTAAGAAATTATCACATGAACCTCCTAGATTTAGCTTTCAACTAAGAATACCAAGAGAACAAAGCAAAATTGGTAATAAAAGTAAATTTGAAAGTTGTTTAAAATTACATGCCCTATTTAAATTGTGAAAGATTTTTTTTACTTTATTGTCCCTTTAAGGGCTTAAAATTAGCATATGAGACTACCTAGGTTTAACTTTCAACAAAGAACATCAAGAGAACAAAGAAAATGTGATGATAAAAGTAAATTGGAACATTGTTTAAAAGTGTATGCCCTATCTGATTCCTGAAAGTTTAATTTTGACTAGACTGTCCCTTTTTTTTTTTTTTTTTTTTTTTTTTTTTTTTTTTTTTTTGGGTGCCAGGTCACCATGGTGACAGAATATATATATATTTTTTTTTTATTTTGTGGTGTCTGCAAGCACTGTTCCCTGTCTTTATGTGCAGTGACTCTGAGGGAATTGGCCAGAGCTGTGTAGCATTATTGTGTTAGTGCTGTGCTCCCAGGAACCTTGCCTGCCTGAGGTTGTTAAGGGGGAATTGCAGTGCTTAGCTGCAGGAATCTTGTGTCTATATGAGGAGGAGAGGAATGAGGTCTCTGTATACTCTTTTGTGCACTTATGAAATCTCATGATTTTGAATTATATTGCCATTTATAGAACATAACTGTAACATTTAATCTTCTAAGTCCAATGTGTGAAATAAAAAAATAATGTATATATTTATTAACAGAAAAGGAGGACTCGCTCATATGTTGCGGCTGCCAGGGTTCTTAATCCAAACATCATAATAGAATATGCTAATTTTATATTGATGAAGTCCAGTGAGTGCTCCTTTTCTTGCATGTGTGTAAATATAGGTTATTCACTTTTTACTGAAGTCAGTCTAACAGTTTGTATAAGTTGCAGTGTGAAATATAGTAGATTTGCTCTCTATTGAAATCGGTCTAGTAGTAGCAGTGTTGAAGCGGTAAATATTGAGCACCCCCTTGAAGTTGGAGTGCTGCAGTGTTGCCTGGAGTCACTAAGAAGAAACTCGGGCAATGTGCTGTGATTTTTGCTTTTATGTTTGCCCCTGCTTGATTCACCGCCGTTCCTTAATAATGTAATCCTAGTAGGCTCAGTGTGGTCTCTCCTCCTTTCTCCCGGGACCCCTGTGAAGCTTGTGCCTCTGTTCTTCTTACTGAATCAATCCCTTAGAAAGAAAAATAAAGGCACAGTCAGGAGCTCCGGTATAGAGGAGGGGAGACCACACTGAGCCTACTAGGATCATTTAATGCAGAGCTAGATCTTCTCAGACACCCCCAAAAATAAACCATGCATGTAAATTCTGGGGTGCAGACCCCCAGCACACTGTAATTAAAATCCCAGTGCAGCGCTAAAAGTTACCCATTACTTGAAGGGCAAAGTGTTAGGACTTGTTCTCGTTCTTCTTTCTCTTAGTATCTTTATTTGAAAAGCAGGAATGTAAGCTTAGGAGCGGGCCCATTTTTGGCTCAGCACCTGGATAGCGCTTGCTGATTGGTGGCTAAAAGTTTTTCTCAAACTTTGGGTTTCTCACTGAAATTATTCACATAGTGCTTGTGCAATCATGACACAAATGATTATAAAAGATTTTTTGGGATCCTCTTTGTTCATAAATAGCAGACATACATGGCTTTGCCATTGGTTTTTGGTAATTAGTAAAACATACACACGGCTGCAAATGTCCACTAGTCCTGGATGAGTATGAAATTTGCTTTTGTTTCCCCCCTTTATTTTTTAACATTGTGTGGACCAGTAAGTTTTTTTTTTTCTTTCCCCTCTGAACAAGTAATTAGTCTTCCTTGACTAGTAAGTAAAATTAGCTTACCTTGTTTGTCAGCATCCTATGCCATAGTCCCTACAACAGCTATTTAATATAGGGCAGAATATTGATATATTGAAGGAGATGGTAGTTTTATGTTACAACAGGACTTTATACAAAACCGATCTGTCCTAATATTGCGAGAAAAAAATCAAGTTTGTTGCATTTAGTGGTTTCATTAATTTAGAGCACCAAGTGAAATCGTTTAGCAGGTGATGAGGCGCAGTATTTTTACAATGCAGCTGTTTATTTCTGAAGCAGATTAAGACTTTTCCTTATACCCTTAACAGACCAGGGGCTCCATGTACGAAGCAGTGAAAGCCTTCGCGGGGCAGGTTCGTATATGCGAGCCTGCTTCCCGCAATGTAAGACATTAGACCGCTGCTTCCTACTCCCTACGCCACCTCTTAGGTGGCGAAGCAAAATCACAAAGAGCTCGCTCTCTCTCGGTGATTGACAGCCCCTTCAGTCGCGTGATTGGTCGCGCGACTGAAGGGGCGGGCATTACACACTCCGCTGAGTGTGTAATGATACATACGGGCAAGCGGATCAATAGATCCACTGCCCGTGTGTAGCGGAGGCGGGCGGACAGCTTCGCGAGTTAAGAAGCTGTCCGCCCGCCTCTTAGTACATGGAGCCCTAGGTGTAAAGAATGTTCTCTACCTAAAAGCTTCTAAGCATAAGTGAGTCAGTCACACTGATAGACATTTATTACCCAACATAAGGAAATACTTGTAAGGGGGGCTAAAATCCACTGCTCTAAATGGTACCAACCATTATACATTCCTTATGCAGCAATTTTAGCTGTGCTGTTATTTGATGGTGGCAGGGACAATACTGCAGATACACTGTAACTGTGTTTTAAAGATACTGAAAGCTCTGGGGGAAAAAGTGACTTAGCTTATGAAAACTTTATTGTTCGGCCCACACACACATGCATTTAAATATTTATGTTCTATGTCTTTAGATGTTAATATTTCCCAGATAAAGTTTATTTCTTCCAAAAATGTAACTTTTGTGAAGTTGATGGAAGGGGGAGCTGTAGGCTGCCTGACAAGTAAATAAAACAGATGATTTAAATTATAAAAAACAAACCTTACATTAGCTGATTCATTTTCCTTCTAAAAATAGAGTTGTATGGGCAATCATAAGACCTTAGTTTGGTCTAAGCCTTGACTTGAAATCCATGTAACCATTTAAACAAACATATCTGGAGTATGAGTTATTTAAACAGAAAAAAACCCCAAAGCATGTTTTATTTTTGTCTCCCCCCTTAGTGAACTGTTGACTAGCTTTGCTTGAAATATGGCAGGTGATGTTCCTTAACAATAGCGCTTGTTTAAGAAGTCATTTTCCTTTAGGGTAGGAATGATCGTGCATGATTTGTGTATTGTGTGTCTGACCTAGGCCTTGCACTATATTGTAAAAATCAGTTTCTCTCTGTCCCCTGTCTCTCTTATACTACTCCTAATACATCCTATATAATTTGTATTTGATTTCTAGAAGCTGGTTAATTCATTCCTTTCAGTAATGCACAAATCAGTGTTTGCTCAATAAATTAAGTTACAAATTTGCTTTCTTCTTTTGATATCCTTTTGTTGAAGGAGCAACAGTATACTTCTTGGAGCTAGCTGAACATTTGGGTGAGCCAATGACAAGTTGTTATATAAGTGCAGCCACCAATCGGCATCTAGCTCCCACTAGTGCATTGCATTGCTGCTCATGAGAGAGAATGAAGCAAATTAGATAATAGAAGTAAATTGGAATGGGTATCTCGGAGGCTCTAAGCCAGGGTGCCAGGACCTTATTTCCCTGGCACTTGGGCTTGTTGAGCCCTAGGCATGGCTAACCTAAATTATATTAACCATAACTGGAGACCTGCAACCTTTTTTATTATGCAGCACCCAATGGTCTTATCCGCCTACTCCTAATCATTACAAAGCCAAAACTAACACCAAAGAAACGTTTGACTGCACAACTAATCAATCAAAATGGTTACCATTAAATACCATAAAAAAAATGCAGGGTAGTAGGGGGGATCACCGGGTTCCATATATTTACTGCTCTTGTCAGCATTGAGCTTATATCTTCCTTGCGTTTGGTGTCAGAATACTACGTCTATATGTGTGTGTATACAGTATGTGTGTGTGTATGTATATATATGTGTGTGTATACAGTATATGTGTGTGTATGTATATATATGTGTGTGTATACAGTATATGTGTGTGTATGTGTATATATATGTGTGTGTATACAGTATGTGTATGTATATATGTGTGTGTATACAGTATGTGTATGTATATGTGTGTGTATGTATATGTGTGTGTATGTATATATGTGTGTGTGTGTATGTATATATATGTGTGTATACAGTATGTGTATGTATATATGTGTGTATACAGTATGTGTATGTATGTATGTGTATGTATATATGTGTGTGTATACAGTGTGTGTGTATACAGTATATGTGTGTGTTTATGTATATGTGTGTGTGTATACAGTATGTGTATGTATATATGTGTGTGTATACAGTATGTGTATGTATATATGTGTGTGTGTATACAGTATATGCGTGTGTGTATGTATATATGTGTGTATGTGTGTGTATGTATATGTGTGTGTATATACAGTATGTGTGTGTGTGTATACAGTATGTGTATGTATATATGTGTGTGTATACAGTATGTGTATGTGTATGTATATATGTGTGTGTATACAGTATGTGTATGTATATATGTGTGTGTATACAGTATGTGTGTATATATATATATATATATATATATATATATATATTTATATTAGGGCTGGGCGATATGGGGGGGTGTCGTGATTTTTTTTAATTTTTTATTTTTTTTTAAATTACTATAACACCTTAATTTTTCAATAAAACGTTTATTTAACACTACAGAATCTTACTGTACATGTTTCTCAATGTCCAATACACTCTTGGAGCATAAAAATTAACACTTATAATTGGAGGAAAAATATAAAAATAAAAAAAACTTGTTGTGCACTGCACCACTGTGTACTACTACTGATGATTAATGATCTATCTTCTGGGAATCTACACTTGACTCAACTAAATTAAATTATATATTAAATAAATATAAATAATAAATATAATATTACATTTATCATCTATCTATGTAGTAAGTAACTCTATATATCATTCATCCTCTATAATCTATCTACCAGATAGATGAAAGAGAGCAGTACGTAGTAGATATTATTATAATATATTCAACATAATGTTACCAAAATATATACAGTATATCATTTTATAATTCACTTCACAATACATCCTACAAACAACCCTTAATGAACATTTATAATATATATATAAATAAAATATATTGTATTATTATAATATGTAATCAAACTCAATGTTAAGCGTCACAGAAGTTTAAAGTGCCTTACTGATTTTTTTATTTTTTTTTTACAATATTCACTTTATTGCTCACAACTTTGAGCTGTCCCACTGCCACACCACAGCTTGACCACTGCCACAACACTTCCAGATGACTCCCACACACTCTTCAATCTCTTCCAAAATGGCCGTTTCGCAGGCATTCCCAGGGCCGCACACTGGTCCGCATCCGTTTTCATGACGATCGCAAGATTATTTTTTTTAATTGATTTTTTTAAATTGCGTACTCTCACGGTTTTAAAACTGCAGCGATTTAATCATGGTTTAAAACCGCATCCGTGATTAATTGTGCAGCCCTTATATGTATATATCTCTATCTTTATCTCATCCAATGTAAGATATATCTTGTGCTTCCTATAGAAAGTGCAATTTCTGATTACATGGGGCATTTTTCTGTTTTGCAACAGGATTTTCATCACTCGTGAGTCACAATGTGTGGTATTTACCGGTCTTGTTAGACAGGATTGATTTATTCTGCTGCATTGTTGTTTTTCTGGTTTATGATTTAGAAAAGCAGAATGTACTTGATACTTTCACAGCATTGTGTTTGGTTTGGCGAATAATCGTTGTTGTCTAGTTGACCTGATTAACAAAAAAGAAGCTGACCACTACATCTTCCCACTAGTGCACAGTGTTACAAGTCATTGAAAGAAAAAATAAACCCATCCCACAAGACTTGTAGCAGTCATAATGTAATTATGTTATAGGGAAGTGTTTTGTTATCGTCATTTTAAATTTATTCTCTGGATAAATGACTGCTAGTGACTGCTGTTTATCACACTGTTGTCTCAATGCGTTGGCGTTGCCTATGTTTGCGTTATTTATGTAGGGAAAAAAAACCTGTATACAAAATGTGTTCTGATTTGTTACATTGGAAGATTAGTTATGATTACTTTACATAATTGAGATCGAATGATCTCTTAGCAATGAGATATTTATCGGACTACATTTTGAGCCAACTTGCTCTTAATCATGTAAATATCCATACAAACTGAATGCTTATCCCAAGATTTAATAGTCTTCTTCTTTTATTTTTTAATGGTTATTGGTTTAGTATGAAACCTATATATTTTAAAAAAAAAATGCTATTGGTATGTGATATATAAGCTTGTTTCAAGACATAGTCAAAGTGGTTCACAAATGGCTTGACAATTCCAGGATCCAAGGGGACCTGGCTCCTAGAAATGTACTTCATGGTCCTAACTTTGTTAGACTTCAATCTAAATCTATATATTACTTTAATAGCTTGTAGGTCTCATAGGAATTGGCAAACCCCATTGTTACTAAATCTATGACCTTATGTAAAAAATATCTGTAGCTCACAGCAGTTAATTGTGTGTCAAATACACATACTAGCAATAATAATGTGTATATATAATACTATTTTATTATGTGCAAAAATGTGTTATTTGGCCAACAGTTAAAATAAGTTGGAATCATTTGTCTGAAATTCAATCATCCAGCAATCATCAAGGCAAATGAGAGGATGAATACAACATTCATTAGTTTCTATATTTTATGAGAAATAGGGATGTGCATTAGGATAATTCGTTAGCGGAAGAAGGCTCTTTTCGAGACGGATTTCTTCTTGTGAAAGTGTAGCAGCACACTAAGAAATGGATTTGCACAGATCTTTGTGTGTTCAACTTTCACAAGAAGAAATCAGTCTCCAAAAAGAGCTAAATGCCATAAGCAGCCTCCTTCCACATTACGGTCCTAACGAAGGATCCGACTGCGCATCCCTAATTAGAACGAATAAATGATAGGAGGAACAAATGTTGCATTCTTTTTAGCTTTTAAGTTTTTTAAATTTATGCATAGGCTAGAATGTACCATCCTTGCAGGCAAACAGGTTCGCAAGTAGTGCAATGCCGCCCCCTGCTTCCAACACAACCAGTTGTGTTAGAGCGCAGGGTATGTCAGTCACCCTAAACTAGTGAGTGTTGGGGCAATTTGATCTGGACACCTCTGAGGTGGCAGAGAGACAGAGGACGTAGTTTCTACTCCTTAAATATGTGGCAGTGCTCACTCATGCGCCCCTGCTCCACAAAGCCAAAGAAGCTGCAAATGCAGCTTCATAAATCTAGCCCATAGTGTACAGAATTTATGCACAACATTTCAAAATATCTGTGTACAGAAGACCATTTTTAGTGAAACATGCAGGGTTAGCAAATATAAAGCTTAATTTTCTAGGTATTCTTTGTTGAAGAAGCAGCATTGCATTACTGGGACCTAGATAACACATATGGGTGAGCCAATAACATGAGGCGTATATGTGCAGCCACCAATCAGCAGCTCCTAAACCTACCTAGGTATCTTTTTCAACAAAAGATATTGAGAACAAAACAAATTATATAAAAGAAGTAAATTGGAAATTTATTTAAAATCACATGCTCTATCTGAATCATGAAAGAAAAAAATGTGGGTTTCAGGTCCCTTTAAATATTTTTACCTGGTTTCCTTTACTGTGGCCAATTAAGTCATATGTAAATGAGCAACTTGATTGAAACAAGCACTTTGTAACAAATCTCAGCATTTTAAAGTATGCAATGTGCGCTCCTGCCTTTCTGTGGTGGATTAGACAACATTTTTATAATCATAAATACAGGTAAAAAAAAAAGTAGCAAAATAATGTACATTGCATTTTTACTATGCTTGTATCATTTTTGACTATTTTTGAGTTTCATGTACTTTAATAACTACCCTACAGACCAAGCTAGGGTAGGGTGTGTGTTAGGCTGCAAATGAAACACAAATTATAAACTGCATAATAATGTACATTGCTATCTAAGAATAATTTTGCAATGAATAATGCAGTTTAAGGGGTTACTGACCAGGGGTCTTCTACAGCCCATCCTAACTGGGAATGGATCGGGGTGCAGACCATTGATAGCTGTAGCTACACATATTCGTTCTGATGGCAGGGCCGCCATCAGGTGGGAAAGGGGTCGCTTGTTTCAGGGGCCCTGAGCCTGTTTTCACTGTAAGAGACCCAGTAACACAAAAGGTATTCCAACCTCCAAAGTTAAAAAAGACCTTTATTGTTTGACATAGGGTCCAGAGAGCAAAACATACAACGTCCCAGGCCTGCCTTAGGCCCTTAGTCATGTAATCATTTAACTTTGGAGGCTGGAATACCTTTTGTGTTACTGGATTACTATTGGATGTGGCAAGTCCTACATTCCGTGCCCCTCAACTAAGAGACAGGTGTGCTGTTTTCCAAAACCTTTGTGAAGTTATCACTGTAAGAGACCCCCACCCCATAGTTTTTCGCTACTTCCTTTTTATTCCTCTGTTCTGGCAGACCGTGTCATTGTGGAGTTTGGGGATCTAGTTTTCTTCCACCTCCAAGTTTAATCAGCTGCAGACTTTTATTTATACTGCCCCCTCTTCCTAAGACCCTGCTGTGTCAATCTGCTGTAACAGGTGATTTTCCTTTACTGGGGGCCCTTAACTTGTTTTTTTTACCCAGGGGCCTCATGGGTTGTTAGTCAACCCTGGTACAGCTTTATTTTGTCAAATGAGCATATTGTGTTTCTTCCCTACTGATTTTCCCGCCCCCCCCCCCCAATAACAAAGTAATTCTTACTAACCAATCACAACATAATACCTATATATATCATGAATTGGCATTTGCACATGAGCACATTAGGAAGGAGCTTGGAGTAACCTTTTTTTTTTTTTCTCCTCCTCCCTTAAAGGAATAGAAAGGTCAAATTTGAAATTGAAGCATTTTTGCTAAATATTTCCATTAGCAAAAATGCTAGTAAACCTTTTTTTTTTTTTTTATAGAAGCCACCATTGACTCTCTGTTTTGGGGTGGCGTTTGAATACTGGTGCAAAGGCTCTCACAGGATATGTGTGTATGCCACATAAAAACAGTAATAACTTTTACTAGAAGCAGTTTTGCTAATGGACGTATATTGCAAAAAATGCTTTAATTTTAACTTGAAATACACCCATGCACATTTAAATTTTGATCTTGTTTGGCATGGATTCCAGCTTAGTTAATAAATACTAATGTATTAAACAGGTATTGCAACAAACCAACATATATTCCTTTCTAAACTCCATCTAATATCTAAATATAATTATATTTAAATATACACACTAATATTCACACCTAAACTACCTAGTATGCCCCACTGCTTTTCCAAACCATGTTTTTCATATCATGATTGTTTAAAACTGATAGTCCACCTTAAAAGAGTAACTGATTAGAGACCAGGTGAGGCAAGAGGGGGAGGTAAACACGGGTTGACCGAAAATTAGATAACCGAAAAAGCACAATCTTCAGAAGCATTTTGCTTCAAATAATAATGAAATATTTTATACATTGTTGGCAAAGTCTGTTTATCATTTTCCATCTGTGCTATAACCATTTCTCTCCAGGTGACTATCATTTGAATGAATAATTCACACATTCTGCTTAAACACCTGTGATATGAGTTACACCTTTAAAACTAGGTGTGGAATTGTGCTTAGAATATTTTTTACTTTAACGGGGGGGAGGGGGGCATGCTAAAGCAATTACAAAATGCTCAAATCAATTAGACCATTGTAATATTGCATGAATGCACCTTGCTAACTCCGTGTTTGCACCCGCAAAGGGGTTACATTTAAATTCCCTCTCAGGAGCCGCAATACATTGAGCTCTTGCTCAGAACCGGTTTTTCATCTCACCAGTTACATAGAGACCTTCCTGTAATAGTGAAGTCAAAATGTAACTTTATTATTCAGAGTCTGTCATTTTTTAACCAGTTCAGTGCTCATGTTGAGGGGTTCTCATCATGCGCATGACAAGCAGTTCTCGTCATTCAAGGGAATCGTAGATCAGAAGCTTTTTATGGTGATCCCCTGCACTACAGCCTGGTGATCGTTAGTGGTCTAGTGGGAAGCATTCCTCAAGCCTTAAATTGGAGTGCCAGTGACATCGCAGAGCCACTAAAGCGGAAACGGAGCTGGGTGGAGGGAGGTGAGTCAAACCCCTCGATCTCAGCTCCCTTAGCAGCGACAGACGGTTCGGACCACTCATTTGAAAGAGAATTGCCTGTTCTTTCAAAGGGTATTGTAAAGCACTGAGTCCCAAAAAGTAAACAAAATGTTTTAAAAGTTACAAAATAGGATTTTTACTGGGAATGTGAGCTTTAGCGTCCTATAATAAAAATCAGAAAAGTTTATTTTCAAGTGGATACGTCCATTTAAAAAACAAATGTACAGTTTGCCTGTATAGCTAGGTGATCACTGTTATGAAAGCAATCACCTGGCAAAAAAAATTGCTTTCTACTACTGATAACAATTTAGTAAGGTGATCACCTGGCTGTTTGTTTAAAATGTTATTTACTATATATATATAATTTGTTGCAGCCTCCCCATCTGCATTGAAATATAAATATAATAAATGTATATTTGATTCTGTTGGGTCTGCTGAAAAAAAAAATGTCTAATGTGTAAGTCACTTGCTATACATATGACTAAGATTAGTGTCTAAATGTGCAGCAAAAAAAAATGTTCAAAGTTGCTTTAGCACAGGGGTGTGAAAAAGGATTAAGCTACAGTCTAGACCCAATACATAATTTTAATTATTGTTACATACCAAAGAAGCAGCCTGCAACGGGCCCCACATCTATAAGCTTGTAACAAATAAATGAAACATTTGAAATATTAATCATTAGTTGGGAGCTGAAAATGGTTGCTAAGCTCCGCCCACTTATTGCACATATTTTGGTATGTTACGTTTTTCCAATCACAATCGACTCTCAAATACGTTTTCCTACTCTCGTGCTGATTTGTGCATCTGCAATTTAAATAACTGAAAAATAATAAATGTGCACTGCTAAACTGTCATACAAGAAAACCAATAACTGGACAACAAGAAAGCTGAGGGCGGAGCTGCTCATTTTCAGCTGCTAACAAACTATGATTATTTAAAAGTTTCATGTACTTCTTACAAGTTTATAGATTTGGACCCCATTGCTATATGCTTGTTTCATATGTAACAATAAGTAATACAGAATAAGTATTGGATTTAGCCTGTACCTTTAGCAGCAAAGGGGTTAAACAACTGACCAATTTACTTCCATTATCTAGTTTGCATTGTTTTCTTGGTATCCCTTGTTAAAGAGTAAACCTTTGGAACATGCATGTGTTAGCAGTCTAAGGTAGCAATGTTTGCAATTATGTTTAACATTGCTGAAAACATTGTTGCAAACACTGCTGGCAGATAGCTAAAGACACGTCCATGCTTCTGAGCTCACCTAGGATTACTCTTGACCAAATGATACCAAGAGAACTAAACAAAACTGATTTAAAGGGACAGTCTAGTATAAATTAAACTTTCATTATTCAGAAAGGACTTTTAATTTTAATCAGCTTTCCAATTTACTTTTATCATCAAATTTGCTTTTTTCTCTTGGTATTAGAAACATAGAAACATAGATATTGACGGCAGATAAGAGCCATAGGCCCAGCAAGTCTGCCCCACCTTACCTAACAGTATAAACTTATCTAGTTCGTAGGATAGCCCTATGCTTGTCCCATGCATTTTTAAAGTCCCCCACAGTGTTTGTTGCTACTACCTCTTGAGGAAGTTTATTCCATAAATCAATCACTCTTTCTGTAAAGAAGTGCTTCCTCAAATTACTCCTGAATCTACTACCCTTTAGCTTGAGCTCATGACCCCTTGTTCTTGAATTTTCCATTTTATGTAAAATACCCACAGCCTCAGTTTTACTAAACCCTTTAATGTACTTGAAAGTTGCTATCATATCACCTCTTTCCCTTCTCTCCTCTAAGCTATACATATTTAGATCATTGAGCCTATCCTGGTAAGTTTTATTTTTTAGACCATGTACCATTTTGGTAGCCCTCCTTTGCACAGATTCAAGTTTGTTAATATCCTTCTGAAGATATGGCCTCCAGAACTGCACACAATACTCAAGATGAGGCCTAACTAATGATCTATAAAGTGGCATAAGAACCTTACTATTTCTGCTGCAAATACCTCTACCAATACATCCAAGCATTCTGCTAGCCTTACTCGCTGCCTTACTACATTGTTTACTAAGTTTTAAATCATCTGAAATAATAATTCCCAAGTCCTGTTCCTCGTCTGTAACAGTCAGTAAAGTGTCATTGAGTCTGTAATTAACATTTGGATTTTTCTTCCCTAAATGCATTATTTTACACTTTGCTGTGTTAAACTTTAGATCCCAGTCGTTTGTCCAATCCTCCAATTGTTGTATATCACTTCTCATTTTGTCTACCCCCCCTGGAACATCCACTCTGTTGCAAATTTTTGTATCATCTGCAAAGAGACATACTTTCCCCTGTAGCCCTTTGCTGATATCGCAGATAAATATGTTAAACAAAACAGGCCCCAGAACTGACCCCTGAGGAACACCACTAGTAACAGCCCCCTCTGCTGAATGAACTCCATTTACTAAGACACTTTGTTTTCTGTCCTTAAGCCAGCATTCCACCCAGTTCACAATTTTTGAATCTAGACCAAGGAGATATAGTTTGTGAATAAGTTTATTGTGTGGGACGGTGTCAAATGCTTTGCTGAAATCTAGATATGCTACATCAACTGCTCCTCCCTTGTCTAATACTTTTGTTACATAATCAAAGAAGTCAATTAGATTAGTCTGACATGATCTCCCTGAAGTAAAACCATGCTGATTTTGGTCCTCTAAATTGTTTGTCTTTATGTAAGTCATAATTCTTTCCTTTAAGAGGCTTTCCATTAATTTCCCTACTACTGAAGTTAAACTAACTGGCCTGTAGTTGCCAGATTCTTCTCTACTGCCCTTTTTATGAAGAGGTATTACATTTGCTATTCTCCAATCATCTGGGACAGCTCCTGTTAATAGTGACTGATTAAACAGATCAGTTAATGGGACAGTTAGCACTGAACGAAGTTCTTTTAAAACCCTTGGATGAATATTATCAGGACCCACTGCCTTTGTAACATTTATTTTTGATAATGCTAACAAAACCTCATCCTCTGTAAAAAGATTACTGTTAAGCTTGTTTCTATTTTGCATAGCATCCCTTAATGTAGACATTGTATCTTCACAATCTTTAGTGAAAACAGAACAGAAGTAATCATTGAGACAGTCTGCAATCTGCTTATCTCCTTCTATTATTCTACCATCAACTGATTTCAATTTTACTATTCCTACCTTATTTTTTCTTCTTTCACTGATATATCTAAAGAATGTTTTGTCCCCATGTTTTACTGACTGTGCTATCTTCTCTTCTGCATCAGCTTTAACCTTCCTAATTAACTGCTTAGTCTTTTTTTGTTGGAGTCTCCATATTTTCATATCATCATCTGCTTGTGTGTGTCTGTAATTTTTATAAGCTATCTTTTTTGTCTTTACAGCATGTGCTACTTCTTTGGAAAACCAAATTGGTTTCCGCTTTCTTTTACTTTTACAGACATGTCTAATACAGTGTGCGGTTGCATCTAAAATGGCACCTTTCACAAATTCCCACTGTTCTTGAACCCCTGTAATAAGATTTTTCCCCTTTAAATAGTTTTTTAGGTATTCTCCCATTAATGAAAAATCTGCCGTCCTAAAGTCTAAAACTTTTGTTTTAGTCTGGGTGTACAGTTCCTGAACATGAATACTAAACCAAACAGATTGATGATCACTGGATCCTAAGTTCTCACCTACAGACACATCTGAAACTGTATCACTGTTTGTAAGTATTAGATCTAATATAGCTTCCTTACGAGTTGGTTCCTTGACTAATTGTTCAAGTGATTCCCCTAGCAGAGATTCAAGAATATACCTGCTTCTAGCCGATCTAGCAGAAGGAATCTTCCAGTCTATATCTGGCAAATTAAAGTCCCCCAGTACTATAACCTTACCCTTCATGGTCATTTTGGTTATTTCATCTAATAACAGATTGTCCAGTTTTTCATCCTGCAATGGAGGCCTATATACAACCCCTATTCTAAAAACATTTTTATCTCCAATTTCCAAAGTCACCCAAATACTTTCCACCTCATCATTTGTTCCTACAATTTCAGTAACCTTTATATTTTCATTTACATACAAAGCAACTCCTCCACCTTTCTTTCCTACTCTGTTCTTTTTAAATAACCTGTATCCAGGTATGACTATGTCCCAGTCATGCAAATCATTGTACCATGTTTCTGTTATAGCTACTAAATCCAAGTTGTCCCTAGTCATTATTGAAATGAGTTCAGGTAATTTATTTCCTAAGCTGCGAGCATTTGTGCTCATGGCACGAAGAATTTTTCTACTAGAATTTCTAGAATTGTTACTTGGACTAACAGTTTTGGCATGCTGTGGGGGGCAGGTGGATATATTAATGCTACCCCCCTTTATTAGTTTAAATGATTTCTAATAAAGTATTTGAACTCCTCTCCCAGATACTCTGTTCCTTTAGCATCCAAATGCAAGCCATCTCTCCTAAATAACCTAGTATCTTTCCAAACAGAGCTATAATGGCCAATAAAACCAAATCCTCGTTCCCTGCACCACTTATCTAACCAAGAATTAAATGTTGTTATCCGCTCCATCTTTCCTGCTTCCTGGTCATACACAGGTAAAATAGCAGAAAATGATAGAGTTGATGCCACAGTCTCTAAATGATTACCTAGGTCACAAAACTCTTTCTGAACAGCAGCAACATGATTACTAGCCAGATCATTTGTTCCTAAATGAACAATCACATCCAACTCACTTCCCTTTCCTGCTGCCTTAACAATTCTCAAAATACGAAAATACTAAACAGGTAGGCTCATATGCTAATTTCTAAGCCTTTGAGGGCTGCCTCTTATCACATGCTTTTTAAATTCCTTTTCAACACAAAGAGACAGAAAGTACACGTGGGCCATATAGATAACACTATGTTCAGGCACAGGGGGTTATTTAAGATTTAGCACAAAACAATGCTAAATTTAAGACAATAAATAATAAACAGTCAGTCATGTGATCAGGGGGCTGGAAGAAGGTTCTTAGATACAAGGTAATCACAGAGGTAAAAAGTATATTAATATAACTGTGTTGGTTATGCAAAACTGGGAAATGGGTAATAAAGGGATTATCTATCTTTTAAAACAATAACAATTCTATGGTAGACTGTCCCTTTAAGTAAATTGTATCAATCTAATCCATTTAAGTAAAACTTTGCATTTTCACTGTTCCTTTAAGGTACATTTTTAAGTGCGTTTTTTTTTTTAAACTTATTAAAACAGGAAAGGAGTTTTGAGTGTTTTCTAGCTGTTTTACGATAGTATAGGAATTTAGCGCACATACAGAGTGAATTATGACTGCACATCCTTACATAGAGGCATATTTTAACTGCCAGATAATAATAAAAAAATATTCTTAATTTCACTGGGTGAAATATACATACACATATACCTTGTGTTTGTTAGTTTGCCAAGCCTAGTCTAAAAAGTTTACAGTTTAAGATTACAGGGATATAAAAGTTAAAAAGAAAATGGAAAATATATTAGTTATACAAGCAAAAGTACAATAGTAAAAAGTTATTTGTGTTTAAAGGACCAGTCAATACAGTAGATTTGCATAATCAAAATGCACGATTAAAAGACAATAAGAACTTAGTCTGAACTTCAAATGAGTAGTAATTTTTTTTCTGACAGATTTCAAAGTTGTCTTTTTCCACTCCCACTGTATCATGTGACAGCCATCAGCCAATTACAAATGCATATACGTATATTCTGTGAATTCTTGCACATGCTCAGTAGGAGCTGGTGACTCAAAAAGTGTAAATATAAAAAGACTGCACATTTTTTTTAATGTAAGTAAATTGGAAAGTTGTTTATAATTACATGCTCTCACAGCCAGCATTCCCAACTCTACAGTAAATCTACACTCGCTAACTTAGCATTACATAACATTTGGAGAACACTGCACCAGACAGACAAAGATTACACTTTCTATTCATCCCCTCACAACACCTACTCACAGATCGACTACATATTCAGACTCAACAGGCCTGACAATGTCTCTTATTGTGACATTGGATTAATAACCTAGTCTGACCATGGACTGGTGACTTGCTCCATACTGTGACCAGATATACCGATCTCTTAACTCCAATATGTCTTATATAACCCCTTATTTAGAAATGACACCCAGAAAGCCATGACTGAATGCTTAACAATCAACTCACCATCATCTTCTACCACAATGAACGTGTGGGAAGCCCATAAAAGTGTAATGTGAAGTGAATTAATAAAACACAAAGCTAGACTTCTAAAAATGTACCGGGAAAAACATGCCAACCTTTTGTCTAAAATAACCTCATTAGAAGAAAAACATAACCCCCCCCCCCAAAAAAAAAAAAAATGATGACAAAACAATCTCCCTAACACACACCAGTTTAGAACTTAAACAACATCTCACAGAAGTACATCAATGTAAAGCACTTTCCCTAAAACAGCAATATTACGAAGGGGGTAACAGGCCGGGGAAAATGCTAGCAAGAACCCTTTGCAGAAAGCAACTTAGTTCATATATACACTCAACTGCGGAAGGCACTATAATACAAAGTAGCTCACAAATAGCAAAAACCTTCTGAGCTTATTACAGTGCTCTATACAGTATAAACAACCACAACACAGACACCCTAAAACAAGGGGAAAACAAAACTACAACTAACTGACAAATATATCTAAGACTGCCATACCTAGATGGGAAAACCACTGACATTTTAGACTTCCCAATAACCACAGAAGAACTAACACAAGCAATCAAAAACATCCTGACAGTAAAAAGCCCAGGTCCAGAAGGGTTCACCCTGGGATATTATAAGATATTCCAGGACACACTGCTCCCCACAATGCTCAAATTATTTAATGATTGCTTCCCCACCTTAAAGTGAATGTAAATTTTGATGCTAAAGTGCCTGGTTTTTCAAACTTCGATTAAAAACAGGGGCACTTTAATTCATCAAAATTTACATTTCACTCCTGTTGTGAAAAAAAACTTACCTTTTAAACTTCACAGAAGCTCCAGCTTCCTCCACCCGTTTCAAAGCCTCTTCCTGGGTCTAAAATGAGGCATCCAGCTTCCTCCAATCACAGCATTGAATCAGACACTGATTCCCCCAGGGGGGAAGCTGTGATTGGAGGATGACCTATCAATCATTTCTGACATCAGAAATGGCTTGTGAGACCGGAGAAAGCTGGAACTGCTGTGAAGTTTAAAAGGTAAGTATTTTTTCAGAACAGGAGTGAAATGTAAATTTTGATGAATTAAAGTGCCCCTGTTTTTAATCAAAGTTTTAAAAACCGGGCACTTTAGCATCAAAATTTACATTCACTTTAAGCGCAAAATGCTGGAGAGGATGCGATGGAAAGGGATCCCTGCTCTATATATGGTGGTCCTGCCCGAAACTGAATTGTTTCTGGTCAGAGATTATTGGTATCATATCTGACAAACTAAATGTAATCATGCCTAATATTCCTGAGGTCATACTCTTTCACGCTCTGCCCAAACTTAAAGATGAAGCTAAACTAACCCTTCTTCTAATAATGCTTACTGGAGCTAAAAAGCTCATCAACAAAAAATGGAAAACCCAGTCCATTTCGACTGAATGGCATTCTCAGATAACCATCTACTAATATTACAAAGATACCATTACTTTAAAATTCGAAAAATAGAGATCCACGAGATGATGCTGGCCATTTGGAATAACACACCTCTGCAATAACACTGATATCATAGAAATGTTTATACCCATTCTCTACACCTCAGCGAAGACCATTCAGCCTTATACCCCCTCTTACCCACCCCCTACTTTTCCTCTTGAGTACGGATGGCATATAGCGTTATTATTGATACTATAAGTTTAGTGTTATAAATGCTTAAAGTTTAATACCACAAGCCATGATAAATTGTGAAACATCGCCCTACTGAATGTCCTCAACTCCCTAACATTTTGCTTTGGCTTACTTTCTTATATAGACGACTTGAATCAGACTTTTTGTAAGAGAACCATCACAACAAGACTGCATGTTCTAGTCAATTTATTTTATAAACATTGTATGCCTTAATGAAAAATATTCAATAACCCCTCCCCCCCCCTTCCTTCCACCCCCCCCCCCCCCCCCCTTTGATACTATTCTATGTCCTGTTTGGACACTGACACCCACCACTTAGAGAATACATGTAAGCATTATAGACATAACGAAAATATCTGATATTCTTGTATTTGATGTACGATTGCCTCGTACAGTTGTTGTATCTATTACTCTTTTATTTCAAATATACCAATAAAAATTACAAATTTAAAAAAAAAAAAAAAAAAAAAAATATTCAATAAAGCCGATTTAATTTTTTTTTAAATGACATGCTCTAACTGAATCATAACATTTTTTTAATTCACGGTGGAACCCTAACATCCTAAAAACACTTGCCACTTAGTTTCTGTATTTTAGCCTCTCCGATCTACTGCTTTTATTCAGAAAACATGTTTGATAGTTTCACATGGTATTGCATGAAGGCTGCATTTGTGTGTGCTGGAATATTGAAGATGATAATAATTGACCCTGTATTCATCACTGCAAGTCAAATAAATTGCATATGTTGATAGCACAATGCTTAACCCCCCCCCCAAAAAAAAACCCCTCTGTCAATGATGATGGGGGGGGGTTGGTATAATTTGATTTCCAAAATCTTTTCCAGAATATAAATGTTCTCCTAGCAATCCAGCCTAGAACACCCACATATTCACATTTTGCCAACACATGGAATTTATGCAGACACTTGTCTGGCTTTGATACACTGCATAATGTTTTTAGAGAGTGAGAAAAATGAATTAACAGTAGTCACTTAGTATTCTAAATTAGCAATTTCAATAGAGCAACTGTTGGAGCTTAACAACTTCTATTTCTTGTAATACCTGGGGATGGACAAATGTTTCAGCTTTTTAATTTAACAAATATCTGACTGCTGATGTTGCATTTTAGGTTAGAATCTCTTAACCCTTCCTTTTGATGAATGTAATGATTGAATAACAAATTCAAAAAGTAAATGCATTCTCAAACCTCAAAATGTAATTCAAATGTTCAATATCCTATTTGAATGTTTAACCCCTAATTCTGTAGAAACACTCCAATGTCAAGGGGAACAGTTGTTCTGTCATTTAAATGAGAAAGTATGGAGACGTCATGGTCATTCCATTATATCAGAAAACCCAGTTTTGCATGGTTTTCTTAGGTTGTCTTACGACTTTACCATGCAGATACCTAACAGAGGCTGTGCATTACTATATAGGGATGGTATTGATTGGAGATATGTCGCATAAAGGAGGTGGGACTGGAATAGTTTTTGGACACTTGTAGAAATTTGCGTTATAACAGTTGGGAAATACAAATGCTTTAGGCGGTCTAGCAGTATCCATTGGAACACTGTCATCTATATGTGACATTTGATCCCATTACTGTTTTTAAATGTTTTTATTTTTTATGTTTTAAATATAATAAACATATGTAAATTATACCTGGAAACCTATTAGAGTATCTCTTATATTGGAGGAAACGACTTTAACAAAGCTTTAATCGTTCCCAAGCTTGTGAGTAACTTCCATTTATTGTAAAAGTTCATAAAATCAGTATTGTTCTGTCTATGTAGCTTTTGTTTCCACATATTCAATGTTCCTGTCTGGATACACACAAAGAAGTGTAACAATTTTAAATAAAGCTGATAAAGTATAATTATCCTTTATTGGATACTAAACCCAAATGCTTTATTTCCTGATTCAGATAGAGCATGCACCTTTCTAATTTACTCCTATTATCATTTTTTTTTTCTTGGTTCTCATGCTATCATTATTTCTCCAACATTGGTGTGTCCGGTCCACGGCGTCATCCTTACTTGTGGGAATATCTCTTCCCCAACAGGAAATGGCAAAGAGTCCCAGCAAAGCTGGCCATATAGTCCCTCCTAGGCTCCGCCCACCCCAGTCATTCTCTTTGCCGTTGCACAGGCAACATCTCCACGGAGATGGTTAAGAGTTTTTGGTGTTTAAATGTAGTTTTTTATTCTTCTATCAAGTGTTTGTTATTTTAAAATAGTGCTGGTATGTACTATTTACTCTGAAACAGAAAAGGATGAAGATATCTGTTTGTGAGAGGAGGATGATTTTAGCAGACAGTAACTAAAATCGATTGCTGTTTCCACATAGGACTGTTGAGATGAAGTAACTTCAGTTGGGGGAAACAGTTAGCAGACTTTTCTGCTTAAGGTATGACTAGCCATATTTCTAACAAGACCATGTAATGCTGGAAGGCTGTCATTTTCCCTCATGGGGACCGGTAAGCCATTTTCTTAGTCAAGCAAACAGAATAAAGGGCTTAATATGGGCTATAAAACTGGTAGACACTTTTATGGGCTAAATCGATTGCTTTATTTGGGCATTTTATACATGTTAATGCTGATAATTCACATTTATAAACTTGGGGAACGTTTTTTAACGGCAGGCACTATGTTAGACACCTTTTCCAGTCAGGGAGGGCCTTCCCAGTTGTAGGCTGAGCCTCATTTTCGCGCCATTACTGCGCAGTTGTTTTTGAGAGCAAGACATGCAGATGCATGTGTGAGGATCTGAAAGTAGCTGGAAAAGTTTCTAGAAGGCGTCACTTGGTATCGTATTCCCCTCTGGGCTTGGTTAGGTCACAGCAAAGGCTATAGCTGGGACTGTATAAGGGTTAAATTTGTAAACGGCTCCGGTTCCGTTATTTTAAGGGTTAAAGCTCTGAAAATTGGTGTGCAATACTCTTAATGCTTTAAGACACTGTGGTGAAATTTTGGTAATTTTTGAACAATTCCTTCATACTTTTTCACATATTCAGTAATAGTGTTTGTTTAAAATTTAAAGATACAGTAACGGTTTTGTTTTAAAACGTTTTTTGTGCTTTATTGACAAGTTTAAGCCTGTTTAACATGTCTGTGTCTTCGGATAAGCTATGTTCTATATGTATGAAAGCCAATGTGTCTCCCCATTTAAATTTGTGTGATAATTGTGCCATAGCGTCCAAACAAAGTAAGGACAGTACTGCCACAGATAATGAAATTGCCCAAGATGATTCCTCAGATGAGGGGAGTAAACATGATACTACATCATCCCCTACTGTGTCTACACCAGTTTTGCCCACGCAGGAGGCCCCTAGTACATCTAGCGCGCCAATGCTTATTACCATGCAACAATTGACTGCTGTAATGGATAACTCCATAGCAAATATTTTATCCAAAATGCCTACATATCAGAGAAAGCGCGATTGCTCTGTTTTAAACACTGAAGAGCAGGAGGGCGCTGATGATAATTGTTCTGTCATACCCTCACACCAATCTGAAGTGGCCATGAGGGAGGTTTTGTCAGATGTTGAGAAATTTTTCCTGAATCTGAAATTTCCCCAAGCTGAACCTGATGTTGTGACATTTAAATTTAAATTAGAACATCTCCGCACACTGCTTAAAGAGGTGTTATCTACTCTGGATGATTGTGACAACTTGGTCATTCCAGAGAAATTATGTAAGATGGACAAGTTCCTAGAGGTTCCGGTGCACCCCGACGCTTTTCCTATACCCAAGCGGGTGGCGGACATAGTGAATAAGGAGTGGGAAAAGCCCGGCATACCTTTTGTTCCCCCCCCCCCTATATTTAAAAAATTATTTCCTATGGTCGACCCCAGAAAGGACTTATGGCAGACAGTCCCTAAGGTCGAGGGGGCAGTTTCTACTCTAAACAAGCGCACTACTATTCCTATCGAGGATAGTTGTGCTTTCAAAGATCCTATGGATAAAAAATTGGTGGGTTTGCTTAAAAAGATTTTTGTACAGCAAGGTTACCTTCTACAACCCATTTCGTGCATTGTTCCTGTCACTACAGCAGCGTGGTTCTGGTTCGAGGAACTAGAAAAGTCGCTCAGTAGAGAGACTCCATATGAGGAGGTTATGGACAGAGTTCACGCACTTAAGTTGGCTAACTCTTTTATTTTAGATGCCGCTTTGCAATTAGCTAGATTAGCGGCGAAAAATTCAGGGTTTGCAATCGTGGCGCGCAGAGCGCTTTGGCTAAAGTCTTGGTCAGCGGATGTGTCATCCAAGACAAAATTGCTTAACATCCCTTTCAAAGGTAAAACTCTATTTGGACCAGAATTGAAAGAGATTATCTCAGACATCACTGGGGGAAAGGGCCACGCCCTTCCACAAGATAGGCCTTTCAAGGCCAAAAATAAGTCTAATTTTTGTTCCTTTCGCAATTTCAGGAACAGACCGGCCTCTAATTCTGCATCCTCTAAGCAAGAGGGTAATGCCTCACAACCCAAACCAGCCTGGAAACCGATGCAAGGCTGGAACAAGGGTAAGCAGGCCAAGAAGCCAAAACAAAACAGCATGAAGGAGTAGCCCCCGATCCGGGACCGGATCTAGTAGGGGGCAGACTCTCTCTCTTTGCTCAGGCTTGGGCAAGAGATGTTCAGGATCCCTGGGCACTAGAAATAGTTTCTCAGGGTTATCTTCTGGAATTCAGGGAACTACCCCCAAGGGGAAGGTTCCACATGTCTCACTTATCCTTAAACCAAATAAAGAGACAGGCGTTCTTACATTGTGTAGAAGACCTGTTAAAGATGGGAGTGATACACCCAGTTCCAATAAAGGAACAAGGAATGGGATTTTATTCAAATCTGTTCGTAGTTCCCAAAAAAGAGGGAACTTTCAGACCAATTTTGGATTTGAAGATCCTAAACAAATTTCTCAGGGTACCATCGTTCAAGATGGAAACCATTCGAACGATTCTACCCACTATCCAGGAAGGTCAATTTATGACTACCGTGGATCTAAAGGATGCGTACCTACATATTCCTATCCACAAAGAACATCATCAGTTCCTAAGGTTCGCCTTTCTGGACAAACATTACCAGTTTGTGGCCCTCCCATTCGGGTTAGCCACTGCTCCAAGGATTTTCACAAAGGTACTAGGGTCCCTTCTAGCAGTTCTAAGACCGAGGGGCATTGCAGTAGTACCTTACTTGGACGACATTCTAATACAAGCGTCGTCCCTGTCAAAAGCAAAGGCTCATACAGACATCGTTCTGGCCTTTCTCAGATCACACGGATGGAAGGTGAACATAGAAAAAAGTTCTCTGTCTCCGTCAACAAGAGTTCCCTTCTTGGGAACAATAATAGATTCCTTAGAAATGAGGATTTTTCTGACAGAGGTCAGAAAGTCAAAACTTCTAAGCACTTGTCAAGTTCTTCATTCTGTTCCACGTCCTTCCATAGCGCAGTGCATGGAAGTAGTAGGGTTGATGGTTGCAGCAATGGACATAGTTCCTTTTGCACGAATTCATCTAAGACCATTACAACTGTGCATGCTCAAACAGTGGAATGGGGACTATACAGACTTGTCTCCAATGATTCAGGTAGATCAGAAGACCAGAGATTCACTCCGTTGGTGGCTGACCCTGGACCATCTATCCCAGGGAATGAGCTTCCGCAGACCAGAGTGGGTCATTGTCACGACCGACGCCAGTCTAGTGGGCTGGGGCGCGGTCTGGGAATCCCTGAAAGCTCAGGGACTATGGTCTCGGGAAGAGTCTCTTCTCCCGATAAACATTCTGGAACTAAGAGCGATCTTCAATGCTCTCAGGGCTTGGCCTCAGCTAGCAAAGGCCAGATTCATAAGATTCCAATCAGACAACATGACGACCGTTGCATATATCAATCATCAGGGGGGAACAAGGAGTTCCCTGGCGATGAAAGAAGTGACCAAAATAATTCAATGGGCGGAGGATCACTCCTGCCACCTATCTGCGATCCACATCCCAGGTGTGGAAAACTGGGAAGCGGATTATCTGAGTCGTCAGACATTCCATCCCGGGGAGTGGGAACTCCACCCGGAGATCTTTGCCCAACTAACTCAATTATGGGGCATTCCGGACATGGATCTGATGGCGTCTCGTCAGAACTTCAAGGTTCCTTGCTACGGGTCCAGATCCAGGGATCCCAAGGCGACTCTAGTAGATGCACTAGTGGCACCTTGGACCTTCAACCTAGCTTGTGTATTTCCACCGTTTCCTCTCATTCCCAGGCTGGTAGCCAGGATCAAACAGGAGAGGGCCTCGGTGATCTTGATAGCTCCTGCGTGGCCACGCAGGACTTGGTATGCAGACCTGATGAATATGTCATCGGTTCCACCATGGAAGCTACCTTTGAGACAGGACCTTCTTGTTCAGGGTCCATTCGATCATCCAAATCTGGTGTCCCTCCAGCTGACGGCTTGGAGATTGAACGCTTGATTCTATCAAAGCGTGGGTTTTCAGATTCTGTGATAGATACTCTGGTTCAGGCCAGAAAACCGGTAACTAGAAAGATTTACCATAAAATATGGAAAAGATATATCTGTTGTTGTGAATCCAAAGGATTCCCATGGAATAAGATAAAAATTCCTAAGATTCTCTCCTTTCTACAAGAAGGTTTGGAGAAAGGATTATCTGCAAGTTCTCTAAAGGGACAGATCTCTGCTTTATCTGTCTTACTACACAAAAGACTGGCAGCTGTGCCAGATGTTCAAGTATTTGTTCAGGCTCTGGTTAGGATCAAGCCTGTTTATAGACCTTTGACTCCTCCCTGGAGTCTAAATCTAGTTCTTTCAGTTCTTCAAGGGGTTCCGTTTGAACCTTTACATTCCATAGATATTAAGTTACTATCTTGGAAAGTTTTGTTTTTGGTTGCTATTTCTTCTGCTAGAAGAGTTTCAGAGTTATCTGCTCTGCAGTGTTCTCCGCCCTATCTGGTGTTCCATGCAGATAAGGTGGTTTTGCGTACTAAGCCTGGTTTTCTTCCAAAGGTTGTTTCTAACAAGAATATTAACCAGGAGATAGTTGTACCTTCTTTATGTCCGAATCCAGTTTCAAAGAAGGAACGTTTGTTACACAATTTGGACGTAGTCCGTGCTCTAAAATTCTATTTAGAAGCTACAAAAGATTTCAGACAAACATCTTCTTTGTTTGTTGTCTATTCTGGTAAAAGGAGAGGTCAAAAAGCGACTTCTACCTCTTTCCTTTTGGCTTAAAAGCATCATCCGATTGGCTTATGAGACTGCCGGACGGCAGCCTCCTGAAAGAATCACAGCTCACTCCACTAGGGCTGTGGCTTCCACATGGGCCTTCAAGAACGAGGCTTCTGTTGACCAGATATGTAAGGCAGCGACTTGGTCTTCACTGCACACTTTTGCCGAATTTTACAAATTTGATACTTTTACTTTTCTTCGGAGGCTATTTTTGGGAGAAAGGTTTTGCAAGCCGTGGTGCCTTCCGTTTAGGTAACCTGATTTGCTCCCTCCCTTCATCCGTGTCCTAAAGCTTTGGTATTGGTTCCCACAAGTAAGGATAACGCCGTGGACCGGACACACCAATGTTGGAGAAAACAGAATTTATGCTTACCTGATAAATTACTTTCTCCAACGGTGTGTCCGGTCCACGGCCCGCCCTGGTTTTTTAATCAGGTCTGATGAATTATTTTCTCTAACTACAGTCACCACGGTACCATATGGTTTCTCCTATATTTTTCCTCCTGTCCGTCGGTCGAATGACTTGGGTGGGCGGAGCCTAGGAGGGACTATATGGCCAGCTTTGCTGGGACTCTTTGCCATTTCCCGTTGGGGAAGAGATATTCCCACAAGTAAGGATGACGCCGTGGACCGGACACACCGTTGGAGAAAGTAATTTATCAGGTAAGCATAAATTCTGTTTTTTAAAAGCAGGAATGTAAAGCTTAAGAGCTGGCCTATTTTAGTTTTTAGCACCTGGTTAGCAGTTGCTGATTGGTGGCTAAATGTAGCAAACCAATCGGAAAGCTCTATCCTGGTGCTGAACCAAAAATGGGCCGGCTCCTAACCTCTTTCTATCTTTATTTGAAAAAGCAGGAATGTAAGAACGATGAAAAATTGATAATAGGAGTAAATTACAAAGTTACTTAAAATTGCATGCTTTATCTGAATCATGAGAGAAAAAATGTGGGTAATGTGTCCGGTTTTCCTTTTTGTTGATATTTCACTCATCCTAAAAAAAAATTCTACCAGTTTCAAATTATTTATCCAATGGCACCAATTTGCCTTATTTGTGTCATGAAAGCACAGTAGTAAACTGCACTGCTCCCCCCTACATTTCAGAACTTGTCTCCAGATACTCTCCCTCCCGTCCCCTTCGATCAGCTCAGGATCTCCTCCTCTCTTGTTACTTCCTCACATTCCTATTTACAGGACTTCTTCAGACTGGCCCCCATCTTGTGGAACTCCCTGCCTCGCTCCACAAGACTCTCCCCTAGTTTTAACAGCTTCAAGCGCTCCCTAAAAACTCTACTATTCAGGGATGCATACAACCAACACTAACCTTTCCTAACTCCATTGCTTTCCCCTTGAACCCCGTAGAATGTAAGCCTATGAGCCCAGCTGTTTACAGATCACCTTCATAAGAGCCGACTAAAACAGTGAAACTCTCGGCAGGGCCCTCTTCCCACTTGATCCCTACAAAAGCTATCCTTTATACCGACTATGTTTACAGAGCTGCGGAATCTGTTGGCGCTCTACAAATACCTGATAATAATAGTAAAATGCTCCAATGCACTAGAACTATTTACTGTTGCACTGGGTTTTGTATAACTAAGCAACAAACAAATTTGATCTATATATGGTAACAGGATACATACTGCCTTCTACCCTGAGACGTGTCTGAGGATGTAACTTTCTCCCTCTCAGGCACAGGTTCCTTTTTCTATTACCTTTTTTACAAACTTTTCCATGAGCAGGGTTTCTGTCTATTCTGATATATTTGGTGCAGGCTTTGCATTTGCTTTATGATGGGGTAGGTTGCATGAGGGGATTTATACTGTTTCAACAAGCAGAAGGTTGCTTGGTGTGTATGTGGAAAGAGAGTGGTCTTCCATAGACTTGTTCTGATTGGGTGATGGGCAACTATTCGCTGTGGAATGTTTCACTGTTATTTTCTACTGCCCAGGGACATAAGCGGTAAACCTGATCAGACGTTGTTTCCAGACTATTTTTATTTAAAGGAATCTTAAATGACCATCCTTCTCAATTTAAATTTACTTAATCAGATTCTCTTCTTAAAATACTCTAGTCTAGTACCAAAATTCATTGTTCTGAAAAACCCTTATTTTTATGGACAATAAACTCAATAAGTATGTCATTATAAAATATTTAACTATGCTTAATTTAAAAACAAAACACAAAATGTTCATTATTTAGTTTTTCTTGTAATCTAATTTATGAACAAATGCCCCTCCCCCGAGATTGTAGTGTATCCAGCATAATTAGAATTTTGACTCTAGAATATGTTACAAAGTAATAAATTGGTCACTGAACTAGCTCACTGTTGTATATTTATATAGGATAATTGGCAGTACTGAAGAAAAGCTAAACCTTACGCAAGCCATTTCAAGGGGCACATTTATATATATATATTTTTTTTTTTTTTTTTTTTTTTTTTAAAAAAAAACTTTTATATGAAGGCCTCTTGCAGCACTGTTGTTAATTGATTAACTGTGCATAGTTTAAAAGAAAATGGCTGTAACCCTTGAAGTGTGGATGATGACATGTAGTTGTCGTCTGCACAATGTTTTAAGTGTGTGGATGACAACCATGTGTCGTCCCAGTAACAGGGAGCTCTTTTGGAGCTAATTGCAGGTCCCTACACTGGCTGGGCATACAAGGTGGCAAGTCGCTTGGCTCACCCGGGAATCCTGACAATGTCATCAAGTCCTGGAGAAGTGCCAGGTTGCTGGATGAAGGGTAAACAAACCCCTTGTTCTATGCTCCCTTAACCCTTTGAGTGCTAAGCACTTTTCCACCTGGGTGCTAAGCTTTTTTAAGTTTTTTTTTTTAATATTTTTTGAAAAAAACATTTTTTAACTTTATTTTTTGTTTTTTCAGATCTCCAAGACTTACACTGTTGGAAAGGTTAGGCGATTACCTTTCCAACGGTGGGTCTTGGGGTCCGTAGCTGCTTAGATGCCTGAGATACAGGCTTCTAAGCAGCATGCCCCCTGCTCCTATACTTAACATTATTAAGTATAAATAAAGTTGCGCGGTGACGTCATCGCGTTATTGCGCGTGACATCACCACAAAAAACGGGAAGCCCCAGAGATGCCTGTCACTATGCAGGCCCGACCGCTGGGGTAGGAGCCCCCAGATCGATCTCCCTCAAGGTGGGAGAGTACTAGCAACGGCTCTAAGCCGTCGTTGGCACCAGAGTGGGAAACTCTGCAACGGCTCAGAGCCGTCGTTAGCACTCAAAGGGTTAAAGGGACACTAAACCGACATTTTTTTTCTTTAGTGATTCAGATAGAGCATGCAATTTTAAGCAACTTTCTAATTTACTCCTATTATCAATTTTTCTTCATTCTCTTGCTTTCTTTATTTAAAAAGCAGGAATGTGATGCATAGGAGCCGGCCAATTTTTGGTTGAGAACCTGGGTTATGCTAAGATTTACATTCCTGCTTTTAAAATAAAGATAGCAAGAAAACGAAAAAATATTGATAATAGGAATAAATTAGAAAGTTGCTTAAAATTTCTTGCTCTATCTGAATCATGAAAGAAACAAATTTGGGTTCAGTGTCCCTTTAAACCCTAGAAACCCCCAAGACCAACCTATGTGTTTTAATAGCCAGTTATCACTGTGGTAATAATAATCACATGGTGTGAAAAAATATGCATTTATTTGAGTAGAGGCTCATGGGATCCCTGATGTGCACATCAAAGTTATGTAAATATACCTAAAGGAACTTATTTGTATGAGTAAAGCCCCTTCTGCTTTTTGATAAATATATAATATTTGTGGGTTTCTCACTAACATGACCTGCAATAGGGATTATTTGTGAGCAGCTCAGTGCAGAGGTAGAATTTGTTAGACAGTTAAGGGGTTTAAGAAGGCAATAATTTGTTTTTGTCCTGTAACCAAACTCTTAAATTTTGCTGATGTAAATACGCTTCCGGAATACTTGCACTGCTTTCTGAATTCTTTCATATAATCTTACACTTTGGAAATGTTCCATTTAACAAATTTCCATCAACAAGTGAACTAAGCAGTGTAGGTCACTCTGTCTGCAGACCCAGGCTCACTGTTTGATTTTCATGAATGTCTAAGGATATTTTGGTGGGATGGTGGTTGTGTGTGATGGTGTTTTTTGGCATTAACTAAACATTGTTGTACCCTGAGTCTCTACATAAAAAACAAAATTAAACATTTGTAGCTCATATAGCTAATGCCATTTTTATCAGGCTTTTCAATTTACTTATATTATTATATTTTAGTTTGTTTTCTTGGTATCTTTTGCTTACAAAAGGTCCCTAATCTACAGCCACACAATATGTCTTCAACCAAACACACTGAGATACAAACAAGACCCTTTTTTTAAATTCCATAGGCACATACAAAACACGGAAATGGATAACAAAGACTGTATAAACCCTGCATTAGCTTACTAAAGCTAATTTTACCCGATTTTTATTTTGTAAAAAATTTTTTTGCTTAAAGGACCAGTCAACACAGTAGATTTGCATAATCAACAAATGCAAGATAACAAGACAATGCAATAGCACTTAGTCTGAACTTCAAATGAGTAGTAGATTTTTTTTTCTGACTATTTTAAAAGTTATGTCTTTTTCCACTCTCCCTGTACAATGTGACAGCCATCAGCCAATCACAAATGCATACACGTACCATGTGACAGCCATCAGCCATTCACAAATGCATACACACTTATTCTTGCACATGCTCAGTAGGAGCTGGTGACTCAAAAAGTTTAAATATAAAAAGACTGTGCACATTTAGTTAATGGAAGTAAATTGGAAAGTTGTTTAAAATGGCATGCTCTATCTGAATCATGAAAGTTTAATTTTGATTGAGTGTTCCTTTAAAGAAAATACACAACCTATTTTTCTTCTTTAAATTCTGACATTTTTAGATAATTTAAAGGGTAAAGTGAAACTTCATGATTCCGATGCAGTTTTAAATAACTTTCCAATTTCTTATCAAATGTTCTTTTGTTCTCTTGAAGAATAAACCTAGATAAGCTGATAAGAGCTTCAGAGTGTGCACGTGTCTTTAGCAGTCTAGCAGTATTTGCAACTATGTATCGCATTGTTGTAAACACTGCTGCCAGATGGCTGAGCTCGCCTAGGATTACTCATTAACAAAGGATACCAAGAGAACTAAGCAGAACTGATAATAGAAGTAAATTGAAAAGTTAATTTAAAATCTCATGCTCTATTCAATTAACTTGTTTCATTTTGACGTGTTCTGTCCCTTGTGTCAGTTAAACCTAAATGTTATGGTGTAACTAATTTTAATGGGGATGAAATCTAATTTGTGTGTGCTGATCTTTTTGCAAGTGAGACAGAACAGTCATGTCTGGTTCCTCTATATAGTTGGTACAAGGAGGACATTAGATTTTTCTGTGCCTAGGGCAGCACAAAAACTAAATACACCACTGTTCTGTACACAAACTTCCTTCTTATACCCTTATTGGTTGCATATTTTGAAAATATTTTTTAAAATGTACTAAATCAACTCTCTCTAGTGTGCAATTTGTCCTGATTTCTGTAATACCATTGTTGTTGCAACCCAAATGAATCAGTTCAATATACTGCTTTTGATGTATACAGAAGCATTATGTCATTAGATCCGTAACAGCTTGCTAATTCCCTCGAACCTCTCCTCTCATCCATCTCCTCCTCCTGCCTTAACCAATCTATCTGCCACTATAATTCCACCCTTACATCGGTCCTTGACAATCTGGCCCCTCTTACCATTGCTCGGAAATCGCACACTCATCCTCAGCCCTGGAATACTCCTATGACATGGTACCTACACAGATGTTCCCGTACTGCTGAGCGGGACTGGAGAAAATTTTGGCGTTCATCTGATTTCCTTCATTACAAGTTCATTTTGAATTCCTACTATTCTGCCCTTAATCTCTATTAGCAACATTACTTCTCTACTCTTTCTTCAAACCCAAAATGTCTGTTCTCCACTTTCAATACTCTTCTCCCCCCACCCCCTAATATAACTTCTCTGTCAGCTCAAGACTTTGCCAACCACTTCAATAACAAAATCGACTCCATCAGAAACTAAATCGGCTCTCAACATGCTTCCATTCTCTCACCCCTCAAATGCTCGCAATCAACCACAACCCACATAGCCATAAACTTATATCTTTCTCCCCTGTTTCGGGACTTATACTGCACTCTCACCTCACTACCTGTCCTCTTGACCCTATCCCTTCACAGCTGCTCCCCTCCCTCTCTTCTACCCTTACCCCTATACTCACACATTTTCAACCTATTCCTCAGCACCAGTATATTTCCCTCATCTATGAAACATTCACTGGTCACACCTATCCTCAAAAAACCCTTCTCTTGATCCAACCTCCCGATCCAACTACTGTCCTATTTCCCTACTCCCTCTTGCCTCAAAGCTTCTCGAAAAGCTAGTATACGCATGCCTATCTCATTTGCTTACATTAAACTCCCTCCTCGACCCACTGCAATTTGGATTTTGTCCCCATCACTCCACAGAGACAGCAATCGTTAAGGTTACCAACGACCTACTTACAGCAAAACTAAAAGGCCACTTCTCTCTGCTTATCCTCCTTGATATGTCCGCAACCTTTGATACTGTTGACCACCCTCTTTTGCTCCAAACCCTCCAATCCTTTGGCATTTGTGACACAGCCCTCTCTTGGTTCTCTTCGTACCTGTCAAACCATACCTTTAGTGTAGCATTCTCTGGGACCTCTTCTGCCCCGTCATCACTTTCTGTTGGGGTACCGTAAGGCTCTGTCCTCTGTCCCCTTCTCTTCTCAAGCTACACGTCATCATTAGGTTCCCTAATAAAGTCCCACGGGTTCCAATATCTTTTGTATGCCTACGACACCCAAATCTACTTCTCTGCACCAGACCTATCTCCTTCCTTGCTATCCAGTGTCACTAACTGTCTTTCTCACGTCTTTTCCTGGATGTCCTCTCACTACCTCAAACTAAATCTCTCCAAAACGGAACTCCTTATTTCTTCTATAAGGTACGACGAGTCCACGGATTCATCCTTTACTTGTGGGATATTATCCTCCTGCTAACAGGAAGTGGCAAAGAGCACCACAGCAGAGCTGTCTATATAGCTCCTCCCTTAGCTCCACCCCCAATCATTCTCTTTGCCTACTCTAAGTACTAGGAAGGGCAAAGTGAAAGAGGTGATAGAATATTAGTTTTTAATTTCTTCAAGCAGGTTTTATCCAAGCTGCCTTGGTTGAAGGGGAAGCGCAGTAGGGTCCGATGTACCCTCACAATGTTCTGAGTTGGGGGTGAGGGATTTGCTGTCTGAGGGAGAGATTTCTGATTCAGGAAAGATGTTCCCTCAGACAGACTCAGATCAATAAAGGGTTAAATGTTTTAATTTCTTGTGGGGCAAACTTAACTAAACTAAATTGAGTCTATCAAAAATTTGGAAAGTTTGGTGTATTTTAAAGCAGTTTTGCAGAACGTGTATGCTTTTTTTTTCTCTTAAAGGCGCAGTACCGTTTTTTTAAGATTGTTGTTTTTTCACTAAATAAAGTATTTTTCAAGCTTGTTTGTAGTCATTACTAGCCTGTTCAACATGTCTGACATTGAGGAAAGTCAATGTTCAATATGTTTAGAAGCCATTGTGGAACCCCCACTTAGAATGTGTCCCTCATGCACTAAAAGTATGTCGCAGGATGATTCTCAGTCAGAAGGGAATCAGGTTATGCCATCTAATTCTCCCCAAGTGTCCCAACCATTAACGCCCGCACAAGCGACGCCAAGTACTTCTAGTGCGTCTAATTCTTTCACCCTGCAAGATATGGCCGCAGTTATGAATACTACCCTCTCATTGGAGAAGGGGCTATCAGCTAGTTCCTTAAAGGGACAGATATCTGCTTTATCAATTCTACTGCACTAGCGTCTGGCCGATGTTCCAGATGTTCATTCATTCTGTCAGGCTTTAGTTAGAATCAAGCCTGTGTTTAAACCTATTGCTCTGCCATGGAGTTTGAATTTAGTTCTTAAAGTTCTTCAAGGGGTTCCGTTTGAACCTATGCATTTCATAGATATTAAGCTTCTATCTTGGAAAGTTCTGTTTTTAGTTGCTATCTCATCGGCTCAAAGAGTTTCTGAACTATCTGCATTACAATGCGACTCGCCTTATCTTGTTTTCCATACCGATAAGGTGGTTTTGCGTACCAAACCTGAATTCCTTCCTAAGGTTGTTACTAATTGGAATATCAATCAGGAAATTGTTGTTCCTTCTCTGTGTCCTAACCCTTCCTCTAAGAAGGAGCGTCTGTTGCACAACTTGGACGTAGTTCGTGCTTTGAAGTTTTACTTGCAAGCAACCAAAGATTTCCGTCAAACATCTTCTTTGTTTGTTGTCTATTCTGGAAAACGTAGAGGTCAAAAAGCTACGGCTACCTCTCTTTCTTTTTGGCTGAAAAGCATCATCTGTTTGGCATACGAGACTGCTGGACAGCAGCCTCCTGAAAGGATTACAGCTCACTCTACTAGAGCGGTGTCTTCCACATGGGCTTTTAAAAATGATGCTTCTGTTGAACAGATTTGTAAGGCTGCGACTTGGTCTTCGCTTCAAACCTTTTACAAATTTTACAAATTTGATACTTTTGCTTCTTCGGAGGCTATTTTTGGGAGAAAAGTTCTTCAAGCAGTTGAGCCTTCTGTTTAAGCATCTGTCTTGTCCCTCCCGTTCATCCGTGTCCTGTAGCTTTGGTATTGTATCCCACAAGTAAAGGATGAATCCGTGGACTCGTCGTACTTTATAGAAGAAAAGTAAATTTATGCTTACCATTTCTTCTATGGTACGACGAGTCCACGGCCCGCCCTGTCATTTTAAGACAGATTTTATTTTTTTATTTTAAACTTCAGTCACCTCTGCACCTTTTAGTTTCTCCTTTTTTCTTCCTGTACCTTCGGTCGAATGTCTGGGGGGTGGAGCTAAGGGAGGAGCTATATAGACAGCTCTGCTGTGGTGCTCTTTGCCACTTCCTGTTACCAGGAGGATAATATCCCACAAGTAAAGGATGAATCCGTGGACTTGTTGTACCATAGAAGAAATTAATTTATCAGGTAAGCATAAATTTACTTTTTCCCTCCCTCCTTCCAAAATCTTCACCCCCAATCTGTAAAAGTTTGTGGTAGTAGTTTTTCATTTGCCAACAATATTGTTTCTTGGTAACTGTTAGCAGAAGAGGAAGGAAGCGGCTGTGTACAGGCTGATTTTGTTTAACTCTTTTCAAACCAGAGGTGTCCTGTTCTAAACATAATATATATAGAATATGCATATGGTATATCATTTAAAGAGATACTAAACCCAAATGTTTTCTTTAATGATTCAGATAGAACATGCATTTTAAGCAACTTTCTAATTTACTCCTATTATCAATGTTTCTTCGTTCTCTTGGTATCTTTATTTGAAAACCAGGAATGTAAGCTTAGGAGCTGCCCATTTTTGGTTCAGACCATGGGTAGCGCTTGCTGATTGGTGTCAAAATGTAGTCACCAATCGGCAAGTGCTACCCAGGTTTTGAACCAAAAATGAGCCGGCTCCTAAACTTATATTCCAGCTTTTTCCAATAGAGTTACCAAGAGAACAAAGACAAATTGATAATAGGAGTAAATTAGAAATGTCCTTTAAGCCTTTTTACAGTTCTTACAGAACTGCAACACATTGCATTTCAATATACTACATCCCTCTTCAGTAAACAAGTTATTGATTTAAAAATTAAAAAAAAGACCACTTCAAAAGGGTTTTCATAACAATTTGTGAACTTTATTTTCTTTGCTCACTTGTGATGCTGCCTCCCAGAAATGTGCTGTCTAATAACTGTCGCTAGTAGTGATATCATCATCAGGAGGCGGATTAGAGCCTCATCTATTCTGTGGAAGAAATTAATTCTCCTGTGGGGGTTGCTCTTTATATTATATCATTGGGAGGTGGATCAGAGCCTCAACTATGTCACTGAAGAATATCATCTTTTACAGCATAACTGAGGCTCAGTTCAGCCTCCTGATGACATCACTGCTTGAGCCAGTTACTAACATCCTTACATGGATTACATCTGGAAGGCAGTATCTAAAATCTACTTATCCACAGTAGGGCTGACAAAAAATAAATGTACCTGCCCACCCCAAATCTATATGTCCTGGGTGTCAGGCTATACAAATTCCACATCCTTGAGACTGCAAAACCACAGTCAATCAACACTTCCCTATAAAAAAAAAATATTTGTTAATGTATTTGTAGATGTACTGTGTGCATATTTATCACACTGTTTCCTTCTCTTTTCAGTATCAAGGCAATTGAGAGTCCAAATAAAGATGATGATACACAGTGGCTGACGTACTGGGTGGTGTATGGAATCTTCAGTATCATTGAATTCTTCTCAGACATCTTTCTTTCCTGGTTTCCTTTCTACTACATGATAAAGGTTGGTTTTCTCTTTCTTACAACAACAACAACAAAAAACATGGTTAAATTAATTGTTTGGAAGGTTGTTTTAACCCTTACACAACTGTGCCAGAGCTAAAGGAAGAAAATTTATAATACGCTACATGACCTGTAAAGATATAAAGTAGAATTCAGCAAAAACTATTTTGTTAAAGTTTCTTCACTGCTCATACATGGGGCAATTTATTAATACCCTAGCTTGGATAAACATTCACTGAAGTCTTTAAATGGACATCAAACACTATACAGAATTAAATTGCATCACAATAATATGTGAGATAAAAATGTATCTATTTCTCTTGTAAGATGTATCGAGTCCACGGATTCATCCATACTTGTGGGATATTCTTCTTTCCTACAGGAAGTGGCAAAGAGAGCACCCACAGCAGAGCTGTCTATATAGCTCCTCCCTTAGCTCCACCCCCAGTCATTCTCTTTGCCTACTCTAAGTACTAGGAAGGGCAGAGTGAGTGTGGTGACAAAAATGTTAGTTTTTATTTTCTCAAGCAAAAGTTTGTTACTTTAAATGGTACCGGTGTGTACTATTTACTCTCTGGCAGAAAAGAGATGAAGATTTCTGCAGGGAGGATGATGATTTTAGCACTTTGTAACTAAAATCCACTGCTGTTCTCACAAGGACTGAGGAGTACAGGAAAACTTCAGTTGGGGGAACAGTTTGCAGGCTAATCTGCTTTGAGGTATTTTCAGTCTAATTTTTTCTAGACAGACTGTGTTAATTCTAGAAAAGGCTGACAGTATCCCCATAAGGGAAGGGTAAGCTGTATTCAGAGACTTAGTAAGAATCCCAGCTTGCACAAAGGGCTCAATAGTTACTGGTGACATTGATAAGGAAAAACGTTTTTATTATTATTGCAATAACGTTTTTTTGAGGGACTTTAAGGGGTCTTTGTGGCTTGTTTAAGGGTTATTAACCCACATGGCTAGTTTAGGAAACACTCTGTTGTATTTCTTTTAGGCCCCATGACATTGAGTGAGGTGGGAGGGGCCAATTTTCGCGCCTCAGTTGCGCAGTGTCTTTTCCTCAGAGACATCCAACTGCTTCTCCAGAGTGTCCTGCTGTGTTTGAGGGCTGTAAAGAAGTTTTTTCCCCCACAAATCGTTCATAAAGGGCAGGTAGGCGCCACAGCAGAGCTGTGGCAAGGTGCTGAACGTTTTTTACTGATTTTTGATGTTTTGTCAATCTGGTTTTTACATTAAGGGGTTAATTGTTTATTTGCATAGCTGTGCAAAGTTACTAAGGCTACTGTAAAATTTTGTTGAGTTTACTGCTTTTTTACACTGTTTTGTAGAGTTTGTGCAGCTTTTTTCTCTTAAAGGCACAGTACCGTTTTTTTCTAAGTATTATTTACTTTGAATAAAGTGTTTTCCAAGCTTGCTTGTTTCATTACTAGCCTGTTTAACATGTCTGACACTAAGGAAAATCCTTGTTTAATGTGTTTAGAAGCCATTGTGGAACCCCCTCTTAGAATGTGTCCCACTTGCACTGATATGTCTATAAATTATAAAGAGCATATTTTAGCAATGAAAAATATAGCAATAGATGATTCTCAGACAGAAGGAAATGAGGGTTTGACATCTAGCTCTCCCCAAGTGTCACAACCAATAACGCCCGCACAAGTGATGCCAAGTACCTCTAATGCGTCAAATTCATTTACTTTTCAAGACATGGCCACAGTTATGAATAAAACGCTCACAGAGGTTTTTTCTAAACTGCCTGGTTTACAAGGAAAGCGTGACAGCTCTAGGTTAAGTAAAGCTGAGCAGTCTGACGCTTTAGTAGCCGTATCTGATATACTCTCACAATGTTCTGAAGTAGGGGTAAGGGATTTGTTATCTGAGGGAGAAATTTCTGATTCAGGAAAGATGCTCCCTCAGACAGATTCTGACATGATGGCCTTTAAATTTAAGCTTGAACACCTCCACTTATTGCTCAGGGAGGTATTGGCAACTTTAGATGATTGTGACACCATAGTGGTTCCAGAGAAATTGTGTAAAATGGACAAATACTTAGAGGTTCCTGTTTACACTGATGTTTTTCCAGTCCCTAAGAGGATTGGGAATATTGTTACTAAGGAGTGGGATAAACCAGGTATTCCATTTGCTCCCCCTCCTGTTTTTAAGAAAATGTTTCCCATATCTGACACCATGCGGGACTCGTGGCAGACGGTTCCTAAGGTGGAGGGAGCTATTTCTACTCTATCTAAACGTACAACTATACCTATCGAAGACAGTTGTGCTTTCAAAGATCCTATGGATAAAAAAATTAAAGGGTCTCCTGAAGAAAATTTTTGTTCATCAAGGTTTTCTTCTCCAACCTATTGCATGCATTGTTCCTGTAACTACTGCAGCTACTTTCTGGTTTGTGGCTCTAGAAGAGGCTCTTCAGATGGAGACTCCATTAGAGGATATTATGGATAGAATTAAGGCTCTTAAGTTGGCTAATTCTTTCATTACAGATGCCGCTTTCCAACTGGCTAAGTTAGCGGCAAAGAATTCAGGTTTTGCCATTTTAGCACGCAGGACGTTATGGCTTAAGTCCTGGTCTGCTGATGTATCATCAAAATCTAAACTTTTGAACATCCCTTTCAAAGGAAAGACCCTATTCGGGCCTGAACTGAAAGAGATGATTTCAGACATCACTGGTGGGAAAGGCCATGCTCTCCCTCAGGAAAAGACAAATAAATTGAGGACCAAACAAAATAATTTTCGTTCCTTTCGGAATTTCAAGGGTGGTCCCGCTTCAGCTTCCCCTGGTGCAAAGCAAGAGGGGAATTTTGCCCAATCCAAGTCAGTCTGGAGACCTAACCAGGCTTGGAACAAGGGCAAACAGGCCAAGAAGCCTGCAGCTGCCTCAAAGACAGCATGAAAGGGTAGCCCCCACCCGGGACCAGATCTAGTAGGGGGCAGACTCTCTCTCTTCGCTCAGGCTTGGGCAAGAGATGTCCATGATTCCTGGGCTTTAGAAATTGTGTCCCAGGGATATCTTCTGGACTTCAAAGACTCTCCCCCAATTGTCTGCAAACTAGACAAAGAGAGAGGCGTTCTTACGCTGTGTACAAGACCTACATACCATGGGAGTGATTCGCCCAGTTCCAAAAGCGGAACAAGGACTAGGGTTTTACTCAAACCTGTTTGTGGTTCCCAAAAAAGAGAGAACTTTTAGACCAATCTTGGATCTCAAAATTCTAAACAAGTTCCTCAGAGTACCATCATTCAAGATGGAGACTATTCGGACTATCCTACCTCTGATCCAGGAGGGTCAATATATGACTACTGTGGACTTAAAGGATGCGTATCTACACATCCATATTCACAGAGATCATCATCAATTCCTCAGATTCGCCTTTCTGGACAGGCATTAACAGTTTGTGGCCCTTCCCTTCGGGTTGGCCACGGCTCCCAGAATTTTCACAAAGGTGCTAGGGTCCCTTTTGGCGGTTCTAAGGCTGCGGGGCATAGCAGTGGCGCCTTATCTAGATGACATATTAATTCAGGCGTCGACTTTCCAACTAGCCAAGTCTCACACGGACATTGTGTTGGCTTTTCTGAGATCTCACGGTTGGAAGGTGAACATAAAAGAGTTCTCTCTTCCCTCTTATAAGAGTTTCCTTTCTAGGGACTCTAATAGACTCGGTAGAAATGAAAATATTTCTGACGGAGGTCAGAAAATCAAAACTCTTAACCACTTGCCGAGCTCTTCATTCCATTCCTCGGCCATCAGTGGCTCAGTGCATGGAGATAATCAGACTCATGGTAGCGGCAATGGACATAGTCCCTTTTGCCCGCCTACACCTCAGACCACTGCAACTATGCATGCTCAAACAGTGGAATGGGGATTATGCAGATTTATCTCCTCAACTGCATCTGGACCAAGAGACCAGACATTCTGGGAATGTGTTTCCGCAGGCCAGAGTGGCTCATAGTAACGACAGATGCCAGCCTACTGGGCTGGGGTGCAGTCTGGAACTCCCTGAAAGCACAGGGCGTATGGTCTCTCCTCCCGATAAACATTCTAGAACTGAGAGCGATCTTCAATGCGCTTCAGGCGTGGCCCCAGCTTGCTGCGGCCAAATTCATCAGATTTCAGTTGGACAACATCACAACTGTAGCTTATATCAATCATCAAGGAGGAACACGGAGTTCTCTAGCGATGGAGGTAACCAAGATAATCCGATGGGCGGAGGATCACTCTTGCCATCTCTCAGCAATCCATATCCCAGGAGTAGAGAACTGGGAGGCGGATTTCCTAAGTCGTCAGACTTTTCATCCGGGGGAGCTCCATCCAGAGGTATTTGCCCAGCTGACTCAGCTATGGGGCACACCAGAATTGGATCTGATGGCGTCCCGGCAGAACGCCAAACTTCCTCATTACGGGTCCAGGTCCCGGGATCCCCAGGCGGTACTGATAGATGCTCTAGCAGTGCCCTGGTCCTTCAATCTGGTCTATGTATTTCCACAGTTTCCTCTCCTCCCACGTCTGGTTGCCAGAATCAAGCAGGAGAGAGCTTCGGTGATTCTGATAGCACCTGCGTGGCCACGCAGGACTTGGTATGCAGACCTAGTGGACATGTCATCGGTTCCACCGTGGACTCTACCAATGAGGCAGGACCTTCTAATCCAAGGTCCATTTACGCATCCAAATCTAGTTTCTCTGCGTCTCACTGATTGGAGATTGAACGCCTGATTCTATCAAAGCGTGGTTTCTCTGAGTCGGTCATTGATACCCTGATTCAAGCTAGAAAGCCTGTTACCAGGAAGATCTATCATAAGATTTGGCGCAAATATTTTTATTAGTTTGAATCCAAGGGTTACTCATGGAGTAAGATTAGGATTCCTAGAATATTGTCCTTTCTCCAAGAAGGATTGGAGAAGGGATTATCAGCTAGTTCCTTAAAAGGACAAATATCTGCTTTGTCTATTCTTTTACACAAACGTCTGGCAGATGTCCCAGACATTCAAGCGTTTAGTCAGGCCTTGGTCAGAATCAAGCCTGTATTTAAACCTGTTGCTCCGCCATGGAGCCTAAACTCAGTTCTTAAAGTTCAAGGGGTTCCGTTTGAACCTATGCATTCCATAGATATTAAGCTTCTATCTTGGAAAGTTTCGTTTTTAGTAGCTATCTCTTCGGCTCGAAGAGTTTCTGAGTTATCTGCTTTACAGTGTGACTCACCTTACCTTGTTTTCCATGCAGATAAGGTGGTTTTGCGTAACAAACCTGGGTTTCTTCCTAAGGTTGTTTCTAATAGGAATATCAATCAGGAGATTGTTGTTGTTCCTTTACTGTGTCCTAATCCTTCATCAAAGAAGGAACGTCTGTTGCACAATCTTGATGTGGTTCGTGCTTTAAAGTTCTACTTACAAGCAACTAAAGATTTCCGTCAAACATCTTCATTGTTTGTTGTTTATTCTGGTAAACGGAAAGGTCAAAAGGCTATGGCTACCTCTCTTTCCTTTTGGTTAAAAAGCATCATCCGTTTGGCTTATGAGACTGCTGGCCAGCAGCCTCCTGAAAGAATTACTGCTCATTCTACTAGAGCAGTGGCTTCCACATGGGCTTTTAAAAATGAGGCTTCTGTTGCACAGATTTGTAAGGCGGCGACTTGGTCTTTGCTTCATACTTTTTTCCAAATTTTACAAATTCGATACTTTTGTTTATTCGGAGGCTATTTTTGGGAGAAAGGTTCTACAAGCAGTGGTGCCTTCCGTTTAAGGTACCTGTCTTGTCCCTCCCTTCATCCGTGTCCTAAAGCTTTGGTATTGGTATCCCACAAGTATGGATGAATCCGTGGACTCGATACATCTTACAAGAGAAAACATAATTAATGCTTACCTGATAAATTTCTTTCTCTTGTGATGTATCGAGTCCATGGCCCTTATTTAAGACAGGCAGTATATTTTTATTTAAAAAAACTTCAGTCACCACTGCACTCTATAGTTTCTCCTTTTTCTTCCTAGCCTTCGGTCAAATGACTGGGGGGTGGAGCTAAGGGAGGAGCTATATAGACAGCTCTGCTGTGGGTGCTCTATTTGCCACTTCCTGTAGGGAAGGAGAATATCCCACAAGTATGGATGAATCCGTGGACTCGATACATCACAAGAGAAATAAATTTATCAGGTAAGCATAAATTATGTTTTTTCTTCTGACATAAAATCCAGCTGTTTTGAAAAAAAAATCAAACCACCCCATACATTTGTAAAGGTACTTCCATGTTGTAACCTTGTACTTTATTAGCTCCCCTGATGTGCACAGTCATAGCTGTTTTGGCTGTGCATTTGCAACACTGAAGCCTGCTGCTGGTGCACGTAATTACAGGAGCACAGACAAGAAGTCTCCAATAGGGATAGCCAGTAGTACGTGTGTGTGCGCACATGTACTCAAGTCATCCAGAGGCGGCACTAATAGGATGAGAGGGGGGAAAAGTATTAGAAATTGCTGTAGATATGGCTTGCATGTGTTCACTATGGATTCCTGACTGTTCACTTCAGTGTGTTCCAAAGCCCTTTCAGACATTCATCTGGAAAATAGTTTTTTTGTGTGAAGATTGTTCACTGAAGTGGCTGCTTTTATGAAAGGTGTGAAAATGTCATGTGTTTGCACATCTCAAGAAACTAGGTTTTAACGCGTTTCAGCTCCCTACCAGAGAGACCAAATAAAGACCCCAGGGTTATTCGTACAGCAAAGTAACAACCAGAACTAGGAGCACAATTCTCCAGATGAATGTTCACTTCAGTGTGTTCCAAAGCCCTTTCAGACAGTCGGGAATCAATAGTGAACCAGCGCCTCCTTTTGCACAAGCTATAGGTTCAACAGACTTGGGAAGACTGTGGGAAGGCAGCGGTTCTGACATCAAAGGGGAGTAACAATCCGTATTGTATATATTTGTTTGCTTTGCATGTGTTCAGTATGGGTTATGAACACTAAGGTTATTTTTTATTGGACAATAATATGTCCCTTTAAGAAAGAGATTAGCATACAGCGCCCTAAGGTAGCTAGGTGTTCTTGCCCATACAAAGAATATTTACTCACTAATGCCAAAAATGATATTGCTTTGAGTAGGAAAAAAAGTAATCCTCTTTAATACAAGCTTGATTTTGTATGAAACCTCATAGCTTAGAAATTGTGTGTAAAACAAAGTGTGTGCATTGTGAAGTGTTTACAGATAACACTACGAGCTACACTCATAATTTTAATAATCTATTTACCCTTTATTCATATAAATGTTTGCAGTAAAACTATATCCATTGTATCAAGTTATGTAGCTGGATGACTTGTTTAGTTAGTGTTGCTAGTAAGCAGTTTCCTATTGTTCCCAATTGTTTTTCTTAATTAGTTTCTGCAACTGTTCAGGAATTCTTAGAAAATCAGTTGTTTGATAATAAATATTACAAAAAACAGAAGCGCTTCAGTCTAATAAAAATATGATATAACAATTCAGTTATTTTTTACAGACTGTAACAGTCCTACTTATAGTAATGTCCACGATCCAAATATACACTTTCAAGTTTTCTGTTACAAGTGCTCAAAAGCACACAAGATCATCCAGCAAGCTCAAAAACTACAGCTCCAAGAAATGGCTGTTTGTTCTACAGCCGGCAACAAGAAATCAAAGGAGAAATCTAGACATTTTTTTTATTTTCTGCACTCTATATTTCTCCTCTGAAAATAAATGTTGCTTCCTGTGAGCTACAGTCGCAAGAAAAATGTTGTGAACCCATTTGAATTACCTGGATTTCTTCATTAATTACTGATATAGGGCTAAATTGCAAGTGGAGCATTAATTTATTGCTCGGCCACAAACGGGCAAATTGCGATAAATAACAAGCCATGGTCAGACCTCTGGTTATTTTTTTTAAAAGTGCTCCAATTGGCCCCAAATTAAGGTATAGTTTAGTTTTTTGTTTTTTTAAAAAAAAAGTATATTTTTTTTCCCCCCCATGGAAAAAACAACTGCACTAAGCATATACATATATAGGTCACGTTCGCATTGCACCTTACTTGTAATACGAGCACACATTTGTGTGCGCTAGTATTACTAATTTGAGCGCAAATATCGCTTTCGCAGGAGCAATATTTTGCGCTGAACTTCATCCATGTCACAATTCTAGACGAACACAATCTGACTAAATTAATATCAAAAAAATGTTGAAGACATTGAGTTATCAGTCACAGTGCAGGCTGGAAAGGTAAGTGAACCCTTGAATTTAGAAACTTCTAGATCCTCCTTTAGCAACAACAATCTCAATCAAATGTTTCCTGTAGCTGCTTATAAGATTTGCACAACATGGAGGATGAATTTTGGACAATTTCTCCCTTCAAATCTTTTTCAGCTGGGTTCAGGTCAGGACTCATTCCAAAACACAAATCATTTTCTCAACTGTGTTTAGCTGAATTACTTGTGCTTTGTGTCATTGTCAGGTTGCATCACCCACCCTCTCCTTGAGGTCATGGTCATTCTCCTGAAAAAATGTCTTGATACACTTTTCAATTCATTGTTCCCTCAATGATTGCAATGCATCCAGGCCCTGAAGCAGAATAGCAGGCCCTTAACCAAGCTATGCCACAGTTGGGATAAGGTTTTGGTGTTGATGAGCAGTGCCCTCTTTCCTCCACACATAGCATTGTGCATTTTTTGCCCAAAAAAAAATTGGCACATTTTCTAAGAATCGTTGTGGAACGTACAGGTGGTCTTGGGTAAACTTGTTTGGTTTCCCTTTGTGGTGTCTCCCCATTAACACTATTCTTTTTAGTGTTTTTTTTTTTTTCCTCTGAAAGTGCACGCATGAACAAAGACTTTTGCTGTTTGTAGAACTTTCTAAAGGTTACCCTTGGGATCTTTTTCACG